>NC_057862.1:18620000-18943750 GCF_019393635.1 Dromiciops gliroides
GGATGGATAAACTTCTCTTGGTCAACTTTTAGAAGTGACAAAAAATAGAACTACCAAACAACTAGACATAGAAATATATATTCTAAGTATTAAAAATTGTAAAATAAGTGGATCACCAAAATTAAAGAAACATTTTATTGACCTCTTTCCAACATCCTTCATACATGTGAAAGTATAGGAATCATTTCAAAACTTTTCTTGAATCATTCCAATATTTTTACAGAAAAGTTGAATAAATTTATAAATGCCCCCTCACACACACTCACACAAGGTATTAGTCAGTCAAGAAGTCTCTATTAAGTGTTTAATTCATGTAGGCACTATCTTAGTATCTCCATTGGTGTGCCCGCCTTACCCTTTCCTCCAAAACTGACTGTCCGTACCTCTTGTCATCTCTAACCATTTGGTGTATGTTTTTTTTTTTTTTTTTTGGTGAGGCAATTGGGGTTAAGTAACTTGCCCAACATCACACAGCTAGTAAGTGTTAAGTGTCTGAGACCGGATTTGAACTCAGGCCCTCCTGAATCCAGTGCTCTATCCACTGTGCCACCTAACTGCCCCCATTTGGTATATTTGAGGTAAAACCAAAAAGTTGTTTTAATTTCCAATTATCTTTTTATTATTACTTTGGAGTCATCTTTCATATGGTTACTTATGGTTTCTGATTCTTTTGAAAATAATTTGGCATCCACTTGGCACAATACGTATAGTGTCAGAAATGGCATCATGAAGACCTGTTTTTGAATCCTACCTCAGACACTTAGTGGCTATATGACCCTGAGAAAGTCACAATATCTTTCAACCTCTTTCCTCATCTGTACAACAGAGATAACACTAACATCATGCTTCCAGGGAGGTTGTAAGGATGAAATTAGATAACATATTTAAAGCATTTTGAAAAAGCAAACTTAAACTACTGTATAAGTTCTGAACAGCTAAGTGGGGCAGTGAAAGGAGTGCTGGATGTGGAGTTAGGAAGACTTATCTTTCTGAGTTCAAATCTGGCCTCAGGAACTTACTAGCTGGATGACCCTGGGGAAGTCACTTAACTCTGTTTGCCTAAATTTCCTCATCTGAAAAATGAGCTAGAGAAGGAAATGGCAAACTGCTCCAGTATCTTTGCCTAGAAAAGTCCAAATGAGTGAGACAACAACATTTTTTAATTATCACCATCCTCATAATCATCATTTCCCTTTGAACAGAACCATTTGGCGGGGGGGGGGGGGCAAACAAACATTGGTCAAATATTTCTTGGGCTGTTTTTCTATAAAAACCTAAGTTTTGAATATTGTTATAAAAATAAAGATCTGAGTCCTTGAATAAGTAGGCACAATGAAAGGAGAAGCAGCCTATTGGCTAGATTAGGGCAACAGGAGAAAGTTAATTATATTTACTTCTAATGTTTTCATGCTCTATAACCTTGAAATGGGGGAAAGCATTTGCAATCTCTGTGTCACCAATTGTAAGCTATTCTTTATAATGTTTATCTGCCTAGGATGTTGGAAGGATTGGTGTTTGTAAAGCATTTTTAGATCCAGTAAAGAAGGTACGCTATAAGAATAAAATATAATTATATCCTTTCTGCACTTTCCAGTTCAACAGGATAGGCTTTAAATGGAATTTGTATGCTCAAGTAGATTCTCTGCCTGATCCAGCTTAGTAGAATTGGGACAGCCTATTAGTCAAAGCATATTTTCATGTTAAATTGTTTATTGATGGACACTTTTGTACTACATGGAGATAAATGGAGCTGAGATAATAAAGCTCTAGTTGTAGCCAGCTTATTTTTTATTTAAAAAAAGAGCACCCCAAATCTGCTAACCACAAGCTTTTTGTTTCTGCGAGTGAGCCTTTCTTTCCTAAATTTCATTATTTGTACATTTGTTGCATGTCTATAACACACAAGCCCTAGGACTGGTTCTCTGAGTAGATAGAGGGATGGTGGTCAATACAGAAGTCAGGGTAAAATACAAATGAATGACCCTGTTTGCTTCACCTGCGGAAGTTTAAAATCTAAAAAGAGAGATATATTTGAATAACTCAAATCCACAAACAAAAATAATGATGTGATAACAGAATGCATAGTAGTCTAATGCTCAGATAAAGGTCCAAAAAGTCCAAAAATGTTAAGAAAGAGGGAACAGAGAGAACTTCATGGAGGGGTGGCATCAAAGCCATTGCTCTTCCACATAGCTGAGAGTATTAAAAGTGTTCAAGATGGGGCAGTTAGGGGGCGCAGTGGATAGAGCACCGGCCCTGGATTCAGGAGGACCTGAGTTCAAATCCAGCCTTAGACACTTAACACTTACTAGTTGTGTGACTCTGGGCAAGTCACTTAACCCTGATTGCCTCACCAAAAAAAAAAAAAAAGGGTTCAAGAGAAGTTACAGGCCATTGTAAAACACGTTGGAATCTGAAAAACTGGGACAGCATCTGTATTTGTCTCTTTTTGGGAAGAGAAAATTTATTTTTCCCTTTCTTTGGATTTTCAGCAATTAGTACATCATCAAATGCATCAAAAACACATAATAAATGGTTATTGACTAAATAAGTGTGTGTGTCTTCTTCTGTGAGTCACTTAACCTTATAAGGCCTCAATTTCCTCACCTGTAAAATGATAATGACATTTTGAAAACATAGAAGGAAGCAATAACAATGGGGAGGAGCAAGTAATTTCAAGAGAAAAATGAGTACGCGCACAAAATTGACTAGACAAGGTCAGTTTGGAATAGGCATGAATAGAAAAAGGAAACAAGGGCATATAACAGAAAATAGTTACATCAGCATGCAGAAAGCCATAAATGTATGTGTGTATGTACACACACACACACACAAGTATATATACAAATTTACATATGAACGTATAGAATACATGTGTATCTAGCAATATGTGCATACATGTATATACATGTTTGCATGTACATGCATATATGCTTACTATATATGTATACATAAGTGTTTATATTCCTTTTGATATGATCTATATCTAAATATATTATATCTAAATATTATACATATAAAATAATATATACATATGATCATAATTATTTTGCATCCTTTTGCTAGATGTATGTTTGTGTGTGTTTATATATATGAAGCATACATATATACATGTGTGTATATACACACACAAATATATAACTGTATCCTTTTTGCACTTTTCATCTAATCAGGCTAGAATATGAATGGTATTTGAATTCATAGATACAATATAAGACAGAATAAAAATCAATTAATTAAATAGATAAATGATAGATAAACAAATAAGTAAATAAAAAAATAAGAACTCTGTTCAGAAGTACTAAAGATCAGAATTTCTCAGGCACTTGGAGAAGATGAAAGAATTCTATTTCCCAAACCCCATAAAAGAAAAAAAAAAAGTAAGAGGCCATCATTCTTATCATTTGGTTTAAATTTTTACTTGTGAAAATGGACAATAAAGAAGAGTAATAGGGCAGTTGTCAATGATATAGGGGAAATGAGAGAAGAAACACAAAAATGGAGAAGCACAGACTTTGTCATGAGAACTAGAAAAAGGAAAGAGAATAAAATCTTAGAACCATAGGGATAACTTATGTAAATTACTGTAAAATTAAGCTCTATCAAAATGTTAGCAATTTGACCCATGTCAGTGAACAAGTGGACTGAGTGTTACTTGGACTTAATGTTAGAAATCCTGAGTTTGAATCATGATTCAGACCCTTAGTACTTTTGTAATCTTGGGCAAATCATTTAACTCTTCTCAGGCTCAGTTGCCTCAAGTATTATATGTGGATAATAATAATAGGTAACTTCTAGGTTTGTTGTAATGCTCAAATGAAATAACATGGGTAAAGTACTTTGCTAAATATATTTGTTGTTTAGTTGCTTTTCAATCCTGCCTGACTCTTGGTGACCCCTTTTGGGATTTTCTTTGCAAAGATACTGAAGTGATTTGCCATTTTATTCTTCTGCTGCTTATTTTATAGATAAGGAAACAGAAAGGGTTATGTGACTTGCCCAAAGTCATACTGCTAGTAAATGTATGAGGTCAGATTTGAAATCAGAAAGTGGAGTTTTCCTGACTCCAGGCTCAAAACTCTATCTGCTATACCACCTAGCTGTATCTATAAATATTATCTAAATACAAACTATTATAAATTAGTGAGATTGATTTCAATCCCTATGTAAATTCTATAAGGGATTATAAATGAGATTGTCACTGACAATGTAGAAAATAAAATGATCACACCAGCCAGAATGGCTTCTGTAAGATGTCATATCACACTAAACATTCATTTCTTGACAGGAGATGGGGAATGTTGTAGATTTATTTTTTGCCTAGGTTTTAGCAAAGCCTATGACAAGTTGTTTCATGATGTCATAGAAAACAGAGATGAAAGCTAGATAAAAATGCACTTAGATAATTTTGGAAGCTGTTGTAACGATTGGAATGACGCCACCTGCTGGATACTTACTGTAGAACAGTTCTGCCCATGAAGCGAAGGTCTTTGAGGGCAAGACCAGGAGTCTTTTCTTTGGCGGGAGGAAGTGACGGACTAGTGGGAGGAGGAAGGAAGAGACCGGCGCTCAGTCTAGGGCTCTCTTTCCTCTGGACTCTGGCGGAGAAGGGAGCTAGAAATGTGCTCTCCCTTTAATAGATAGGAATCTAGGCCTTTCTCTCTCTCTTTACCAAATTCTTATTCTCCTTAATAAATGCTTAAAAATCTAACTCTTGCTAAAGCTTATAATTTATTGGCGACCACTCATTAAATATTTTAGACAGTTTAGCTAGAATTTTAGCCCTTAACAGATGGCTGACCACGAAGAGGAAAGCTAAACCTCAATCTTCTTCTGATCTTCTGGTTGGGTAAGAAATTTCCCCTACGCTCTCCCTTTAACTGCTAAGTACTGGTGTACTGGCTGTGTTTTCCTTTAAATTTTTTCGAATGGACCTTTTAAACTCCCTAATTATCCTATTTTTGATTTTAGTCTGTTTAACCAGACAAATGGGAGATAAGATCATTAACATGTTAATGCTTTGTTTTTGTGGCTTTTCTATTTTTCTTTTTATTTTTGTTAAAAGAGCCAGCAACTTACTCACACAAGGAAATATCTCTCGCTCTCCCAACCATGCTTTTTCAGGGAAACCTGAAGAGATTCCCGCAGCTTTTCCCAGTTCTAACAGTAATTGTTGCTCTAATTTTGCATGCCTGGAGGCAATGACCCACCCTCTAGAAGCTTTTAATCCCCTAGCACCTGGAGGTAAAGTGGGGGAAGAGGAATCCAGGCCTGAGTTCAAAATCAAGTCTGATTCAAATTGCTCTGGTCCCTCCCCTCCTCTCCAGACTCCACCCTCTACTCCTATGGCCAAGCCCATAGCTTCCCCTGCCTGGGAAGTCCAGAGATCTGATGCACATGCTCAACTTTCTCTAACTACATTTGCAGCTTCAGGCTCAGCCCTTTCCCAGCCTGGCTGTGCTTCTGAGGCAACCTTAGAAAACCCTTTAAATTCCAGATATGCTTGTTTTGTTCATAATTTTGCTAACCTGCTTTTGTCTTTCATTAGTAATCTTATAAAGCATTTGTATGGTGAAAAGACTGACAGACAATATAGAGGGGTTAAAGAAGAAAAACTTAAGCTGAATAAGAATGACAATCAACATAGTTCAAGACTCTGCTTCTTTTGCCATGGAAGGGTATATATTGTACAGAAATGTAGAAGTAAGAAGCAAGGTATTGATATGAGTATTGGGGATTTTAGATATCGGAATCAAAAGTGTTCTGAATTCACTCAGAGTATTGATGTCAGTTCAGAGGTTACATAGGATTTCTATGCTATTATATATACATTTTGAAATTAATGGTATGGGTTTATTTTCATAGAGATTTTCATGCTTTTGAGATTGTGTCTTATACTTAGTTTTTAAAACAAGGAGAATATTTGTAAAAGCTTTTTATAGTCATGTGATCAAGTTTATATTTTATAATACTCTTATTAATATTAAGTTCATATTCATTTAGATTTCCCTAGTTTGAATTTCATTGTCTTTTATTATTCCACGTGTATTTTCTTCTATTCATTCATCTATCTAATTTTGAAACATGGTTTTGATTTCATAATACAATGTTAATTCTAGGAGTATTGTGCTCCCATATTCTGAGTTATTTGTTTTTGCTATTTTTTCTCAACTGATTATTTGATCAAACTCTTTAAAGCATTTCCTTGGCAAATTGGTTGCCAAGGCAAGTGTAAATTGATTCTAGAAGTATTATTTTTGATAAGCATATTCCAAAAAAAAAAAAAAAAAGAGGGGAACATTTGTAAAAGTTGTCTTTGAGATTGTGTTGTGCTTTAACTTGTATTTAAATATGTTCTGATTTTTCAAAAAAGTAATTGTATACTAAGTTTAAAAAAAGGGGTATTATTTGAAATTGTTGCATAATTATATATTGTGTTCTGAGTCAAGATGTATTCACATTTTTTGCAATCATTTATTATCCTCAATTTTTAAATCCATATGAGACTTGGATTATGGGAACTTATCATTTAAGACATTAATTGCCTTTATTCTGAGTTATCAGATGCCAGTTGGCCAAGATGCCATCCAATCACAAGAGGAATACATGCAAGAGCAGACACTGAACTGTCACATGAGGGGAGACATGCATGAAGTCAAGGTATGGCCGAGGGAACGGCTTTTGACAAATGTTGAGGTTGGATTCTCTTGGTTTAATATTTTATTTTATTTTTCCCTACAGTATTGTACAGATGGCTGGAAGTATTGATCCCACCCATCTCACTTCTACACCTGGCTTCTATGCTCCCTCCTATATGCCTGATGCCATGGACATCTTAATCCCATGGATCTGATTAAGTCTGACTCAGTTTCCTCCAATATGTTCGGTGGCATGGACGTATATTCCATCCACCTATTTTAAGCCTGGCATACTGTATGGGCAGTACATTTTCCTCAAGTGTGGGAATGCTCATATCCCATCATTTCTCTGTTCTTTTATGGTAACTCCCATAATTATCTCAGGTGTCATGATAAATACAGTGTTGAATTTGGCCTTGACACCTGTTACCAATTATATTAGATTTTTTAATTTCTCATAATGGCATGAGGATAATTAGGCAGATGATACAAAAAGTGATGAAACAAAGATAAAAAATTATTTTTAATAATTAATATCGCAGCAATTGTCTTCTCAATTACCCTCCATAAGGGGGGGGCTATAGTAATATTATAATTTTAAAGAATGTTTCAATTTTTGTTTTATTATATGTTTCATGTGTAACAACTAAGATTCTGAATTCCCTTAGACATGTTTTTGAGAACTTTCATTGTTTGATTTGATTATTGACAAAGCTATTTTAAAGTTGTGTTAAGCTCAATTTTGTAGGAAATTTTCCTGGCTGATTACCAGCATCCACACAACAACCCCTGAAAAGACTTCCATTCCACGACTACACCTAGAGGACATCTGAGAAAAGACTTTCAGAGACTTTAAATGAACAGTTTTGATTTGTTGTTTTTGTTGTTTTTTTTCTCTTTCTGTTATAATATACACCATCTGTAACATGTATTCTCTGCAGAGGCCCTCCCTTTGCAAGACTAATGTCAAAGCGTCGGTTCATGAGGACAAAAAAAAAATCGCCCCTCTGGACAAAACTTTCCTCTCTTCCTTTTCTATATTGTTGTTCACATATTATTAGTTAGCAATAGTTATTATATTGTTTTTACTCTTCCGTCAAGGAAACATTTTGTTTCTTGAGGAACAACAGGGGGGACTGTAACGATTGGAATGACGCCACCTGCTGGATACTTACTGTAGAACAGTTCTGCCCATGAAGCGAAGGTCTTTGAGGGCAAGACCAGGAGTCTTTTCTTTGGCGGGAGGAAGTGACGGACTAGTGGGAGGAGGAAGGAAGAGACCGGCGCTCAGTCTAGGGCTCTCTTTCCTCTGGACTCTGGCGGAGAAGGGAGCTAGAAATGTGCTCTCCCTTTAATAGATAGGAATCTAGGCCTTTCTCTCTCTCTTTACCAAATTCTTATTCTCCTTAATAAATGCTTAAAAATCTAACTCTTGCTAAAGCTTATAATTTATTGGCGACCACTCATTAGATATTTTAGACAGTTTAGCTAGAATTTTAGCCCTTAACACTGTTGAATGGCAAAATATGAAGAGTACACATTAATGGTTCCATGTCACCTTTGAAAGGGCTCTACTGTATTGTCACAAAGACCTTTACTTGGTCCTTTATATTTCACATTCCTATCAATGACCTCAATAATGGTAGAGGTAGCATCTTTATGGGATTTTCAGATGATACAAAACTGGAAGAGATAGTTAATAAACTGGATGACAGAGTTAAGATCCTTTGCAAAAAAGATCTTGGAAGTCTAGAATATTGGATTTAATTAAATAAGAAGAAATGTAATAGAGATTAATGTAAATCTTACAGTGTTGCTGGAGAAATTGTCTTCATAAGTACAAAAATGATGGTGGACAGTTTGTTATGCTTAGACAGCAGGGTTTTGTTGTTGTTGAAAAAATATCTAGTGATCTCCAAGTATAATATTTGTCAACTGTGTGCTATGGCAGCTAAAAGAGTTAATGGATGAACTTGGGTTGTATTCAGGTCAAATCTATTCAACCAGTATTTATTAAGTGTTTACTATATGGAAGGCACTGTGCTCAGTGCTGTGAAGAGAAAGAAAGAACGAAGTTTTCAGGGAGTTTCCCACTCATGCCATGTTCTGTTCCATGGACCCCAAAGGTGTTGAAAAAATTAGGACATATATAAATAAACACATAGAAGCACTGATGATTTAAAAAGACTAATCAAGTTACAGCCTCATTCAATAGATTCTAAGGGAATTGCCCAAAACATTCATTCACTTAGAATTTGGTTGCCTTGCATATTTCTTGAAGTACACACAGTCACTTGCTGGAGTATACAAAGTTATATTGCCCAGAGATTTTTGATAATGATAGATGTTCTGTTTGAATTTGACCTACATGATCATCCTTTATTAATTCAAGCAATGGCCCAGTTGACAAAGCCCAGCAGAAATAAATGTAAATATAGACATAACTTATATGTGCATATACATTTAGGAAAATCTCCAATAATTCTTATAATTTTATTCAACTATTATGTTCTTCTTGTCTTTACATTCATACTAAGAAGACAAAAATATGTCCTTTAAAATATAATGAATTTATATGAAAAGTGTGTGTGAAGGAAACAGATACTTTACTTGCAAGGATCTTACAGTCAAATGATTGGGGGTGTAGATTTCGATATGTCTGCATTTAAATATGTTACAAAATGGTATGTAGTAACCATAATAGAGAGGTCAAACTATTAAATCAATGAGTATTTATTGAGCATCAGCTGTGGGATGGGGACAATTCTAGGTCTGAATGGAGCCCAAGATCAGTTGAGCCCTTGTGACTTCCATGTCACATCATTGGATTATAATGGCCTGGTAGTCTGACAGTTATTTTCAAAATTCAGTCTAACAAATGACAAAGATTACAGTAATGCTTAAGTGAAATGAACATATTCTACTGTGGGAAACACCATAATTGACTATAAGAATATATAGAATAAATATACTGTTGTTGTTTGTCCTTTATTCTTGAAAATGACCATGAAAATGTGGCATTTAAAATTATATGTGGTGACCTTATTTATGTCCCAAGTTGGGGGAAAATTAGCTGGGGTTTCTAATATAACTGCTACTTATAAATTAGAAATTTTAGCACCAGTTTTAGGGCATCAAGCATTTATTAAAACATACCATATATTTCTAAAGAGAGAACATGTGGCTCAGAAAGATCATAAGACCTACATACTTAGTATAGAAAAGTGAAAGAGAGAGAGAGAGAGAGAGAGAGAGAGAGAGAGAGAGAGAGAGAGAGAGGGACTGTGTTTCAGGCCCAAAAGTCCAGAGTCTCCCTCTGTGAGTGGAAGCTTCCTACGAGTCTGGATGAGAGGCAGCCCTTACACAATGCTTCAAGGTAATTTGGCTAGCATCATTCACATCTACTGGTTTGCTGGACTGGAGGGTGGTCCATGAGCAGTGTGTTCTGAGGTCAGAATTCAGAGAACACATCCTCTGAGGGCCAGGCTTTCAGGTAGGTGTGGTTTTAATTAAGTTAACTTTAAGTGAGTTAATCTGCAAAGTCAATCCAATCAATCTTCATATTATCCTTTCCAGGGTGTTTGGGGGGTTTGGGGCAGTGTGCTCTGGGCATCCCAAAATTCATTATTTTCTCATAACAACAGAAAGGTTATGTCATGACTTTCGGTGAATTGGATTTAAGTGAGGCAGGGCTGTGCAAAGTCACCAGTCTCACTCTCTCCTCAAAAACCATCTGGGTCCAGTGGCAAGATAGATATCAGGACAGCTGGAGTTTGTTTGAAGTAATGCCCATTCAGTGATTAAGGCTAGGTAGAAATGAGGCAATGAATGGCTTCTTTTCTAGTAAAAAAAAAAAAAAAGATCACTCTAGGAGGAAAAGACCCTTAGGGTTTCTGGCAAACAGAGAAACAATTGCTGTTTATACTCTGAGCAATCAGAACCCAAACAATGGCCACTTGAGTCTTGGGTAGAGACCTATTGTTGGCCGATCAATGAGAGAAAGAGCTGTTTGAGTTTAGGCATCGTCCATAAGAAAGAAACCTAGCCTGTGAACACCAAGATACCTTGCTAGGTTTCAGTGATTAAAATTTATGTTCCTTTAGGCAGAGCAATCAGAGTTAAGGGTATCATCCTTAGCTGGGAGCAACACTGAAAATTCCATGGAAAAGATGTTGCCCAAAGTGAGTTTTGAATGCAAATAACTAATTCAGAAACTGGAGATGAAGAAACAAGGCCTTCTAGGCATGGGTGAAGGCCTATATGCATGAATGCACAGGGTCAAGAACTGAAATGAATCAGGCATTTTAACAATGAGACATGTCTTCTCATTATGTAAGCTTCACCTTCACTATTTGACCTTGCAGTGAATAGTCTGAATTAATTTATTGAAGTATTGAGTTATAGGATCCTGCTGTACAAAGGACTCTCAAAAATCTCCAGCAACACAATTTAAAAGCATCAATTCTACGATGCTCAGTTGTTTTTTTTTTTTTTTAATAGTCCGTCTCTCAGAACTGTACATTCCTACTGGGAAAAACCAAAACCAAAACAAAACAACACAGCTTTGAGTATATGGAAATCTGTTGGCAAAGTGATACCTATGCCTTTTAGTAAGCTGTCTAGATTTGCCATATCTTTCCTTTCAAGTAGCAATTGTCTTTTAATTTCATGGCTGTAGTTATAGTCTGTAGTGATCTCTGAGTCCATAAAAATAAAATTTGGCACACTTCCACTTCTCCCTCTATTTGCCAGAAAGTGATGGAACCAGTTGATAAACATCTTAATTTTATTTTGGGTAGGTTTTTTGTTTGTTTGTTTGTTTTGGTTTGCTTTTTGTTGCGCTTCAAACCAACTTTTACAGTCTCCTCTATCACTCTCATTAAGTGGCTTCTTTAATTCTTTACATTCTACTATCAGAATGGTATTATCTACATATCTGAAATTATTGATATTGGCAATCTCAGTTCGAGCTTTTGATTCATCTAGCTTGGAATTCCATATACGTTCTTCATTTAAATCAAACAGGGAAACTGATAATATATAACCCTGTTGTACTCCTTTTCCCATCTCAAGCATGTCTGATTAGAACTGTTGCTTCTTGGCCCATATACAAATTCCTCAGGAGACAATTAAGATGATCTGGTACACCCATCTCTTTGAGAACTTGCCAGATTTAGTTGTGGTTCACACAATTAAAGGCTTTAGTGTAGTTAAAAAAGCAAAAGTGGGTGTTTATTTATCTGTTTGTTTCTGGAAATCCCTTTGTCTTCTATAATCGATCACATGTTGACAATTTGGTCTCTAATTCCTCTGACTCTTTGAAAACCAACCTACTCTTCTGGTCATTTTCAGTTCACATACTGCTGAAGCCTAGGTTGCAGAATATTAACTATAAACTTGATGGCAGAGTTATTCAGTAATTTGAACATTCTTTGGCATTAACAGTTTTTAGGATTGGTACATAAATTGATTTTTTTCCAACCCAGTGTTCACTGTTATTTTCCCAAATTTGCTACCATATTGAATTCAGCACTTGAACAGTATCATCTTTTTAGGGTTTTAAATAACTCAACTACAATTCCATCACTTACATAGCCTTATTGTTAGCAATGTTTTCTAAGGCCTATTTGATTTCATTAACTAGGATGTCTTACTTTAGATCAGTAACCACACCATCATGGTTATTGGTTATGTTAAAAATGTTCTTCTATAGTTGTAATCTATATTCTTTGCACCTCTTTTTAATTTCTTATACTTCTATTTTTCTACCATTTTTGTCTTATACCATGCCCATTTTTCAATGAAATGTTCTTGATGTCTAATTTTCTTGAAGAGATCTATTGTCTTTTCCATTGTATTGTTTTCCTCTATTTCTTTGAATTGCTCATTTAAGAAAAAATATTATCTCTCCTTGCCATTCTCTGAAATTTTACTTTCAATTGGATGCATATTTTCCTTTTTCCTTGATCTTTCACTTCTTTCTTTCCTTAGCTATTTGTAAAGTCTCATTAGACAACCATTTTCTTTCTTTGTTCTTCTTTTTTGGAGCTATTTTTTGTAGTTGCTGCCTCTTGTACACTATTTCAAACTCTCTCCATAGTTTTTTTCAGGTACTCTATCTGAAGAATCTCATCCCTTAAATATATTAATCACTTTCACTTCATATTCATAAGGGATGTTATTTAGGACATATGCCTATGGACTGATGGTTTTCCTTACTTTCTTCAACTTAAGTATGAATTTTACAATAAGAAGCTCATGATGTAAGCCACAGTCATCTCCAGATTCTGATTTAATTGACTATATAGACCTTCTCTACCTTTGGCTGCAAAGTATATAATCAATTTTATTTCATTATTGACAAGCTGGTGATGTCTATGTAGAGAGTTGACTTGGGGTGTTGAAGAGTGTTTGCTTTGACCGACAAGTTGTCTTGACAAAAGTAGTTTAATACTTCTTTTAAAAACAAAGCAACAAAAAGCTAATTTGGGATGAAATGTATTTGATAAGGTCATGATGGTTTTTGTAATCCTCACCCTTCTATTCCCCACCATCTCTAGGGATTCTAGCCCTTATTTATGTCCCAAATCCAGCCCTGGATTCAAGAGCACCTGAGTTCAAATTTGGACTCAGACACTTGACACTTACTAGCTGTGTGACCCTGGGCAAGTCACTTAACCCTCATTGCCCTGCAAAAACAAAACCAAACAAAACCAAAAAGCACAAAAAAATCAGTTTTGAGATGACAAGAATGTATCAAGGTAGAGATTATCAGTCAGTGGGTTATGGTAGACTCTAGTTCTAGGTCAGAAATGTACACAGGTAATCATCTGCAAAGAAGGAAATAGTACAGCCATGGATAGAGATGGTGTTAGCAAGAGAGGTGGTATAGGGCAAAAAAGAAAACCTAGGACATTATGGGAGAGAAAAGAATACCCAATTCAGACACTTAAGAGATAGCCAGCTTAAAAGATAAAAAGAAAAGTCACAAGTGATATGGAGAGCTGTAGATGGGTAAGTATGTTACATTCTACAGAATGTTTGAAGAAAATGATTTTTTTAAAATGAGAAAAGATTATTGGATTGGACAATTATTAAACCAATGGTTACCTTGAAGATAACTTGGAGTTTAGGATAATGGTGGTAATAAAAATCAGGCAACAAGATTATGTGTAATAAGTGGGTGTTGAGGAAATAGACAAAATATGGTTTCCAATTTCAGTGTCTGATTCTTAAAAACATATTTCATTTTCTCCCCCCCTTCAAATGGCATCATTTAATTTTGCATCAAATTTACTTTGCTGGATGAAATTGGAGTTGTTTTTAATTTCATTCAATTCAGCAGACATTTATTAAACATTTCTGATATGCCAGTCACTGTGCTAGGTACTAGAATATGAAGTCAAGTAAAACATTGCCTAACTTCAAAATGGTTAGATTATTATGGAGGAATTAATATGTGAACAGATACGTAAGTACACTGTATTTGGATTTGTTTTTGCCCAGAGCTGCAATGTCAATTGTGAAGGTTATGGCTGAATAAGGAAGCTCCCTCTATCAATTCAGACCAGTACTTACTCTGTACCTTATGCTTTTAGTTTCCTGAGAGTGATTTCCCCATGGTTACACCTCTAGTGTATGTCAAAGAAGGGATATGAACCTTGATCTTCTTTACTTCAAGTGCAGCTCTCTATTTCTCTTAAATCATACATGCATGTATATATACATATGTTATATACATACATACTTCGTGTAGATATGTATGTGCATATATATATATGTATGTATGTATGTATGTATGTATGTATGTATGTATGTATGTATGTATCTGTATTCTCAAAATAATGACGATGAAAGCACTAGCAACTGGGCATGACTTGAAGTTTACAAGAAACAAAGGTAGAATGAGAAAGCAGAGTAGGCATGGGCCCAGGCTGAGCAGAGATAACAAGTTGGGAAATGGATTATTCATAAATCAAATTTCCCTGAATACTTCTCAGTGTTTCAGTTGTAGGTTTGTTTGGTTGTTTGTTTGTTTTTTTTTTTTAATATGGTTTAGTGATAGCAACTGATGCCTCTCCTTTAGAATTCTATTTGATTCTGATATCAGATAAATTGTGAATTGCCACTGTAGCAACTATCCTTAGAGTTACATCAGATAAACACATGGAAGAAAGTTCTTTGTGAAAAATCAATAGCTTGCTTTATGTATTCTCAAGTTTTCTGATGAAACAAAGTTTATATTCATATTCCAGTTAGAGATAGTCACTATTAGGTGGATGGCAGTAACATATTGATCCTTGACAGTGAATTGGAAACACAAAAGAAAGTCAGTGGAATGAAATTGATTGGCATACTTATATTGTTATTATTTGTTTATTTGTTTACTATTCATTGATTCTGCCAGGCTCATATGGCTGCTGGTATTTGTGTTGTTATGGAGATGAATGGAAAAGGACCAAAAAAAATTGGGGGCAGGCTCGAATCAGTTTACCATTCACTTGGAAAAACCTGAGACCATTCATATTCCCTGGAACCCCACTCATCAGCTATTTGGTTCATTAAAATAAGCCTCTCCTGAAACCCATTTCTTTCAGTAAATCTTGCTGGACTTGTGCTTAAAGCAGTGTTTTGCTTTCATCTTTTAGTAGAGTAGGGTAATGTTAATCACTTAACTTAGAAGGCATTAACTGCTAGCTTTTAGAGCATAAATAGGAGTAGGAGAATTGGATTTCCTGTCTAAAAATTGGAATTATTCCCCTAAACCAAACAAAGTAAAGAAAAAGCATCTACATAACTCTCAATTGTAGGCCAAGCCATAAAAGTTCAGACTTATCCATCAAAATTTTGCTTCTACTTTAATAGGGTGTTCTTGTTGTTATTGTTTATTTTCCCCAGATGTTGACACTCATGAAGATTTGAGGCTTTCTATTTGCCTCCATGAAAAAGCTCCCACTCTCATGAAGTGTTGGATCTAGGATGAGAAATTTGGAATTCATAGACAAGATTGATAGATGTGAATCAGAGGTGCCTATAACCACATACAATGTGCCATAAAATTCAAGGCAAAAAATAATACAGGAGAGTAATAATTCAAAAGAAAATATTGAGAAAAGAAGGAAAGAAAAACTATCTTTTGTTCCTCTTTTTTGTCCTTAGTTCTTTTTTTGTTTTGTTTTTTTTGTGGGGCAATGGGGGTTAAGTGACTTGCCCAAGGTCACACAGCTAGTAAGTTTCAAGTGTCTGAGGCCGGATTTGAACTCAGGAACTCCTGAATCCAGGGCTGTTGCTTTATCCACTGTGCCACCTAGCCACCCCCTGTATTTAGTTCTTAATTGAGTGTCTGACACATACTAGCCCTTTAGTCAATGCTTATTTGCTGACTGACTCAGAAAGGCTGCAGGTGACAAAAAAATTCCTTTTCTCCTTTGTTTTGTTTAGAGCTTGTTTAGTGCAATGCAAAGACAAGGCCAAGCAACTACTCAGTAAATATTTACTTACTTTGTCCCAAGAAGAAAATGTTATCTGGCTTTACAATGACCACTTAACCATTGAAACAGTTTTTCTTGGTTATAAAATATACTGCTGATCATTAGAGCTTTCCTGGAATTTTTTATTAATTTAAATGTTCAGGGAGACTACAGAAACAAAAGAGGAGAGAGGTGGAAGCCTCATTTTTTTGTTGATTATGTTTTGCTTTGTTTTGTTTTGGTGAGGGAGGCTGCCTTAGATCATTTTGAATAGGTCAAACTTTTGTCTTTAACTATAGGGAAAAGAACAACAAAGAATATCACCATCAAGAAACACAGTAACAATTGCTAACATTTAGGTAGCATTTAAATATTTTCAAAGCACTTCATGTGCCATTATGGATCTTATTGTCATCTCCTTTAAAAAAAAATAAAAAACTGAGGTAATGAAGGGTTAATGAAGTTAAGTGATTTGCCCAGGATTACATAACTACTAATTCTCCAAGAAAGGATTTGAATTTACATCTATCTTGACTTCAAGATAGAGCCACCACCACTTAGTAGCACCCAGAAAGAGAAAAGAAAAAATGTCTTCTATGAGACATTTTCTTGTTACAGAACATAATGAGAGCTTTTGAAGGAGACCACTATTCATTTTCAGTGAGAAAGAGGAATGGAAATCGGCATGGTATATCTCACCTGTGACCTTCTTTCAAAATAGAGAAACTGACGTATAAAAGTGCTCTGAGAATGGAGCATTCTGGCTGATGGAATATTCTGATTAAATGATGATTAAAAAATCCTTTTCTTTGAATCCCTGTTGTGTTTGGGGAGGGGGGGTGGATCTGCAACATGTATTAGTCTACTTTCCTGCCCTATTAAGTAGAGTATAGCAGGGATAATGGAATCTCTTTGGGTTGAAGGCCTTGCAAAGCCTTAGGATCATCAGCTGTGTGTTCTTTGGTAGGAATGTCAGGGAAACTATAATGAATGTAGAAAAAGGCCACAGAAACAGCTTCTGGGAAAATCACAGTATGAGTCAGGAGACCTTTCTCCCATTTTAACCTTGACTTACAATGTAGCTATTTGCAAATACTTGTTATCTTAACATTTTGGTGCTTTTTTTTTCTCTTTCAGTTACTTAGGGTGACATTGCTTTCTTATTTTATAAAGCACATTACGTTCAGAAGTCACCTACTACATGTTGATTAAGTTGAACTCTGAAAAAAAAGACAGATAAATTTATTAGCACAATGGGGAATTATACATCAGAGAGGCAGTGTGACAGAGTGGAGAGAATACTGGTTTCCAGATCAAGAACACCTGAATTCAAATTTGGTCTCTCACATATAATCACTAATAAGAAACAAGTAAGATTTACATAGCATTTGCTGAGTATTTTATGATCATCATCTCATTTGATTCTTGCAATAGCTCTGGAATATAGGTGTTATTAATCCCATTTTACAGTTGAGGAAACTAAGACAAACACAGGATAATGATTTGCCCATGGTCAGAGATCTAGCAAGTGTCTGAGCCTGGATTTGAACTTAGGTCTTCCTGACTCCAAACCAGGTGCTTTAAAAACTTTGCTCCATACAATATATACATACAGTGTATATGTGACTCAGAGCAAGTCACTTGGCATGTCAGTGTCGCAGGTAACTCTCTAGTACCCTTAAGTACAGAAAAGATGCTGATCTGCTTGCTAGAGAAAGTTTAATTTCATCCTCAAGGAATTTCCTATACCAGTGAAATCATTTGGCAACTAGATGATGAAGTGAGTGGAGTACCAGACTTGGAGTCAGGAAGACTCGTTTTCCTGAGTTCAAATCTGGCCCCAGACACTTACTAGCTGTGGGAAATTGGGCATGTCACTTTAGCCTGTTTACCTCAGTTTCCTCATCTGTAATATGAGCTGGAGAAGGAAATGGCAAACCATTCCAATATCTCTGCAAGGTAACCCCAAATGGGGTCACAGCGTTAGACAAAAACATAACTAAAATGACTGAACAATAAGAAAGTAAAATGATTGGAAGCAGTCACTCTCCATTTAGCCAATGTCCAAGCAAACATGTAGCACTACAATAATGACAGTTACAAAAATTAAGAATTGTTATTCAAAGACTTCTTTTTTTGGTAAACTATATTTAATCTCCTTGGACTCCTATGAATAGAAAATGTAATGAAAAAACAAGGGACACTTAATGTCTTAAAGAAGATAGAGAACTGGAAACTAACTAGGTGTTTTATTAGCCAAATTAAAAAGTTTTCTAATAATGAACACATAGACCACAGACATAGACCTAGAAAGAACCTTAGAGGTTTTCTTACTTAAATCTCATTTTATGCATAAGAAAACTGAGATCCGTTGGGTCTTTGTTATTGGCCCAAAGTTCCTCAATAAGCCATAGTCCAGGATATGAACATGGCACTGTGATTCTAGATCTGGGGCCCTTTGGTATTTAAATTGGGTCTTGTTATGCCTTTCCCTGATGACTACTGTGCCCCATCTAGTCAGTAGAGTAGCTATCTATATATTCAGGAGAAACTAGACAATAACAAGAAATAAGATGGCAAATGGAATCCTGGAATTCATGTGCAAACTGGCCCAAGATCAAAAGAGGATAATTTACAAACTGTAGTCTATAGTAACCAAAATCTACACCCAGGTCCTATGATATGTAAATTTCTGACAAATCCCAGCCTTCCACGGTTTGAGCAGAACATCAAAAAGGTGCTGATAACTTCGAGATGAAACTTTGAAGTTTTCCCAATAACTTTATGATGATTTGTATATGTCAATGAACTTACCCCAAGGGAGCACAGATAGGTCTGTTTCCCCCCAAATTGTCCAAAAATAAAACCTCTAACTCCCATCCCCCCAGCCTTCTTCCATCTCCTGGTCCCAACTTTAATCCATGGTTATGTGAATGTTACTCTCTGCCTCTCCCTCTTCCCCTCCTCTTCCTCACACTATCTGCCTTCACTACCCCATTGCCTATTTCCTCTTTTTCATCTACTTCTGTATCTTTTTTGCCACTTATCTCTGCCTTTGTGTGATTTTTGTCCCCATGCCTTTGTGTTTAATTAAAGTGTGATTGCCACCCCATTTTCCTCTGCCAATCATTTTTCCATCCCCAAGAGAATAGCCAAAGAACTGGGTACACCTGCCCCTATTTCATAATTTCACACATTATCTGTTCAGCTTTCCACTTTGCCACTCAATTAGAGATTCTGGCTTCAAAAGAAATACTGATTCTCTCATGTTCTGTTGATTCTACCAAGCCAGAGATAGATGCAGTGTCAATAGAGTTGGAATATTAATGGACCTGGGTTTGAAAATTAGCTTTTGAAATTACTCCCTGTGTGACCTTGAGCGAGATATAACCTCCCTGTACCTCAGTTTATTAAACTTTAAAATGGGCAGGAAAGGCCTTGACCTGGATTGTCTTAATGATCCCTAGCATTATTAAATTAATGATCCTATGTTCCTAAGTTTCCAGAATATAGCAGTGAGGTAGAACTAGTGGTCTGGATCCCTGTGAAGTATTTACATCTAGGTATCAGAGGTCAGGACAAGGCTGCAAATCAGAGAACAGAGAAGCTTGAGCAAGCTGCAGAATAGTTTATGGGAGGTCTTTGAGCTTACGGATTTTCTTCTGTCTCTTTTTATAGGCCCACAGCTTAATACTGTGGGTGGCACATAATGGATACTTAATAAATGTTTCTTGTCTAACTGACCGTGGGCAAGTCATTTAAATTCTCTTTGACTCAGTTTCCTCATCTATAAAATAGGGATATGTGGGAAGTAATATTTGATCAAAGGTTATGAGACCATTCTCTAAGTAAGATAAAATTTTATTGATAGGGAGCCAAACCTATTAATAAAGGGGTCTCCGGATGGCTTCCATTTGTGATAGGGACCCAGAGTGAGGGCCAGTGGGCCCTTTTACATGTAGGTGTGTCTTCCTTCTCACTGGCCTCACAATACATCATTTGGACCTCCCCTGGCAAAGGCAATGACTATTGTGCACATTTTAATTAGGAGGTGGATAAATAGTTCTCAGCTCCTCACTACTATTTCATGATGGAAGTGAGAAGGAAAAATCTTCAGGTGAAAGGATGAGGCTGCACTTAGGAAATGGGGCTAGCCTTCAGATGTGGCTGATTATACCCCCTCTGACACTTAAGGGATTCCAGTTGCTTTAGGAGACCCAGCTGCCTCTAACAATCTTGGCCAGGAAAGCAAGCAAACAAACAAACAAATGACATCCCAGTTAAGATATCCTTGGCTTGGTCTCCCCTGTGTAGACCAGGTCAGTCCCAACTTTGATGAAAGAAAAACACAGAAAAGGAACACATCCCCTAAGGAGGACCTAGTTCAAGGTGGCTTCTGTTTCTGTGGTAAACAAAGCAGGGGCTCCCTTGTGAGGGGCTCAGCACAAGGTGGTTAAGGAGCAGATGTTTTCGGGACTAGGAGTTATCAGATTGCTCAATTACTCCCTTCAGAAAAAGGGTGTGACAAAAATGGAAAAAAATATATGGATCACAGATTAATATTGGGTATTAAAAATATTATTTATTCTCAGAAAATAATAGCACCTATCTCACAGGAGTGTTATGAGGCTCAAATGAGATGATATACACAGTACTTTAAAAATTATAAAGTGCTAGATAAATACTAGCCATTGTTATTATTATTATTATCAATAATAATAACAGAGGAATCATATGAAAAAGTCGTAATTATATACAATACAAAAGATAGGAAATGATTGAGGTAGGTCTCAATTCCAGACCCTATAAGTAGAATTGAGTGTTTTAGAACTTATTAACACAGTGGATTTTACAAAATTCTAACCATTAAATCAAAGCAGACTTCATAGGTTATCTACTCCAATGCTTGGATTTTACAGATGAGGAAATTGAGGCTCAGAAAGATGAATTGATGAGCATAGTCTCATAATAATAAACTTGAAGTAGGGGTTCTTAACCTTTTGGTGTATCCTGTATCCCCATTATGATCTGGTGAAACTTATGTAGCCCTTCTCAGAATATTTGTTTCATTAATACATAGATCCAAATGCATATAAATGAAAAATAAACCACTTATATTGAAGATAAATAGAAAAACAAACACAACAACAACAAAATACCCTGGACACTGGGTTAAGTACCCTTGCTTTAGAGTTAGAATTGGAATCTCAATGAGACTGTGAGCTCCTTGAGGGCAGTGGCTATCTTTTTCCTTTTTTTAAAATATATTCCTAGTCCTTAGTTTAGTCCCTGGTACATAGCAGGTGCTTTTTAATATTCAGTCATGTATAGCTATTTGTGATCCAATTTGGGGTTTTCTTGGTAAAGGTATGGCAGTGGTTTAACATTTCTATCTCCAGGTCATTTTACAAATGAGGAAATGGAGGTAAACAGTGACTTAGCCAGGGTCACATAGCCGGAAAGTACCTGAGGTCAAATTTGAAATCAAGCCTTCCTTATTCCAGGACAAGAATTCTATATAATATATGAATTAGATGCATCTATGATTAAACTTCAATGAATTAATAAACCTGCTAAATATTAAGAGTGATCACCTCTGCCACCTGCACTTAATGTGGTCATCCCACCTTCACTTGAAGATGTCTAGTAAGAGAGGGATTCTAAACCTCTTAAGATAGCCCATTTTATTTTAGAATAACAGTAATTATTACCCTTGTGGAAATTTATTTTGATTTGGGGACCCCACCTTTAGGCTGAGATTAGAAAGCCTTAGGCCCTCAGGGTCTCTTCTGTGTGGGAGGGGCTGGTGCCCCATCCCCATCTGTTTCAGCTGAGCCAAAAAGGCCCACGGGCTGTACAAGACTCCAGGTCAGACAGCTGGGGGGAGGGAGCACTAGCTCCCTCCACCCTGAGCGGAGTTATCGGAGAGATCCTGGGCTTGTCCAGTCCGGGCTCTGGCATAGCCTGTGCTGAGGCACGTGATGCTCGAGCATTTCCCCCCCCCCCCCCCCGCCCCAGCTGCAGCCCTGACTGGCAGGTTAGCTTGGTCTGTGGGGGCGCAGGAAGCCCCGAGATTTGAGTGGAGAGAAGGAAGTATATATAGACCTGGGAGTTAGACAGCAAGGAGGGATCTGACAAGATTAGCAGAGTAACGGGGGCTGACAAGAGGACTGGGGGCTGGCAGACGAGAAGGAACAGGAACAGAGAAAAGAGAGGCCAAAGGGCAGACTGACGGAGCAGACAGACAGACAGACAGACATACAGATAGAAGGTCGGTGAGAGAGAAACACAGGGGTTCAGCTGCTGCAGTAAGGAGAGGAAAGTTAGAAGCAGGGGGATTTACAAAGTGAAAGGGGCTCAGAGTTAGAAAGAACCTGCAGCAGCTAGATGGCACAGTGGATAGAGCACCGGCCCTGGAGTCAGGAGTACCTGAGTTCAAATCCGGCCTCAGACACTTAACACTTACTAGCTGTGTGACTTAACCCCAATTGCCTCACTAAAAAAACAAAAACAAAAAAACAAAGAAAGAAAGGACCTGAGTAGTGAAAGTGGAACATACCCTGAGTCAAGAGGTGGCTAAGGTCCTTATTGTATTACAAAAGTTCCCGGCCCAGCAGGTGGAAAGAGATGCCCTGAATGTTATTTCCCTGTATTCTTAATTTAAAATTGTATCTCATAAATAAACTCTGCTTTTATTTTTTAGTTAAAAGGCTTCTTAATCCTTTGCTTATCAATTTTGGGAGTGGAGCAGTGTGTTGGAGTTTTTAAACGGCCCATACTAAATGAATAGAAGTCAGATAGCCAAACAGTCAAAAATCCCAGATTAAGTCCTCCAGTCAGATTAGCCCCCAAATTAGGCCTAGTTAATAAAATATTTTTACACTCTCCTCCAAATGTATTCCAATATATAAAAGTATTACACAAAATGAATTACATGGAGTTGAGTACAATATTCAATATATAACCTGATGAGAGTAGAATTCAACAGAATTATTTATTCATTCATTCATTTATGTATTTATTCATCTCTATATTCATTCATTCACTTATTTATTTATTCATTCACTTCTTCATTCATTCATCTATTTATTTTTTCATTTGTTTATTTATTTGTCTATTTATTTATTCATTTACTTATTTAGTTGTTTGTTTGTGACTGTTTACTTATTTATTTATTCCCCAAGGCTATGCTCCTCTTATTGTAACTGAGGGTCATATTAACTTCCTTGGCTGTCATATCACACTGTTAATACAGAATTGTCTTATAGTATACTATAACTACATTTTAAAAACTATCATCTAGTCACAATTCTTTCCATCTTGTCCTTTTTACATTGAATTATTGAACAAATTATCAGATTTTAAAGAAATTGAACAAATGCAAAACTTAATAGGCATATTATTCCATTTTATTTGATTTGATTCAGATCAATTTCCTAACCTATCAAGTTATGCCCCCCTTGGTTTTTATAATTAAAAAAAATACTTGTTTTGTTTGTTTGGTGAATAAATCTGATATTTAGATGAATTGCACACTAAGCAGAAGGATCTTGGGATGAAAAGTTGTACTAAATAGCTATGTCAGTATCCAAGACAACCCAGGCCTCCATTTTAATGAATATATTGGGGATGGTCAAGATTTATAAATATGTATCTTTAAGATATATAATTTGTATTTTCTTATCTTAGGGGCTTTTGGGTTTCTACTATAAGATTTATCTTCCTCTTTTATAGCTAGAAAAAATGTAACAAGTTTATGCCCACAATCATAGACATTTTCAAAACATTCCTATTGAGTTGAATATAATTCAACATAAAAATTTCAAACAAGAGAATTAACAATCGTAGATACAAAAAGAATGGATCATTATTGCGTGGATGAAGGTCTCAAAGGCCAAACTAGCTAACCAGGAATGCTAGGGCATCTTAATAAGTTTTTTTTTGTTTGCTTTTTGTTTTTTTTTGCTTTTTCCATCATCTCTGAGGGTCTTATTACCACCCAGGGCTTTCCAGTTAGAAGGGCATTGCTCATTCATTAAACATCTTGATCTCCATTCCTAAGTAGTGACTGGAGAATCCGGCAGAGAGTTAGTTTCTTTTGGATATGAGGACATTGCTCATCTTGCATAGTGTAGTTCTCCATATTTGATGTTGCTACTTTCAATTTTGGCCATATGGGATCTGTGCAAGTTTATAACCTAGAGATGAAAAATGACTCTTCTGAATAGTCTGCCTACTTTTGTTATTAATTTATACCAAGGAAAGGCTAACATGTCTAATACAAAATTCAGAAAACCATACATTTTTTACTAAAGTCTATACTCAGTATAACCTTTTGCTCTCCGTTTTCTATACACTAAAATAAGAAATCCTGGTGGAGATCTCATGGAAACAAGTTTACAATATCAAAACAGCTTATATATAATAATTCATATGCTCTCATTTCAAGAGCCAAACCCTCTCCAGAGGCATCAAGTTGGAAACTTAGTGTGCTGAGTTTGGAGCTTGCAAGACCTGTTTTCAATTCTTGCCTCTGATCCATAAGGTTACATTGGGAAAATAACTTCACATATGTTAGTCTCAGGAATTACTCAGAAAAGGAATGTCCAAATCTTTGAGATCATTTACAAGTATGCCCTACATAAAATTACCCTGTCATTCTTGTTGCTCCATTTATCAGAAGTAAAATGTGAAGTGTTCCACTTATAGGACATACATTTATTAAGAGACTACTATGTGTAGTGTACTCTTTTATGTATGCATCATACAAAACACAAAAATGTAAGTCCCTGCCCTCAGAGAACCTCCAACTGAAAAGCAGTGAAAAGTAAAAACAAACTATTCAGAAAGTAATCGAGTTCTGATCTGTGGAAAGATCACTTTGCATTTTGGTAAACCACTCCAAACAAATAAAAATCTGGTCTCATTTACTCATCAACAGGAATAATGCTTGCATCAATTAACTGGAATTGTTATGTCAAATGAGATCATATATGCAATTTTTTAAAGTCATTCATTAAGCACATGTTATGAGTTAGGTGTTCTGCTTTGTTTTGATGATACAAATATATTATCATAAATAAAACAATCCCTATTTGCAAAATTCTGAATTTTTTTTTAATTTTTCAACACATCCAGGTCTGTTAGTAATTCAGATCACAATCTACCTAAGCCTATTCATCTATTCCTG
The DNA here is from genome assembly GCF_019393635.1 of Dromiciops gliroides. Taxonomy (NCBI): domain Eukaryota; kingdom Metazoa; phylum Chordata; class Mammalia; order Microbiotheria; family Microbiotheriidae; genus Dromiciops; species Dromiciops gliroides. The sequence continues at coordinate 18,645,299 of NC_057862.1, forward strand.
AAACTCTTGGCTATGCCAACTGATGAATCTCTCAAAAGACATATAAAAACCTAAGCCTGCAGGCAACAGGTGTCCCCTAACACTCCCAAGTTTGGCCCAAAGCAGTTTAATGTAATTTGGAACTATTTTTAAAAATAATTAAAATACAATAAAACAAAGAAAATAACATATTTTTAACACTAAGTCAATATGTGACCTGCAGAGATCCTTATGTACGGTTTAATGGTCCCCATTTCTATTTGACTTTGACACCACTGTTCCCGAGGGATTACCTCCAAAATTTGAGACTTCCCCCCCCCAAGCTCTTGACTTAATGTAAGTACCAATAGATTCAATATACTCTCCATTGTTTATCTCCAATTTGGCCAATTGCCTGGACAACCCACTTTTCTATCTGTTCATTTATTTGATGTGACTTAATTTTTCAAAGTGAGAGATATACCGTCAAAATTTTAACACCATTTATAGAATAAAGGTTGGTTCCTATCGAATCATTTGACTAATTAATATGAACCTTCTAGCCTATTTTATGATACATTTAAGTAAGAAAATATACAAATAAGACCAAATGTTTGAAATAGCTAAAAGGCATGTATCTTGTCTTGCTTGTACAATTTAAATCCCACTTTTTCTAATTGAATAAGTATTAAAGTGGATACAATCCTACTGGACCCAGTTAATGGCTGTGTTGATTCTGATTATTTCTCCTCCCCCTTCCCCACCAATTTTGTAAATTGCTTCTAAACAGTTCCAATGGCATTTAAGAATCTATTAGGGATTAAGATCAATTATATGAGCAAACACTATTATTTCTAAATCACTTGAGTTTCCCTACAGTGCAGAACCCATCCTTATTAACATCTCTCTTAATCTTTTAAGCATTCAGAACAAATCGTTATTATCTGATGAAAGATAGCAGTCACTTTAGAAACCACACTACTTTTTCATGGGAACATATTGAGACTGAATTCCATAATAGTCTTCTGATTATTGAGCTCATTCCAAAGGATTGAATCTTAATTCTACAGATGAATCATTATCCATAAGAGATAACATGTGGAGTTGTGGAATAAATTTTTAGTTTGGGGACCCAGGCTACGAGAGGAATAGGTTCAGTCCTCCCTTCCCTGATCCAAATCACCATGTGTCCCAGGACCCAGGGCACAGAACAATGGGTGAAAATTCAAGAATGGAAATTTTCAGCTAGCTCAGTGGAACTAAAATGTACTGACAATTAGGTCTGTGCCAAAGTGGAATTGACTGACCCAATAAGCAGTAGATTCTGGCCATGCCCCAGATTGCTTCAAAGAAAGGCAAGATGCTACCTTATCTAGTATATGGTTACCAGTGACTTGTTCAGGTAGATCTTGATTGTTGTTGAGTTGTTTGAGTCATGTCCAATTCCCTGTGACTTCATTTGAGATTTTCTTGGCAGAGATACTGGGGTAGTTTACCATTTCCTTCTCCAGCTCATTTTACACATGAGGAACTGAGACAAACAGTGTTAAGTGACTTGCACAGAGTCATAGCTAGGAAGTGATTGAGGCTAGATTTGAACCCATGAATATGAGTCTTCCTGATTTCAAGCCCAGTGCTCTATCCAATGCAACACCTAGCTCCCCAGATCTTGCTTAGTGGGCTTTAAATTTATTTCTGGATATTCACTAAAATTCCAATGAGATTCCTATCCCCCCTTTTTTTCTTAAACTCTTCCCAAAGTACCATATCAGCTTTCTGAATGCTAAACTATGAACTGAAATTACTTGGATCTGTCCATTAGAAAATTCTAATATTGGGAACAAATTCAAATTATTTTGATGATATTGTAATGAGATCACAGGAGAGTAAGTAAGAGCATGGGATTAGTAGTAAATTCAAATCACTAGCTGTGTCACTTGATGCCCAAGTTGCTCATTTTCCTAAAGTTACATCAAGGGGCTTAGACCAGCTGATCATCTTTTAGGTTACTTCCAACTCTAAAGTTTGGCAATTCCAAGTAGATCACTTGTGATGTGTTGTGACATAGAATGGGATGTGGAGGATGAAAATGCTAATATATGAGGTAGGAGATCCAAGGACAGCTTTGTTATATAATCTTAATCTTCTCCATGAAGTTGTTTCAGACATTTATTCCTGCTAGTTGCCAAATTCAATATTAAACTTAATACAAATCTATTTTAATTTTACCCCCTACCCAAAGTATATTTTTTCTGTCTTAAACTGAATGTCATAGTGTTATATTTGGAGTCAGGAAGACCAGGTTTCAAATCTTGCTTCTAGGTCAAGACTGTTCTAGGGTAGGTCTGGAGGAGGTATTGAAGAGATTATTTCATGAGATAACTGCCCCCTTGTAAACCACATTATGATAGCTTGCTGTCATTTTTTTAACTTCAGTGTAAATATGCCAGTGTAAGTATTTCCTAGCCCAATTTGCTTAATTGCTCTATAGAAACATACTTTCCTTCAAAAAATGCCTAGAGAACCGTTTTGCAGCAGATTGTCATCTATGAATCCAGTGATATAAGGAAAAAGGGAGAAACATGAGGAGAGTTTAGGAACCAAGGAGACACACAGTTATTATTAAGGACCTATGATGTTCCAGGAACCTTGCAAAATGCTTTTTCAAATGGAATGGTATTTGATAAAAAGTGAGATTCCCATACCTCTTTACATATCCATGAAGAACAGGAGAAATACTAGGAATATCAGAAAAAATATATTGGTAGAAAAAGAAACAGATAGAACAAATAATAAATCAGGAATCATGTAGGTTCATCATGTCCCAAGAACTGCTCAGCAAATCATCCATAAGTTTGTGATGTGCCCCTCATTTTGCATAGATTCCAATATCATTGAGGGCATAATGACTTTAAAAAAAATTGTCTTTGTACTATAAAATATTTATACAGACTCTAGGACATATTGAGTTTTGAATGAGTAGAAATTTAGCAGAGAGAAAAGAGAACAATGAACTCAAAGTTAAGAAAACACAAGCAGAGGGCTAGCTAGGTGGCACAGTGGATAAAGCACTGGCCCAGGATTCAGGAGTTCCTGAGTTCAAATCCGGCCTTAGACACTTGACACTTACTACCTGTGTAACCTTGGGCAAGTCACTTAACCCCCATTACCCTGAAAAAAGAAAAAAAAAAGAAAAAGAAAACACAAGCAGAAAAAAAAAATGTGAAACATTAATATCGGATAAAATAAAGCAGTGAAGACAGAAATGTCAAAACACACAGGGTGAAGAAGTGGGGGGAAATGGAAATAACTGTGTTGGGGAAATAGAATTTTTCAAAAAAATGTCAACAAAATTGAAATATCCATGTGTGATTGTATATAAAAGATCCAAATTTATTTCTAAAATATGTTTCTAACCTTGCTGCATTCCTAGGTTGAAGAGACCATAAGGTCTCTTACTCACTTTTTCTAGCTTTTCCCTCCCACTCACCATTCTGTGGTCAATAGTATGGTCTAGTGGATAGAGAGCTGGACTTGGTTCCAGGAAGACAGGATCAAGTCTTGCCTTGGCTAAACACTGACTTCGTTACCCTTAGCAAGTAACTTAACCCCTTATCAGTGATCTAGGACATTCTCTAAAACTCTATGTCAAAGGAAATGTATTGTTCTCAAATGTTGGAGTCATTTACTCATCCAGTGAATGGCCCTGTCAGAGGGTACTCCCATATAAGGAAACCTGTTTTCTCAAAGTAGGTGTTAAACTTCTCTTCAACTGAAAGTCTTAGAAAGGGTCCTATAGCACTGAGAGATTGAGACTTGTCCAAGGGCAGCTAGGTGGCATAGTGGATAGAGCACCGGCCCTGGAGTCAGGAGTACCACCTGAGTTAAAATCCGGCCTCAGACACTTAACACTTACTAGCTGTGTGACCCTGGGCAAGTCATTTAACCCCAATTGCCTCACTAAAAACAAAAACAAAAAAAAGACTTGTCCAGGGTCACACAGTCAGTATGTTACTATTGGTTGGATATTCCCTTTACCAATGAAATAATTTTAATTGAGAGAGAGAGAGAGAGAGAGAGAGAGAGAGAGAGAGAGAGAGAGAGAGAGAATGTAAACCAAGAGACAGGTTAATTTCTGGGGTGCAGAAGGGAAACATGAATAACTCATTGCTATAGGGGGAAAAACTCTCCTTAAGAGGTTTTGCACAACTTTCGTTTATATTACCAGATAGATGGCACAGTAGATAGAGCACTAGGCCTAAAGTCAGGAAGACCTGAGTTCAAATCTTGTTTCAGACACTTACTAGCTCCTCATTCTGGGTATTGCTATTCCACCCAATTAGATGAGACTTTTGTTGTTGTTGCTTGTCCTTCATTTTTTTTTTTAATTGAGTAGAATTTTATTTTCCAAAATATATGTAAAAACAAATTTTGACATCAAGTTTTTCTTTTGGGATCTCTTTCAGGAAGTGATTGGTGGATTCTTTCAATTTCTATTTTGCCTTCTGCTTCCAGAATATCAGGCCAATTTTACCTAACAATCTCTTGGAGAATGGTGTCTAAGTTATTATTATTTTGGTCGTGGTTTTCAGGTAGTCCAATGATTTTCAAATTATCGCTCCTGGATCTGATGTCCAGGTCAGCTGTTTTTCCAAGGAAATATTTCATATCACCTTCTATTTTTTTTATTCATTTGGATTTGCTTTACTGTGTCTTGATTTCTCATAAAGTCACTAGCTTCCATTTGTTCAATCCTAAATCTTCAGCAATTATTATCTTGAGAGAGCTTTTCTATTTCTTTTCCCTTTTGTCTTTTCAAACTGTTGAATTTTTTCTCACGACTTTCTTGTATTGCTCTCATTTCTCTTTCCATTCTTTCCTCCATCTCTCTAAATCTTCCTTCTATCTCTCCTACTTTCTCTTCAAAGTCCCTTTTGAGTGCTTCCACAGCCTGAGACCAATGCATATTTTTCTTGGAAGATTTGAATGTTGGAGCTTTTACCCTGTTATTATCTTCTTCTTCTGAGGGTGTATTGTGGTCTACCTTTCTCCCACAGAAGTTTTTGATGCTGCTGCTTTCCCTGCCTACTTATCCTGGCTGACTATTTCTTGGCTTTTAACTCCTTCTTAAAGTGTAGCACTGTTTCCAGGACACACTGTTTGAGCTACAGCATGTGAGTAACCATGGCCACTTTCTCTTTTACCCAGAAAAAGAAGTCCAATTGAACTCTGATTCTCTATGGAAGGAAGCTTGGCATGCGTGTGCCCCACCCCCACCCCCACTGGGCCACCACCACTCAATTCAGTCCACTGTGTCAGACCCAGGGCACTCTGCTCCAACTCCAGCAGAGACTGTCTCAACTTCACCCCGGCCTACCACCAACCCCCCTCACCAGTTTGTGATCAGAGCCTCAAAAGTTGCTGGTGCTAATGACTCCGGTGGGTGCTGGAAGCACCATCTGCTCCTGGCTGGGTCTGGACTGCATGCTGAGCTGTGCAGCCTGATCAGTAGGTGATCAGAATTGCCCTCTTTTGCTGAGAAATAATCGCACTCTGTTCTTATGTGCATTAGGCTGCTCTGTTTTTTTTTTTGTTTGTTTGTTTGTTTGTTTTGTTTTGTTTTACCACATTATTTGGGCATGAGTGGACAGGTTTATCTAGAGCTTGTGGGAGTCACAGCCTCTCCTCCACCATCTTTTGTCCTTCATTTTTGAAGAAGACCATCACCTGAAAAAGGTGGGGATCTTTAGGTATTCATCAATAAAAAATTATACTCTCCCATACAGTCCAATTTGAATTAAAATGGTCCTTTATTGGGTGCTATAGAAAAAGCCCAGTGGGAAGTCAAAGACTTCAACCCAGGGGTGAAGGTGGTTTAGAAACATCCTTCTCTCAGAGTAGAAGGAAGGCAAAAGCTTTTGTAGAGCATAAATGGGGTGACCACCTGAAAACAGAAAGTTCCTTTTTGGGGTGGGGTGAACAAAGCTTGGGTGCTTGTCATATTCCTGAGAGTTGAGGGGGATCTTTTTGAAATGATGGTCCTGACCTTTAGGGTTATCTTTGCCTCCTCGATCTGGTCAGGTGCTAGCCACGCCTAAGTGACTTTCCTGCTATAGAATTATATCTCACCTTACTTCTTAGGTGTGTCTGTCCTAATATCTAGTTGGTCAATCTAAACTTTAATAGTCCCTTGCTTCCTTGACATGTCCGTCCTGTTATCTGGTCATCTTTGGTTCTCCTTCTCACAAAAGAAACTTCTTATTTATCCTTAACCCATCTTAAGGACCATGCAGATGTCATGTTTTGCAGTTAATTGGATTTAATTGAGGAAAAGCTACGCAAAGTCACCAACCTCAGTTTGTCCCCCAGAACCACCTGGGTCCATTGACAAGATATATTTTCTGGACAACTGGTGATGGCCCCAGACACAGTGGGAGACTTTGGACTTTTAAACTAAGGCCTTTCACAGGTTTTAATTTGCCTGAGGCAATGCCCAATCAGTGACTAAAGTTGTGTATGAAAGGAGGCAAGAAAGGACTCATTTACCTAATTAAAAAAAAAAACAAAAAAAACCCAAAAACATATTAAGGAGTTGGGGGAGACCCTCAGGATATCTGAACCAAAGAGATACAATTGACTTTTGGGTCCATCCAGATCCATCAAGAGGCCAAACAATGGCTAAATGAGGCCTGCGTTGAGACCCATCTGTAGCCAAGGAATGAGGGCCAGAGTTATTTAGGTTTAAGGCATGGTTCTTAGAAGTCATCTGCTGGTAAACCCCAAGAAATCTTGTAAGATTTCTGGAAACAAACTTATATTCTTTTGGGTGGAGTGCCCACAGGTAAGGGAATTATTCCATGAATGCAAAGAGAGAGCAGAGGAAGGAGGCAAGGAAGGGAGGAAGGAGAGGACAGATGAGGGAGGAAGGAAGAGAGGAAAGAGGAAGTAAGAAAGGAAAGAAGGAAGGAAGGAAGGAAGGAAGGAAGCAAGGAAGGAAGGAAGGAAAGGAAAGGAAAGGAACTTAAAAAATAAATGACATAGGGCAGCTAAGTGGCGCAATAGATAAAGTACCAGTCCTGGATTCAGAAGGACCTGAGTTCAAATGTGGCCTCAGACACTTGACTTGACACTTACTAGCTGTGTGACCGTGGGCAAGTCACTGAACCCTCATTGCCCTGCAAAAAAAAAAAAAAAGTAAATGACACAAAGTTTGTTAGAATAGGTTCTGCCCCTCATTGTAATATCCATTCTTTCATTAATTAGTAACCAATCATAGTTGATTTCTATCCTTGGGAACACCCCTTTTCCAGTACCATATAAGCTATGAGCTTGCCACCATGATTGTCTTTGGCATTCAAGAGTGCCACAGGCTTCCTTTTTATTAAAATTCTGGTATTATTCATAAAATGATGAATTGTCTAGAATTTGTCTCAAATATTTTAAACATCACACTTCCTCAAATGGAAGTTCCTTGCTCCCAACTCTCCAGTCAGAGGGAGAGAGGGGCCCAGTGGGCAGAGTACTGATAAGATATCAATTCCATGGCTAAAGTTATCTTATTGGATCCTGGAACAGGATCCTTGGGCAGGACAGAGAATCCAGGTAAGGGTACCAGGGGGGAGTGAAAAGGTGTTGCTATTTTACAGATGAGGAAACAAGATGAGAAAGCTTAACTCTTTTAACCAAGGTCACACAGCTAGTAAGTGCTTGTGACCATAATGGAACTCATGTCTTCCTGAGTCTAAATCTGGTGCTCTACAATATATATGATATCACTGCACATTCAAATAACTAAGATAGGGAGTCAGAGTAAGTAGGTTAGTGTGAGTGAGCTGCAAATTTAATGTGTCAACTTATGATCTAGCATCCTAGAAATCCGATGTCATCATGGGCTGCATAAAAAACTGAACCTATTCCAGTATCAAGGCAGTGGAAGTAAATATGTCTTGACTTTCAACATTTTATGAAAGATATCATTTTCACTGATGTAACCACTTAGATATATAAATTTTGTTTGGACAGATTTGTTTGTATGTTGCATTACCTATTAGATTATGACCCTTTGGGAGCAGCTGTTGCTGTTTGTTTTGTTTTGTTTTGTCTTGGTTTCTTTGGGTCCTCAGCACACAGCACAGTCCCTCACTCATAGTAAACATTCTTATCACTCACTTTATTCATTCTTTACTAACAATCCACTCATAGTAAATATGGAATAAATGCTTTTGATTTTTTTCTTTTTGTACTTGTTGAGAATTGCTGGCTTAACAATAAAATGAAAATAAAATAAAATCTTAATATATCAGGGATCTAATTGCTTGAATGGGACCACCTTTTCCAACTTTAGAGATTAAAAGTGTTCTGTGACTTATATTTTTAGAAAGTTCCTTGAGGCTTCAGTAGGTAGTCACTTCTCCAAGGTTCACAGCTAATAAATGTAAGAGGCCACATTGATCCCATTTCTTCTTTGCTCCATAATTTTCATCTTTCCACTAACCCACTTTGACTCTTAAAAAACAAACATGAAAATTAATCTATCTAAGAGAAATGTTAAAAAAATTGGCTAATCTAAATTGAATACTCAAAATGCTCTTTGTTTCTATTCATTAATAGGACAAGAAAGAAATGCAGATTTCTACAAATGTGTTTGTAGAGTTAACTATAATATACTTTAAAATCAGATTATCTCTTACAGTCCACTCTTGCTCTCTGTCTCTGTCTCTGTTTGACTGTCCATTATTTATTCATTTGGGGGGAGTTCACACACTCACTTGTCATCCTTTACCTTATTTTGTCATTGCTGTTATCTTCAGCTTAGATTAGTAATTCTAGTCAATGTATTTTCAAATAAGTGCAAAAGTTAATGATGATGTTGTATGATTTTATTTTCTGTAATAAGGCCAGGTGAATATACCCACCTGGATTATTAGTAAAGAATGAATAAAATGAGTGATAAGAATGTTTAAGCAACCCTTTTTTATAAATAGCATGTCTTAAGGACTGGATTTCTGTGTCTACTGTTGTTTCTAATGCTATTGTATAAGTCACACCCACACTATCAACTATGAGCATCTTTATTCTCTCCTTTGTGTATCCATGAAAATCCTCCCTGAGTTTAATATGGGCAGCTGGCAAAGTAGATTACATAACTCATCTTCACAATGGGTCTGGCCAGAGATCTATAGGATAAGAGTTAAATGTCTCAAAAGGCATAGACTTTTTTTGAAGGAGCAAATTTTTATCCAGGATATTTAGGGCTCCAAATATATTAAAGATATTAGATATCCTTAATGCATATTCATTCAGATTACAAATAGATCTGAAGAACATTCCAATACTGTGAGTGGAAGAGAGTTAACCTCTGCCTCTCCATATCTGTTGGGAAGAAATTCAGCAAAATATATGATTGACAACACTACCTGATTTCTAGGATTAATGTGGCATGTGAAAATCTAGATCCCATAAATCATTCCTTTAATCAAGGTTCAATGTAAAATTATTAATATTTTTAGAGAGAAAACCCTAAGCTATATGAAAAGTCTTAAGCTCTTGTTCTCCTACATTTTCAAAGACCAACAACACCAAGGGGGATGTCTTGACTTGCATGTGAATTTGATTTAAATGTGACATAATTACATAAAGTCATCAGCCTTACTGTCTCTTACTCTCTTAATGGGTCACTGAGGTCCAGTGTGAGGACAAAAGTCAAGATGACTAACAATGCCATGAGTATAGTGTATGACCTTGACATCTTCAATATATGACCAAGCTCTGAGTTCCATAGTGCCAATTTCAGCAGTCTTCATAGCCATTGGAACAAATTGTTTTCAGCCCCCCCTCCCCGCCCCCGCACCCCATTCTGCTGGGAAGTCTTCACATGTTTGGAGTTGACATCCTCACTGACAGATTTAAGACTTTTGGTTACTCTCAACCTGGTCTGTGGAGAGGGTTTACCACAGTGTAGCCACTGTGCTTGCTGTAACTTCTTGGAGCCACAGGTGATAGTTGGGTGAATCAGATGAATATTGAAGGTGGATGAGCATCTCTGAAAATGGTTCAACAAGCCATCATACCAAAGGTTCTAGTTCTTCTAAACACTCCTTAGATCCCACAGTCTCAATCACCTTTTGATTCAGTCATTTATTAAACCAGGTTCAGGCTATTGTAAAGTCTTGTAAAGTATTCTAAAGTATTGTATAGTCTTTGTAAATCATGCAAAATAACATTTAATTATCAGATACTTCATTTTTTTCATGGATTACGGAAATATAGCAACAGGTGTGGAAGAAAATTTGTAAATTAATTATTCCAAACACCTCTTTTTAGAAATAAAGAACTGTGGTATGGAGGTGGAGGGTTTAACCAAAGATCACAAGGAGACAAAGATTCAACCATAAATCTAATTGCTGTTGTTTATTCTTCATTCCCAAAGAGGACCATGACATCAGGTAGATGATATCTTGACTTGCCTTGAATTGGATTTAAGTGAGGCAGGGATGTGCAAAGTCACCAGACTCATTCTCTTCTCCAGAGACATCTGAATCCAGTGGCAAAATATCCATCAGAATGACCGGAGATGGCCGTACATGTTTTGGGCAATCATAGTTATGTGATCTTCCCAGGGTTACACAGCTAGTAAGTGTCAAATGTCTAAAGTCCTTCTGACTCCAGGGCCAGTGCTCTATGCATTGTGGCACTTAGCTGCCCATGTTAAATCCAAAATATTTCATTTCAATATTATTTCAACTAGTCCATTCTTTCTCTAAAGGAACTGAGACCTCATCAGAGAGGGCACCACACACCCTTATTCCAACAACACATTGGTTAACAACAATTTAAGAAAATAGTCATCAATATTGATGGAAAAAAATCATCAGAATCGCAGAGTATCAGAGTTGGAAGTTGCCTCAGAGGCTATATTATCTAACCTATATCTTAACAAAAATCCCCTATATGCTATTAAGTAGGTAAGTCATTTAATCTCTGTTTGAAGACTTCACAACCACCTGGTGCAGCCATTTCTAAGTGAGACAGTTTTATCTACTTTCTTCCTCTCTTTCACTTCCCGATTTGGTGAAAGGAAAAATAATGTAAACTTAGACTTTAAGACTTTTGTGTTCTAATTCTACCTCATATTATTTTTGTTTTGTTTTGTTTTCTTTTGGTTTTTGTTTGGGGGGGGGGATGAGGGTTAAGTGACTTGCCCAGGGTTACACAGCTATTAAATGTCAAGTGTCTGAGGACAGATTTGAGCTCAGATCTTCCTGAATCCAGGGCCAGTGCTTTATCCACTGCACCACCTAGCTGCCCCCAATAATAGAGGTGGGGTTTTTTGTTTGTTTTGTTTTGTTTCATTTTGTTTTGTTTTTGGTGAGGCAATTGGGGTTAAATGACTTGTCCAGGGTCACACAACTAGTAAGTGTCAAGTGTCTGAGGCCGGATTTGAACTCAGGTCCTCCTGACTGCAGAGCTGGTACTCTATCCACTGCACCACCTAGCTGCCGCTCTACCTCTTATTATTACTAGCTTTCTGACATTAGTGAAATCATTAAACTCTTTGGGTCTCAGTTTCTTCATCCGTGAAGTGAAGGGTTAGACTAAGTGACTTGAAGGGACCTTAAGGCTCTAAATTCATGATGTAATGATGTATCTTATTTTTAATATATAAAATAGCTACCCAAAATATCATTCAATTTGTAGAAAAATCACATTTCAAAAAACCTACTAAATAGCAATTTTAGTGGCAAAGAGGAGCTAAGAAGCTTATAATGTTTCCTTCCATAAATGCTGATCCTTTAACAAATCAATAAAATAAATAATTAGCACATTAGAGAAGGATATAGGAGCTATTTATACTTTTGATGTTCACAATTATAGAAATCGAAGGAAAAGGAAAGCTTTTCAATTTTTTAAAATTTTTCTACTTGGTAGTTTCAGCTAAAGAACTGAAGCAGGAAGGGGGAAAACTATTTGTTGACATTCCAAAGTATTTTGAGTTATTTATCCACACTATTCTGTACAAACTTACACTTTTGTGACCTGCCCCACATCTACAGCAAATAAAATAAAAATTCTTCAAAAACACTCAAAAGACCTTCCCAATAGAGTCATATGAATGAAACTCTCAAAGCTGAAGATACTGGACCATTTTTCCTCTTAATCACAAATTTGTCTGTATCTTTAAAAAATATGTGTTTAGGGGGTGGCTAGGTGGCGCAGTGGATAAAGCAGTGGCCTTGGATTCAGGAGGACCTGAGTTCAAATCCAGCCTCAGACGCTTGACACTAGCTGTGTGACCTTGGGCAAGTCACTTAACCCTCATTGCCCTACAAAAACAAACAAACAAACAACAACAACAACAAAATATGTGTTTAAAATATGTTTTCTCCACTTCTGATGATTATTATTAATGATGATAAAGAAGCTCTTTGAAGGCAGAAGATATTTCATCTTCGTCTTTATGGTGCTACTATCTGGCACAGTATGTGTCATATTCTATACATTTATTGAATGTTTATTGCAAATTCACCATTAGGTCAATTGATGCAGTGCTTTACAATTTCCTAATCCTTTCATACATTATCTCTTTTAGGCCTCAAGATACTTTGAGATCTAGGAAATTACATCTCAGAAAAGTTAGAAAACTTGTCCAAGGACATGCAGCTAATGAGAGGAGAGAGCTTGGGAAAGCACAATTCATGCTAGTTGGGGCATCTAAAGACCTTGGTCTCAAATTGAAACACTGCATTTTATTGACTTTGCCCAGTTTGGCAAGTCACTACACTGGGCCTCAGTGTTCTTATCTGTAAAGTGAGAGGGTCAAACTGTATGACCTTAGAGATCCCTTTAAGCTCTATGACTATGATTATGATTTTATAAGTTTCAGGGTTGAGATTCTAGGCCAGATTGACCTAAATTCAAACTAAGCTCTCTTTCCACTTTTCAGCCCTGCTTTGCTATCAGGAAATAAGAATCTGTTGGGAGAATCACTGGTTTAGAGATAGAACAGACTCCAGAGACTCCTACTTTTTGGAATGATGAGGAAACTGAAAACTGAAAGCCATTTAGTGACTTTCCCAAGGTTCCTGTGATACGTTGTAGAGCTGTAGGTTGTTTAAGTATAAATCCTATCTTTGTGTACTGTTCTGAGTGATGTACAAGGGATGCCAAAAAAAATCATAGTGTGTAACCAAGACCTTAGATCCTAAAAGCATGTTAGGGAAGTAGAAACATGTAAATTATCTGCTTAACTGCAAAGGTGAATTAAATACAAGATATTAGTCTATATTTGTATATTTTCTTCCATAATTAAAAAAATGTATCAGAGTAAACATTTCATTTTTCTTTCATTTTATGTATCTTTAAAGCATTATTTAAATGTAATGAAGTAGAGGATTCAGTTTGATTTCATATATGTACTCTTTGAAATGATGAAATCTAGGTTTATCAAATCAACAAGACCAACTCAGAGCATTTTTAAAGGACAGATTTCATCCAACCAATGATATGTGATAAGGTTTGTCTTCCACTCAAATGCCTTAAATGGTTCCTTCTTGTCTCCTAAATAAAATACATACTATTTAATATGGCATTTATTCAAGGTTCTTTACATTATCATGGAGGTAAGCAACCAAGCATCTTTGGTGAAAGCTGAAGATGCAAAGACATGCAAAAAGAAAAACCCTGCCTTCAAAGAGTTTAAGTTGTAATGTTGGAAGACAACTCCAAACTAAGATGAAAAGCAGTATAGATGGGCAAATACAGTATGTGGGGGAAGGAGATACCTGCATGTGGGGATCATTGTGATATCCTGAGAGTCAGAGTAGAATACATGGAGCCAGGAGGAAAATGATGCATGCCATGGATGGCCTGGGTCTATTCCCAAAATAGAGACACTTAGCTTGTGTAAAGTTTCCAATAAAAGGGGTCCTGAGATGTGGAATGACATTCAAAGGGGAGAAGGCCACAAATGCTCAAGGAAATGAGAGATTAACTGAGGCACAGTATGGGAAATCCTGAGTCATTAACCTGCCTTTATTTTTTTTGTTGTTGTTTTATCATATAGAAATATCTCTCTAAACAATAAGCTAAAAAACAAATTAAAAATAAATTGATAGATAAAGTAAATGTCACTTTTCAAGTTTAATCTGCATTACTTGCATTTTTTCCATCACTTTCTTAAGACTAGACAATCAACAATGCAAGTATTCAAGCATGGATTTGTAGTGTTGGCTGATTGCTAAGGTATAAATGCTCACACTAAAAATGTAAGCATCAGCTCTGAGCACTGAGTCAAGCTCTTTCCTCATATTTGTTGTATATTTTATGTCCCTTTGGGACATATCTTCATATAGTTCTTATGCTTTCTGGAATGTCTATCTGTAACTGAATTCTTTCCAAATCTGGAAATCTTTCCACTCTCTTGTACCTGTTGAAACTTTACATTTCAAAATATAATTCAAAAGTTGCCCCCTCCATGAAACCTTATGTGACTCCCAGAGTTAGAGACAAACAATAATGCATTAAAGGTGAGATATTAGGGGCAGCTAGGTGAGGCAGTGGATAAAGCACTGGCCCTGGATTCAGAAGTACCTGAGTTCAAATCCAGGCTCAGACACTTGTCACTTAGCTGTGTGACCATGGGCATGTCACCTAACCCCCATTGCTCCACCAAAAATATGAAATATCACTAGACTATGAATTGTATTGATATGATTTCCATTTAACCTTTATATTTTAATTTATTATATATATATATCACATGTTTCTACTACTACAGTTTCACTCAACTTAGAAAATTTAGATTGTGTTTACCTGTAAAAGAGTCAAGAGAAAAGACCATGGACATTTATTTACTATACTTATTCCCAATATGATTGGCACAGAAATTTTGCCTGCTCTAGTTTTCTGACAATGTCCAGATCATCCCGTTTGGGCAGTTTGGTGGTCCTCTTTTCCTAATGATTCACCATAGTGTCAGACAGTGCAGCATTTAGTACAGTACTTAGCACATAGGAGGTGCTATATAAATGCTTATTTACAAAGACATAATAGGCTTTAAACCTACAATAACTCAAAACTCTTATACTCAAGCAGTTCACCAGTCTCAGCCTTCCTGGGGGGCGGGGGGGGGGATATTGCAGCTACCACCATCATACCTGACTGAAGAATTTCTTTTCTTTTCTCTTCTTTTCTTTTGTGGGGCAATGAGGGTTAAGTGACTTGCCCAGGGTCACACAACTAATAAGTGTCAAGTTTCTGAGGTCAGATTTGAACTCAGGTCCTCCTGAATTCAGGGGTGGTGCCTTATCACTGCACCACCTAGGTGCCCCTGGAAGAATGACTTTTTAAGGCATACAATATACAAGGCACTTAGCCAGGTACTAGAAGTAGAGATGAACATAATATAATCCTTGGTTTCGAAGAGCTTCCATTCTAGTGGGAAGAGTCAACATGGTGAGAGTCATCATGGTATCATAGTTCTGTAACTGGGAGGACCCCAGAGGCATTCTAGTACACACCCCATTTAAAAAATGACTAAGATAAGAGTACAGAAGATTAAATAATTTGTCCAAAATCACACAATTAGTGACGACAGGAGAAATTGGCACCCATGTTCTCTTACTATAGAACCATCAGAATTGCTGCTATATACATAAAAGGATTTCCATTGCAGCTAGATCTATTTTACCACAGAGACACTGGAAATTAATGGGTCTTCCTGAGCAGGTGTGAAGTAATTTAGGAAAATCAATTTATCACTTGTGTGGAGAATAGATTGTCAAAGCCAGAGACTAGATGCATGAAAACCAATTAAGAAACTATTTTAGTCATCTAAGAAATTGGTGATGAATCCTTTACACAAATTAGTTATGTTATGAGTTGAGAGAAAGGAACGAGTATTAATGTGGAGGTCTGTAAGCAACAAAATTTGGGAGTCATTGGGCATGGGAAATGGGGGAGAATATGAAGTTGAGGATGACTCAATCATAAAAACATGGTTGAATGGAAGGGTGATGGTGCCTTCAATAGCTTGGGGTGCAGTGCAACAAAAATTTCTATTTTGGATACATTGAGTTTGAAATGTTCATAATGCATTCCAATGGAGATGTCATATAGGTACCTGGATGTTTATGACCAGAACTTAAAAAAAAAAAGTAAAGGATATGGCCATTACCTCTTTTTTAATTTCAAGGTTATGGTAACTCAGAGAATAAGTGGCAAAGTTGGTATTTGAACCCACATCTTATGATTCCATTTCTAGTAATACCTTTTTTGCATCCTCCACCTCCTATCACTTTGGCTGGATAATATTTAATACATTATAATGGAAACTGCATTGATAATTAGTGTCAAAAGATCTGAATGTCAATACAAGCTTTGTAACCTCTGAAATATTAGGTAATTTACTTTCCCTCACTTGGCCTAAGTAAAAGAAAGGGAGAGAGAGAGAGAGAGAGAGAGAGAGAGAGAGAGAGAGAGAGAAGGAAGAAAAGAAAAAAGAAATGGAGATGGGAGGAGGAAGGAAGGAAGAAGTAAAGAAAGAAAGAATGAAAGGAAGGAAGGAAGAAAGGAAGGAAAAAAGTAAGAAAGGGAAAGAGAAAAAAATTTAAAAAGAAAAAGAAAATGTAACTAGGGTATTGGACTAGACTAGCTGCAATGTCAATTTCCTCTAAGCTATAAGTATATTACTATTAAAATAATACCTTGCATCTGTAGAGTTTTATAATTAATACACTCATATATCATATCATATACACATGTCAGGAGAAAGGTATATTGACAATCCTTCTTTCTCTCTACATTAAGAGGTAGGTAGTCTGGAGAGTGACTTAAAACATAAACATGTAATGAAAAATGAAATCTGAAAGAAAGTCCAGACCCTGACTGCTAAATTGACTGCGTTTATATTTAGAATATTATTTTACTTCTGCCCTTCAGATTTCATCTTTACCCTTGCCATTCAGAGACAAAATTGAAGAAAACTAATTCCAAAAATTACTTGTTTTAATTTATTTCCTTTGTTGCATGACACTGCTTACTGTGCTCTATCATTTTTCTGCTTATGTGTAGAATGACCTGCCTATAACACCAAGAAGCTGTTCCACTCACCTTTCACCATCTGAAATGGTCAATGCAAGAAATGATTATAAACTATGCCAGTCTTCATTAACTCTTATTAGATGGAGGCTATGAGGTTGGAGAAGAAGGAAGATGAAAAAATATTGTGTCTCATTAGGAATATAAATGTTGTGAGTTCCTTTTTAAAAATTTCCAATGGAACAATTTTTCTTGATCAAAAATATCAGTTCAAATTTACCTGTTTGTTTCATTGATCAATATGAAGGGTGACTTTCATATAAGAAACACAATTTCAGTTGAAGCAAAGGAAAATCAGAAGATGATTGTTGAAGAAAGGGAGGATGTAGCTCAGGAAGACTTGGGTATAAGAAATCCTATAAAATGTTTCTTCTGGTATATAACAATTTAAAAGATGGTATCATTAAAATAAAAATATAAGAAAGAAAACAGGGGGTATCATTTGTAAATGCTTAAACAAACAATACATAAAAGTCATAATCAAATACAAAACACTTTCAATAACCTAAAAATTTAAAGAAATCTGCCCAAACAAAATCAATTCAGTTATAATAAAAATAGAAAATTCCAATAAGGGAAACGATTTCTATCAAATATATCTTGATATACAACATATGTAGGAAATTACTGTAATTATTTTAGAACAGCCAATCTCAAATAGACACATGGTCAAAAGTTATGAAAAGTCTTCAGAAAAAGAACTGAAACTCAATAATGTTACCATAAAACTTAAAAAAAAAACTATTAGTAAGATAAATATGTTAAAATAATTCTGTTATTTCATCTTATGCCTAACAAATTGACACAAAAATACACTCTTTTCTTAATGATTGTTTGAAATTAGCCATAATAATTTGACTCTGAGGGGAATTGTAGCTCTTCTGATATATCTAGGCATTTCTTTGTATTTATTATTGAGGAGGGAGAAATGAGCAAGCTATCAATGTCCTTTTAAGAACGGGAATCCCACCATTAGAAATTTATTATTTATTCCATGTATGACAAAGAAAGAAACAATACATAAATACATATATACATACACACATATACAAATATGTATATGCATGTGTCTTTTTGTGTGTCTGTATATACCAAAAGGGTCACAGATAACATTTTTTCTGGTGGTAAAGTGTGGAAACAAATTCAGTGTCCATTGAATATTGGTCCCTAATGTCTTACTATGGTGGAGTTGAACTTCTATTTGTGGAGACTACATCAGCAAAAGACAAATTCTGGGAGCATCTTGCAAATTGGAAAGGTTTCAAATATAGAGATAACAAAAGGTTGTCTATTGTCCAGGGAATGTCTTAGCTAATATTGGGGAGACTCATCCTTTAAAGATCAGCTCAATGATGGTCAGCTTTCCTTATTTGGTCACAGCAACTCAGTGAGACCATTAAGTCATGGATGCTTGTGATCTACCTTGGTGGGTTGACTCCTTCCCTAACCTTGTCTAGTCTTCCCCCACCTCCCCTGCTAGATAAATAAATTCTGGCTCTCCTAAATGAATTAATATTCTTTATGCTTTCAAAGTTCCATTCTTTATCAGCACTAGAAGCAAAAAAAATAAAGCCTACCTTTCTGGACTTCCTCTCCCATTAAGCCTCATGCCCTTTACATCTTAGCCAAACTATTCTAGTTACTGTTCCCCAAATTTATCTTTTGACCACTTGCTCCTTTTCCTTTGCATAGATGGTCTCTCCACTGTAGAATTCATTGTTTTCTCACCTATGTCTCCTAGAATCCTAAACAATTTTTGAAGATTCATTCCATTCATCATTTCTATTAAGAAGGCTTTCCTTATCTCTGTAATCACAAGGTTCTCTCTGCTCCCACAAGTGATTATACATTTACTTATCTATTCAAATGAAGTAATTCCTAGTAAATTGTAAAAATCTTCAAATCACGGGGCGGCTAGGTGGAGCAGTAGATAGAGCACCGGCCCTGGAGTCAGGAGTACCTGAGTTCAAATCCGGCCTCAGACACTTAACACTAGCTGTGTGACCCTGGGCAAGTCACTTAACCCCAATTGCCTCACTTAAAAAAAAAAAAAATCTTCAAATCACCAAGCCAAATATGTATTGGTTTGCAAGTTGTCTCCCCCATTACATTCTTAGCTCTTTGAGAAAAGGGAATATATATATTTTTCTCTTTTTGTATCCCCACCATTGGCTTCAGTACCTGTTGTGTAATAAATTCTAGTTTATTGAATTATGTGAAAATAAATTCCAGGGGGAGGATTTTAAACCAGGTCTTCTGATTTAAAAGTTCATCTCTTTTCCCTCTGGATCACATGGCAGTGAACTTGGAAGTGCCTTATGTTGTCTTCATCTTTTTTTGAAGAGGACAAATGACATCACAAGGATGATGTCTTGACTTGCATGTGAATTGTATTTCAGTGAAACAAAGTTGCAAGTCATCAGCCTCACTCTCTCCTCCAGTCATCAAAATGCAGTAGCAGGACAAACATCAAGACAACTGGTCATGGTTTAGGATGCAGCAAGTGACATTGGCCTTTCTAAATTAGGTCTTTCCCATGTCTCAATTTGTCTGAGACAACACCCATTCAGTGATTAAGGCATAGGTAAGAATTGAGACAAAAAATGGCCCAATTTACCATCACAAATCTATGACTTTAGGTAGAATATGAATGAAGATCATTTGATTATACCTTCCTATGATTCTCTATGCTAGGCACTTGGAATATACAAAGAGAAAAGAAAAATAACTCCTGGCATCAGTGAGCTAATAGTCTAATGGAGGGTCACTCAGGGACGAAGTAACATCCATCTAACATAATGACTTGCAAACAGTAGTCCTTTAAAATGGATACTGAATGATGAATGAGAAAATAAATGAATGAATTAATCCCATTCATTCCAAACAAGGTCTTGCTCAGTTTCTTATATTCCCATGTAGACTGAAAATATTTTGTTATTCTTCTAGACCTTTAAGGAGCCTTTCAAATAAAAATCCTTGGGATTTGACATTTTGACTTTAGGGAAAACAGACTGATTACAGGTGCTTTGAATTAAAATACCTATTTGAAGACACTCCAGACTTGGTTAATAATCATTCATTCATCCTACTGTGTCAAATCTACTGTGAACCAAACAATTTCTCAGGCACCAGGAGTTAAAAATAAAGCAGAACTTGACTCTTCCCTCCAGTTATCAAAGGTCAGGAGATAAGTAGCTAACACAGAATTTCATTAGAAGTAAAATTTACAAGGTAGAATAGAGCTGCGATGGTATCTACTAGAATTTACATAAAAAAAAACTTTAGGAAAAGAGTAGTCACTCCATCTCAACAAAAGGGAGATCTACAAAAATTTAAATTAAAAAATTATTCTCCAGCCCCTAACTAATCTAGTACTTTAAAAAATTAAATTCTATATTTTTAAAAAGGCAAAAAATAAGTTTAAATATATTGTATAATTTAATGCGAGAAAAGTATAAAGTTTTTAAAAATGACTATATTTTGATAGATAGATCTTCTTATTGTTAATATTCCTTTCCACTGTGGACATCATAATCTGTCAATACCTTTTCAACATGTCAAAATATCTTTCATTTTTTAAAATTTTAATTTATTTCATTTTTTTAAATATATTTCATTTAAAAAATAACCTTTCTTGTACTGTGTATTTATATGTATAGGTGCATCATAAACACTTATGTGTATATGTATACACATACACAGAGAGTTATGCACCAGACACTATACTAAGTGTTTTAAAATTATCTCATGTCATCCTCAAAACAACATTGAGATATAGGGGCTATTATTATCCCCATTTTATGGATGAGGAAACTGAATAAAACAGAGATTAAGAAATTTACTCAGGGTCACACACAACTAGTGCCTGAGGCCAGATTTGAATTCAGGTTCTCCCATCCACTTTGCCACCTAGCTGTACCCACAATATAATACATACATATGTTTGTTTTCATACTTCTCTCTCTCCATGTCCTTGGCCCTGTCCCCCTCCCCTCCCCCTCCTCTCCTCGCTCCTACTCTCTCTCTCACTCTCACTCTCACTCTCTCTCTCTATGTTTATATATATACACACACACACAAATACATATATACACACATACATATAGATATACATATATATATATATACACATATGATATGTGCAACATATGCATATATGTATATTGCTCAAACAGATATTGAAAAGATTTATAAAGTGAATTTCTCATTTTTTCTTCTCTTCCCTAGTGGATTATTGCACGCCTCTGGCATTTATTTTCCAATTCTTTCTTACTGCAAAAATTGTTGTTTTAAATAATCTTGTAACATGGATCATGTTGCTCCTTCCAAGGCCTCCTAGGGATATATAACTACCTCTTATTTTCTTGGGTATAATGTTATGCATAATTTAGGAATTTCATGGTTATAGGTTCAAATTATTTTCCAGATGGTTGAAAAAACTTCCAGTTCTACCAATAGCCTATTAGTGTGCTTGTTTGTGAAATAGAAAATTGATTTTAATTTTATTTCATCAAGACTTTATCAAGCTATCTTAGATTAACTATTCTCCTTCACCGTATGTGCCTAAATTCCTAATTCTTGCAAATTCACTCAGGTAACCTGAAGTTACTTGGTTCAAGATTCTACTCTTCTGATTTATAACCCTACCCTTACATTGTGACTTGTACTCCCACCCTTGTAGCTTCACTCATCACTCCATTTCCAGAGAAACTTAAACCTAAAAGTGAATCTCATCATTCGAAAACTGTTGTAGCAACTCTCATAGCCTACAGACTAATTCGATCACCTGAGAACTGAGCTCATATCTCAGGGAAGTAATTCAGAGATGCTAAAATGACACTGATCACAACTCCACATTAAAATATCTAGCTAATCAGAAGACACACTTGTGGCCCTCAAGAGTCTTAGTCATCCCTGTAATGACCCTTTTAACTCTAACTTTCCTAACTCTGGATCTTTGACTATTTCAGAGTCATTGATTACATTTATTGACTATTCCTAGTCTACTTAATAAATTGATATTGCTCAGATCTTTGCTGCCTTAGTTTATCTTTATTTCCATTGACATTTTCTCACCTAACCCTTCCAAAAATTTCCTCTTTTTCACTCTTTGTCAGTTTTATATATAAGGGGTACAACCTCATAATTCTTCTCATTTATTAATATCTCTATCTATCATTTGAATCACTATTTTCAATATGTTTGAACAGTCTTCACTTCATGTGAAGACCACCTTTCATATGCTTTGGTGATTTGTCTAGGGGGAAATTATATATAATTTTGTTGTTATTTCATTTCTTGTATGTTAGAAACTTAGAAACATTAATTGTATAAAATTTTTTCACTTGTTTTCTAATTGTTTTGTTTATGTAAAAGCTTTTTATTTTAATTTTAAAAATCAGAATTGTCTCCATTACCCATTATGGACAGCTCTGTGTATTGTTTAAGTACGAATTTGTTTCTCTCTTTATTTGTGTAGTATCTGCTTCCTTTCTGTTCTGGTTTTATGACATTAGTTTTATATTTTGGTCATGTATCTACTTGGAGTCTTTTGTGACATGGTATAAAAGGTTCATTAATAGAGGGAGGGAACATACTATAACCATTAAATAATAATTATTTATATTAAAGCCTAAGCATAGGGATAAAATGGTTCTTTTTTAAACAAATAAAAATCAATATTTATTGAAAAGGAGGTATTATTATTTGTATTAGTGAAGGAGTAGAGACTTTCCAATACGATTAGGGATAGAAAAAGATGTCTGTTGTCACCGCTATTATGTCATATAAGTATAAAAATTATAGTCAGAACAATAAGAAAAAAAATAAGAAAACTGAAAGAATACATATGAGCAAAGAGAAATAAAAATTATTTCTTTTTGAAACTGAAAGGATAGTTTACTTATAGAAACATGTGGAATAAAGCAAATTTTAACTGAGATAATTACTTCAGTAAAATAGCAGGACACAAATAATTACCAAAAAAAAAAAATCATTATTAACAGAAGGGACCAACAGACAAAAGAAATTAGTGAAAAAAATATATAGACTACATAAAATATCTGATAATCCCTCTACAAATATATGCTCAGACTTTATATGAATATAATTACAAAGTACACTAGGTAGCCCAGTGGGTAGAGTCCCAGCCCTGGAGTAAGGGAGACTCATCTTCTTGAATTTAAATCTGGCCTCAGACACTGATGACTCTGGGCAAGTCATTTAACCTTGTTTGCCTCAGTTTCATCATTTGTAAAATTAACTAAAGAAGGAAATGGTAAACTATTTTAGTATCTTTGCAAAGAAAACCCCTAAATTAAGTGTCATTCCCTTCTGCTCTCCTCCAAATGCCAAACACGTTTTTTGACTTTTTATCCCATTCTTTCCTATCCCTTTCCTGTGGGGACTTGAGTTAATTATATTCATTGGTCCTTTAAAAATATTATTGTAAAGGAAAGTGGATCAACTAATATATACATTAAAATATTAAAAGTGTGGTTTAAAAGCTAGGCATTGCCAGAAAGGTTACCCCCAGTAGAACATTTCTGTGTTCCATTGATATGTTTACCCCTGTGATGTTTAAAATCTAAATTGTGGTCGCCTTAAATTAGAAGCTTCAGCACCAGTCTTTGGGCATTAAACATTTATTAAAGCATAGAGGTATTCACAAGGAGTTCAGAAGAAAAAACAAGTCCTACCTAGCCTAGAGTTCCAGCCTGGTTGGGTTCTTCCTGAAGTCCTCCTCCACGAGTCTGCTTTAATCAGGAACTCCCCAGCAAGCTGATTGTGGAAGCTTTTTATAGGTCTGGAACAGAGGTGGTCCTTACACACTACTTCAAGCTGATTGGTTGGCTTCATCCAAATCCATTGGCTTTGAAGGTGTTCTCAAGTTGATTTCACAGTCTAGCTTCTGAGAACAGTACCTTCTTAAGGGCTAGCCAGGTGTGATTACAATCCAGTTAACTTGAAGTAGGCTTAATCAGCAGTCAATCACTATCACTTGATTCAATCAGTATAGATTAATCTCCAGGTGGGTCTTTGAGTATCTGCTAAATCCCATTATTTCATCACCCCCCCCCCCCAATCCAAAGGACCTGACTGTGAAGGCTTTATGATAGGACAATGGCAGGAGCTACCCAAGATAAATAATATGAATGGGCTGTGATCTGAATAAATGAAGTTAGCACTCAAATTAGGTATGCTATTAAGAATCATAAAGGGCAGCTAGGTGGTGCAGTGGATAGAGCACTAGCCCTGGATTCAGGAGGACCTGAGTTCAAATTTGGCCTCAGACACTTGACACTTAATAGCTGTGTGACCCTGGGCAAGTCACTTAACCCTTATTGCTTAAAAAAAAAAATAGACCTGTTGAAATAAAATTTGGTACCAAGATTTGAGACAGATAGATGGTATAATGGTCATATAACTATACCTGTAGTTAGGAAGACTTCAGTTCTAATCCTGTCTCTTTTACTAGCTGTTTAGGCAACTCACAACCTCTGTTTGTGTCAGTTGTTTTCAAGTGTCAAATTGAGATAAAATAGTCCTTATTTTCAGGATTGTGAGGATAATGGTTGATAATATTTGCAAAACACTTTACAAAATTTAAAGTACTATATAAATGGTAGCCAAAAAAGTTTATAAAAATGATATAAGCATCAAAATTGTTCTTTACTATAGCTTTCAAGAGGTATGCATTCTCTCTGGGAGCACAATTTTTATACCAATAAGTAAATAAAATGTACTTCCCTACTTCTCATCAACTATACAATTTCTTTTTTTAATAGATATTTTCCTTTATATTATGGGCATATTAATCATCAATAAACACAAGCATTTACAAAGAACCACAAAAAAAGACCATATATAAAAGTGAAAAATTCTACTATTCACACTTTTTAATGACCATCACTGATTAAACAGTGTAGTAATAAAACTGTACTGTGTCCTCTTAAAACACTTTTTTGTTTCTTCTGACATTAAGATTTTTTCAAATTAATATTATGTTTTTTCCCTTCCTATCTTCTTTTCTTCCTTCCTACTTCTCTACAAACTATCCTGCAGTGAATCATTGCATAAAGAAGATGGACTTGGAGTCAGGAAGACTTGAGTTCAAATTTGATCTCAGACATTAGCTGGATATGTCATAACCCCTGTTGGCCTCAGTTTCTTCATATGTAAAATGGACATAATAATAGCACCTGTCTGGTAGGGCTGTTATGACAATCAAATGAAACAATAATTTTAATGTGCTTAACATAATGTTTGGCACATAGTAAGCACTATATTTTTATTATTCTTGTGATTATTAATATTCCTAATACCAAATATATATTCTATACATATGTATAGACTCATATACACACATACATCCAAGATAAATCTATATATCCAATGTTTCTGAAAAAAACGTCACAATATTCTCTTTCAAGAGGAAATCATTTATTGTTGGAGAAAACACTGTTGTAGAACATGCCATTTTCTTGTTACTTGTGAGAAAAACCACTCCTGCTCAATAATTCTTGGGAACTCAGCAGTGGTAATGTGTCAAAGGAGTATTTATTATTCTCACGAGAATGGGCAGCCCAGTATGCAGCTGGTAGAAGCAAAGAATGGAGGCTCACAGCCCCCATTTTAAACCCTAGTCCCCAACACAAATGGGCCCTCCCCTTTCTCATCTTAGCCAATGGGGGTGGTCATACAGGGACAATTCTTCAATTCCTCCCTTATGTGGACACAGCTCACAAGTGGACCTAATTGAGGCCAGATCAGGGTTTTGATGAACCATGTGATTTTGTTTGCCAGATGGGGAAGGGAGGAAGAGACCTTTTTCCTCAAAGAAGTCTGGAGGAGTGTAATTTGAATGGTGATTATTATCTTGTTATTGAGAGGAGACCAGTCCCCATTTCCTCACAATCCCTCCTCTTTATTTTTAACTATTGGGATCCTCTCACTCCATGTATTGAATACATCCTCTGCCTCTGAATTAACACTGAAAGGAAGAGAATAATACAACATCCTATCACTGTTAAAACCCCTGCCACTATGACTAGAGTGATGGGGATAGAGGCAGAAAAATCTTTCCATTTTCCGAACCAGGATTCTTTCCATCCTATCTAGGTAGTGTCAACCCCTGAATTTTCTGCTAATTCCTCAGCCAGTGTACTTAAGGCTTTCAAGACTCTAGTTATTGTAAGGGACAAATTTTAATTGGGTGGCTCACTGTAATATTGGGGTTCAGAAAATAATGAGAGATGTCTAGGTCCAAAATTTCCTCCCTTCCAAACTGATTTTTTAGTTATTTCTCCCAGACTAATAAGAAAGGAGATTAATAGCCTCTTTTCTACAAACAAACCAGGTTTTATCAAAGTGAACAAAATTTACAACACAGATGAAGTTAATAAAGCCAGGGAGAACAAGGAAGAGAAAATGAATAAGCTCCCTGGCTCTAGCAAAGACTGACTCAAACCCCAAACTTGCTTGCTTCTCAGCTAGCTCAAAGACCTAGCCTCACTTCTGCTCAGCACCTAGGGTCCATAGTTTTTCAATGAAAGTCAGCTGTGCAGTCCCTCTCGGGTTCACTCCAAAGCTCTCACCCCAGAATGAATGTCTCTTCACTTCCTAGTTCCTCTCTCTCTCCCAAAAAGGGGAGGTCCTTCAAGCTGATTAGTTGAGAGTCGTCCCTTGCTGATCAGTAGTACACCAACACATCACTCAGGGCCAGCCAGGTGTGGCCTCCATCCAATCATCCTTAAGTAGGTACTTAGTTACTCATTCTCACAGAATTCAAACAATACTGAATCAATCGGGGGGAACCCTGGGCATCTGCCAAATTCCATTATTTTGTCACATTATTGAACCATCAGGGGTTCTATTATTTTGGAGAAAGGTACAGTATTGGCCACCCAACATGACACACACTTCCCCTTTCTCTACTATCATCATATCAAGGGCAATCCTGTTTTCATAAGCCATTGTGCTAGTTACAGCCAGATATTCAGAAATATGTTGTACAGTGTTCCTTCAAGACTAGTTTTGTTCCTTGGAAAATTATATGCTCATTGTGTTTTTGGTAACAACCCCAATGTATAACACAAGGAACAAATCTCAATGACTACCAAGACTACAACATCAAGAATGGTTAACAGCATTAGCTAATATCAAGTCTCTTTGTAATTTCAGTAACACACTCACAGTATCCATTCACTTAGCAATTTCATCATGGCTCTCAGATGTCCCATATAACTGTCTTGTCTCTGGGACTACTTTTCTTGGGTCAGTCTGGAAGATGTCTTGTCTCCTGGGCACCTCTTCAGCAGACTTACTTCTCAGCTTTCAAATTGCATATAGAGACTCCTAAGATGTCCATATTAAAATCTCAATACAGGGGAGCAGCTAGGTGGCACAGTAGATAAAGCATGTGCCCTGAATTCAGGAGGACCTGAGTTCAAATCTAGCCTCAGACACTTGATACTTACTAGCTGTGTGACACTGGGCAAATCACTTAACCCTCATTGCCCCACAAAAAAAAAAAGAAAAGAAAAGAAAAAGAAAAGAAAAAAAAGAGAAAGTTTTGGGGCAGCTAGGTGGTGCAGTGGATAGAGCACTGGCCCTGAAGTCAGGAGTACCTGAGTTCAAATCCTGCCTTAGACACTTAACACTTACTAGCTGTGTGACCCTGGGCAAGGTACTTAACCCCAATTGCCTCACTAAAAAAAATCTCAATAAAATACAGATCACAATACAAATTGGTGCAGTCTCTGAAATTCTACTCCCCAAATAACTATTCCATTTGGTAAAATGATGGATCTTGTGCAATCATGACTGGGGCTCCACAATACTTGAATTCTTTCTTTTTGGCAGCTTGCAATATTTTCTCCTTGACCTGAGAATTCTGGAATTTGGCTATAATATTCCTAGGAGTTTTTCTTTTGGGATCTCTTTCTGGAGGTGATCGGTGGATTATTTTCAATATCTATTTTAGCTTCTTCTTCTAGAATTTCAGGTTAATTTTCCCTGAGAATATCTTGTAAGATGATGTCCAAGCTCTTTCCTTGATCATGGTTTTCAGGTAGACCAATAATTTTCAAATTATCTTTCCTGGACCTATTTTCCAGGTCAGCAGTTTTTCCCAGAAGATATTTCACATTGCCCTCTATTTTTTTTATTCATTTGGATTTGCTTTATTGTGTCTTGGTTTCTCATAAAGTCACTGACTTCCATTTATTCAATCCTCATTCTTAGAAAATTATTTTCATCATGATCTTTTTTACCTCCTTTTCCATTTGGCCAATTTGATTTTTTAAGCTGTTGAGTTTTTTCTCATGTCTTTCCTGCATCACCCTCATTTCTCTTTCCATTTTTTCCTCTACCTCTCTAACTTTATCTTCAAAGTCCTTTTTGAGCATATCTATGGCTTGAGACCAATTTATATTTTTCTTGGAAGCTTTAGATAGAGGGGCCCTGATGTTGACATCTTCCTCTGAGGGTGCCCCTCGGTCTTCCTTGTTACTGAAGAAACTTTCTATGGTCCTCACCTTTCTCTGTCTGCTCATCTTGCCTTTCTTTTACTTGACTTTTAGCTGTTAAAGTGGGGCACTGTTTCCAGGCTGCAGTATCCCAAGCTTAAGAAGTCCCAGATGGTATGATTTAAGGAGGATCAGGTTTTTCAATCACCTGGATTGTTCCTTGTTCTGTTCATGACCCCAGACCAACTTGCTAATTTAGCTCCAATGAGCCTGTGCCCCTCCATCATATGGGCCACTGCTACTCAAGTCTACCTCCTGGTTCTCAGCAGGGGTGAAAAATCCAAATTTTGTCTCAACACCAGCCCAGACCCCTGTGGTCTCCCCCCTGCCCAGGGCTCAGCCCTCTCACCAGACTGTGAGCGTATTTCCAGATGACACTCATGCTTCAGCTGATTCAGAGGCTCTGAGGGTCTCTTTCTCTGGTGAGGCCTTCCTGGGACTGGATCTCTGTCAGGGTGTCTGTGGGGTAGGACTCCACTCCTGTATCAGCACAGCAGCTCCCTCCTTCTGACCTTCCAAGCCGTCCTTGGTTAGAAGATGATTTCAGAACATTCTTCTTTGAGTTTTGCTCCTCCAGGCATTTTCCTATGGCGTTATTTGGATGTTTTTTGGAGTGATCATGTCATGAGTTCAAGAGCTCACTGCCTTTCCTTGGCCATCTTGCTTCTTGTTACCTTTTGCTGGCCTGTAGTCTTTCATTTCTCTATCATATCATACCTTATCAGCTTTTGCCATCTCATCAAACTTGGATTTCTCTTTCCCTGGCAGAGTCTTCTACCTCTTGGAGAACTTTTCTTTGTTTTGTTTTTTGTTTTTTGTTTGTTTGTTTTTCTGGGGCAATGAGGTTTAAGTGACTCGCCCAGGGTCACACAGCTAGTCAGTGTCGTGTCTAAGGCCAGATTTGAACTCAAGTCCTCCTGAATCCAAGGCCGGTACTTTATCCCCTGCACCACCTAGAGCCTTCTCAGAGTACTTTTTAGAAAACTCTGCAAAGTTAACATGAATTTCCAGATTCTTCTTCTTATGTTCTTCCCAGCAAGTCTGCATAAAGAAGGCATAAGCAGACATCTTTTCCTTCAGTTACTTGGGGTCACCTTTAGCCATGCTGAAGTCTTTATTGTTCACTAGTCTGGGCCCGGGAAACACTTTCTATAGCCAGTACTTCTGATAAAGACCTCATTTCCAAAACATATTTGGAACTAAATCAAATTCATAAGAAATCAAGTCATTCCCCAATTGAGAAATTGTCAAAGATATGAACAGGCAGCTTTCTGATTAATAAATCAAAGCTATCTATTGCCATATGAAAAAATGCTCTACATCACTATTGAAATTCAAATCAAAACAACCCTGAGGTACCACCTGACACCTATCAGATTGTCTACTATGACAAAAAATGAAAATAATAAAAGTTGGACTAGCCATGGAAAAATTGGAAGCCTAATGCATTGTTGGTGGAGCTGTGAACTGAGCAAGTGATTTTGGAGACCAATATGGAATTATCCCCAAAGGGTTATAAAGTTGTCCATACCCTTTAACCCAGCTATACCACAATTAGGTCTTTTTTCCTAAAGAGATCATAAAAAAGGGAAAAAAGGACCCACATGTACAAAAATATTTATAGCTGCTCTTTTTGTGCTGGCAAGGAATTGGAAATTGAGGAGTTGCCCATCAATTGGGGAATGGCTAAACAATTTGTGGTATATGAATTTGATGGAATACTGTTGTGCTGTAAGAAACAATGTGCTGGCAGATTTCAGAAAAACCTGGAAGGACTTGCATGAACTGATTCTGAATGAGATGAGCAGAACCAGGAGAACCTTGTAAATAGTGTCAACAACATTATATGCCAATCAACTCTGAGAGACTTGTTCCAAGGGATTTATGATAGAAAATGCTCCTCAAATCCAGAAAAAAAACAAAAAGAACCGTGGAATCTAGGTACAGATTGAACCATATGATTTCTATAGTTTTTGTTGTTGTAGTTTTTCTTTTTTGAGGTTTTTCCTTTTTACTCTGATTCTTCTTTCACAGCATGACTAATGCAGAAATATGTTTAATGTGTTTGTACCTATATAACCTATATCAGAATACTTGCTGTCTTGGGGACTGTGAAGTGAGGGAGAAAATTTTGAAAGTAGAAATCTTATAAAAACAAATGTTGAAAACTGTCTCTTCATATAACTAAAAAATAATAAAATACTATTGTGAATAAAAAAAGAAAATACTGTTTATGTTTGTTTGTTTGCCCAGTTGGATCTTAATTAATCTTTGAGTTCAGAATGCTAAATTCAAGGGCTTCCACAAAATTTATCATTTCCCCCCACCTTGTTTTAAACAATATAAATTGAAACAATTATCTCCACACCCCTTGGAAGAAGATTGCATATAATAAGTACCCTACTTCCTCATTTTTGTTTGTTTTATTTTTGTTGTTGTTGTTGTTTTTGATTTTTGGTGGGGCAATGGGGGTTAAGTGACCTGCCAAGGGTCACACAACTATTATGTGTCAAGTGTCTGAGGCTGGAATTGAACTCACGTCCTCCTGAATCCAGGGCCAATGCTTTATCCACTGTGCCACCTAGCTGCCCCCAACTTCTTCATTTTTAAACAGATAATGTTTAGATATAGAGATAGAGATAGAGATAGAGATAGAGATAGAGATAGAGATAGAGATAGAGATAGAGATAGAGATAGAGATAGATATAATTTCCATAAGTCCCTGAAGAAATATTCCTTTATTACACAATTTAGTTTGTTTTCCCCCAGGCTTTTCTGGATCTTCAGGTGCTGGAGACAAATGAAAACAAGGATCTATATTGCCTCCAGAATAATGTTTATAAAAAAGACAGTTGCCAAAGGTTATGATCTTTCTAAACCCAGCTAGGACTTTTTAAAAGGTATATATATATACATGAGGATTTGAGTCTCCTCTCAGTTTTTTCTGGCTTCCAAGGATATATTCTACACATCTTGAAAAAAAATCAGTGAAAAGGACATGGTCAGTCTGTGACCTGAGTATCTCAATAGTCTAGTCTTTCTACATAGCAAACAACCATTTTCACCTTTGGGGTGGCAAAAAATGGGGTTGCAACCTCTACAGGAGCAGGGACTTGAATTTGATAATAACCCAGTCAGCATTTTTTTCTTCTTTAACATCGTGATCATTCTCACTAACATTTATGTAAGACTTTAAGTTTTGCAATCTTCTTTACTTTAATGCAGGATGATGAATTGTGATTCCCCCATGTACTTTAGTTTCTGAAATAAAAAAAAATAATGTAAGTTAGCAATCCTTTACAAAATGGCCTTTCAGAATCTCTGCTTCACATTAAGGAAGTAAGGGACAAAATGTGAGAAAAGGAGGGATCAGTTGGGAAATTCAGGCTGTGCCCAAGGCCCTTTGGACATAATGATATTTTATGTTTTAATTTTAATTCATTCTTTGATAAATTTCATTTATTATAAATTAAGAGTGTGTTTTACTTGGTCCCATGCTTGACGAAAGAAAGGATGTACAGTGAATTTGATTGACAGTGGTCAATAAAACTATTACTTTGTATGATAGTGAGCTAAGCAATTAATACCATTAACCTAAAATTTGAATCCAGAATGCTAGGAATATTCATGTAGGAGATTAGAGGTTGAGTGTATATCTGATCATCCTAAGTTTGCAGTGAGTTGGTTAATTAAATTTCACACAGATTGAGCAGAAATAGCAACTTAAAGCAGCTGATTCAAGACCCACCCCTAGTAGGAAAGCAAGACCATATATGTGTGATCCTTGGTTGCAAATATTTGTTTTTATCTAAGCCTTTTTCAACTACCTTAACAATTCAGTGAGGGAGGCACCACAGATATCGCCATTTTACAGATGCAGAAACTGAGGTGTAGAGAGAATAGGTGATTTCCCCATGGCCCTCAGGGTACTGCATGTCAAAGATTTAATTTGACCTAGGCATAAAGTTCAGCTCTCTATCTACTACTCAATGTTGATATAAAAAAGCAACAAGAAAAAAATAAAACCAAACCAGCTAATACAGCGAATAAAGAGGCAATTAGATGACCTATAGGACTTCCTTAGAATATGAAAGAACTGAGTTGAAATCATGGCTCAGATACTCATAAGGTTTTTGACCATGGGCTAGTCATTTAGCATCTGTCTGTCTTAATTTATTCCCCTATAAAATGGATATGACAATAACACTTCCTTTCCAGGATTGTTGTGAGGATATAATGAGATCATATGTACAAAGTGCTTAACAAAACTTAAAGCCCCATGAAAATGCTCACAATTTAATAACCTTACAGAGCCTAGAAGTCATGAGAACAAAGTGTCCAAAGGGCTTTTCCATTGGGAAGATGGCACATGAATGAAGGCCCTTTGAAAGTTGTTAAATGATATAGATTTAGAATTGAGTTGTGTTTGTGCTGGAATGTTGTCCATCTGCCACTGTTTAAAAAGCACAGCTTTTGTCTTTCTGCCCATATCAGATTGTCTTCCCTTTGACAAGTGTTTCTTCCTTTTAGCATTAGCAGCCTGGTTGTGTCCAGTGATTTCCCTTCCAGGATGTCAGTGCATTTTTGAAACTGACAGTGTTAATGTGTTAACACATTTTCCACTTCTCTGCATGTCTGATGGAAAGTTCAGCTCTTACTAAATGTAATTTACATTCCAGGTTTCTCTTGAATAATAACAAACCATTAGCTAGGTTTACATCAATCATAGGAAGGCAGATTTGTTTTAGCATTTGTTGAGTCGATACAGAACACTATTTTTGAGCATCAGTTTGGGTCCCTCTATCTTCCCATTAAGTCTAGGACTTTTCTGTGTCATCACCTTGGCAAGATTTTAATAAGGCAATAACTCATGCTTTTCATTTTCTTTTATCTGTACCAAAAGAAATTTATGTTCAATATGAAATGATACATATTCTCTTAAAATATTTAATTAATTGCAATGCAATTTAGGTTTAGGTTTAGGGTAAAGAGTTATAAAAATTGTTGTTATCATTTATGAATAGGGGAGGGGATGTCTAGCAAAAGCAACCAAAACCTTCTACTAAACCAGGAATTGATTCAGTGTTCCACACCTTTGGTCATTCATCTCAGCAAGGAACGTAGGGAGATAAATTTTCATATTCCTTGATTGGATACAAATGGTCACAATATTCACTACATGTGAAATTTCAACTTTTCTTGTTCTTTCCATTTACTTTGTTGTAGTCATTACCTCATTATGCATATTTTCTCTGGTTCTATATATTTCACTTCACTTTACTTCCTTTATATTATCTATCTCTATCTCTACTCATACCTCCACCTCCACCTCCACCTATACCTATACCTATACCCATACCAATACCCATACTCATATCTCTCTCTCTCTCTCTCTCTCTCTCTCTCTCTCTATCATCTGTCTATCCATTTAACTCTATCTATAGAATGTGTATGTGTTCATTTTAACAAGGCAAAGTGATATATATATGTACATAAATATATTTATATACATATATTGTTATACATGTGTGTTATTTTCTGTATTGCATAGACTTCTTGTAATCATGTATTAAAATATAAGCTTGTATAAGTAAGGATTGTTCCCTTCACTGTACTCAACAGTTCATTTTGTCCATCAATTTTATATCTAGGCTATAGATATCTAGACATATATAGTATATTTCAAGATCACAGCACACAGTGTGGTACATAGTAGATGCTTTATAAATATATAATAAATGATGAACAGATCCGTTTACATAAATGTCCCTATATTTCCATGATATTTATCATTTCATAGGCACAAAATGTCCCTTCATATTTAGGTAAGAAATTAATTTAGTCATTCCCCAGTAGTTATCTACTTGCTTTCTACTTCTTTGCTGCTACAAAATGTTTTGTTGAAAAATTTTATAAATATTCACATTAAAAATATTCCCCCATTTTGGTATATGTTCTTAACAGTGGGATTTATGAGTCATAGAAAAGAAATTTTATTCCCTTCCTTCTCATAATTCCAAATTTCTATTGAGATTATTTGGATCAAGCCATTGCTTCACCAACTGTGTATTAGCGTGTCATTTTTTTCAACCACTCTTCAACACTGACTTCTCAATGCCAAAAATACATTATTTGACAAAGAATCTTCTATTTCTCAAGAACTTCTGGGAGAAAAACTGAAAAGCATTTGGAAGGAATTATATTTAGATCAATATCTTAAAATGTATACTTCAATAAATCAGGTGGTGAGAGAATACTTAACCAAATAATAATATAGGTAAATATATGTATGAATATGTATGTGTGTATATATGCATACGTATATGTATTTGTATGTGTATATGTATATATATATGTGATCATTTGAATTATATTAAATTTTGCCAGTGAAAAATCAAAGCAATTAGAATAATAAAGAAAGGAAGTTATTAAAAACTCTTCCAATAAATGTCTAATATTGAAAATGTATAGGTAACTAACATGAACATATAACCTATATGTGTGTATATGTGTGTATATGTATATGTATATATATAACACCATATATAACATATAACAGACCACTTTCCTATGAATAAGTAGATATGCATTAAGAATTCTCAAAAGATTCTCAAACAATTAGCAATTACATGAAACATCACTACAAGTTATTAATAAGATGAACAATGCAAATCAAACCACTTCATAGATTTCTGACCCACATAAAAAAAAAATTTGGCAATGATGTCAATAAGTGAAGAAACAGTTCTATTCAATCTACTCTGCTGTTTCCTTGGTTGGTTGGTTGCTTGTTGTCCTTCATTCTTGAAAATGACCAAAGGAAATCACCCTGTTAGAGTCAAGTTACATTGTGTCTGAGTGTGGCTCATCAGACCAATAAAAGTTTCAAATGCTCTACCACAGGTCTGACAAAAATAATCCATGTGAACATCCACACTGCTAAGCTCTAGGGGAAAGCAAAACCGGCCCCTGCTCTCAAGGAGATTACATTCCGATGGAAGAGAAATGTGGATATAAATAGGAACTTACAATATCTCCCAGACCAGATATAAGACAACCTTGAGCAGGGAAAGTGTTGTGAGATCAGATGGGGAGGGGAGGGAAGACCTATAGTAGAAAGGAACATTTCAATTCAGTCCTGGAAGCAGCCCATTATGCTACAAAGTAAGAGGTGAGAGCCAGTTTGAAGACGTAGAGACAGGGAATATCAAGGAATTTGTTGAATATGGCAGATCCATAAAAAAGCACAGAATGGGGTGATGTGTTAGAAGAATTAGACTATAGAAAGAGCTCAGGAGATAAGAACCTTTAAAGGCCAAAGTAGTTTTTACTTGATGCTAGATGAGATAGGAGCAAGTGGAGTTGACATAGTTAATTTTTTTTGCTTTAGAATAGCTACATAGAGGGTAAATGGATAGACAGAGTTGGGAAAGATTTGTGACATGGACACCAATTAGAAGCTTATAGCAATAGTTTCAGCAAGAAGTGGTGAATAACTGAAATAAGGTAATGGCCTATGTTAGCAAAAGGAAAGGAACATGTCACAATTATTTGGGAAGATTTTACAACAGTTTGGAAATATGGGGTGAGTGGTAATAGAGGTTATGGATAACATCAATTTTGAGAATTAGTGACTGGAAAGATGGTAGTGCACTCAATAGTAAGAGTCACATTCAGAAAAGGGCAGCTTTGGGAGTTAAAGATAATGAGCTCTGTTTTGGATATGCTGAGTTAGAGGCAATTATGGGTGTTATGTTTAAAATCTAAATGTGTTGTCTAAAATATCTAAATGTGTGGTTACCTTAAATTAGAAGCTTTAGCACCAGTCTTTGGGCATTAAGAATTTATTAACACATACTAGGTATTCATGTGGAGGTTAGAAAGTTAAGAAAAGGCCTATCTAGCCTAGAGCTCTAGCCTGGTCTGATTCTTCCTCAAGTCCTCTGCCACAAGCCTATTTCAATCACAAACTTTCCTCAAGCTGAGTGTGGAAGCTTTTTTATAGGTCTGGAGGAAGCTTTTTTATAGGTCTGGAGCAGAGGCGGTCCTTACACACTGCTTCAAGTTGATTGGTAGGTGTCATCCAAATCCATTGGTTCACTGGACTTGAAAGTGCTCTCAAGCTGAGTTCAAAGTCCTTAGCTTCTGAGAACAATATCTCCTTAAGGGCTAGCCAGGTGTGATTACAATCTAATTAACTTGAAGTAGGCTAATCAGCAATCACTCACTTAATTCAATCAGTTTAGATTAATCTCCAGATGGGCCTTTGAGTATCTGCCAAATCCCATTATTTTCTCACATTCATTACTGGCATGAAATGTATATTTGATAGTTGCTAATTCCAGGAAGAGAGACCAGTGAAGGAATATATATAGATCTAATAATCATCAGCATAGAAATAATAATTGAACCCATGAGAGCTGATGAAATTACCAAAAGATAGAGACTGGAATTGTAAATTCCATCATATAAGGATATTCTCAATGAGGAAATACTCTCTACTAATCCTCATGTTGCATTTCCTTTTCACCTTATAGATAGCTACCTAGAACACAGTTCTCAAAGCCAAAAACCAGAACTGAGTCCAAACCAGACTGAAATATAATTGAGGAAAATTTACCAAAATAAATGAAAATATAAGGCAACAGATATAATGTGATTTTCTAAGTCAACATGGGCCTGTAAAGTTTCCATTTGAGAGTATGTCACTAGTCTAGAGTACTAAGAGGTTAGGGGATTTGCTCAGAGTCACACAGTCAGTATTATTCAGGTGAGTCTTGAAGCCAGGAAGTCTGTCTCTAGGGCTTACTTTCTATATTATTTCAGGAAATCTTGTTGAGGAAAAGTAGATAATGGCTCATGCCACAGTTTTGGGAAAGACTCATAGCTAGTCATCATGGTTTGGATGAAGATTCAACTTTTGTTGACTGAAAAAGAATAGTCAGGTGAGTGGGAGGAGCACTGGAAGAGGGAACTGCTTATGAAAGAAAGAAGGAATGAAAGGAAGGAAGGAAGGAAGGAGGGAAGGAAGGAAGGAAGGAAGGAAGGAAGGAAGGAAGGAAGGAAGGAAGGAAGGAAGGAAGGAAGGAAGGAAGGAAGGAAGGAAGGAAGGAGGGAAGGAAGGAAGGGATAAACAATAAAGAAACAAAGAAGGAAAGGAACAGAGAAAGAAAGAAAGAGAAGATAGAGTATCCAGGAAAAAAAGATGATGAATAGTGACAAATGATGATGAGATATCAAGCAGGATGAAGATTGAGTAAAGGACATTTGAATTGCCAAGAGATGACTAAAAATTTTGGAAAGAGCATTTCTAGTGGAATAATGAGGTCAGAAGGCAAAAAGTAAAAAAAAAAATGTTTAGAAGAGAATAAGAATAGGAGAAGTAGAAGCAGTGAGTGTATACAGCACTCTTCTGCCTCTCTTTCCCTCCAGAATGAATAATAGCAAATTGTTCCAAAGTTTCATAAAAGTGGTGGAAGCAAGCATTGTGTAGAAATTCAAGCTTGATCAGACATTGAAGACAAAAAGTTCAGTCATTGCATCCTGGGCCATTGACATTCATCTTAACTTTGTTTTGCCGCTGGACTTTGATGACTCTGGTAAAGAGAGTGAGGCTGATGATTTTGCAAAATTGTCACACTTAAATCCAATTTTTGTGCAAGACAAGAAATCACCTGTACTATTTGTTTACTATTTAACTATGTTTACTATTTTATTGTGTTATAATATCACTATTTTACAAGCCTTGAAGTCCTGTGGAAACAGGTGAGTGTTGAAATAGGAGGTGCTGATACATTGGGAGCTGTAGCTACAACCCTGCACACAGGTGGGTTTGGGGGCTATCTCCTCATTGAACTGAAGCATACATGGGATCCTGTAGAACCCTGGGTGTCTGAGGAGCTTTTTAAAAAAGGACTACCTATATTGCTTACATCTTGGCATGAGGAAGTAGATAATAAAAGTGACCTAAAAATTGTCTCCTTCACTTAACCCTGGCTTCCTTACTGCAGGATTCTAGCATGCAGTTAAAACACACAAAAAATAAAATACAAAAAATTTTGTTAAGGTGATTTCACTCACCATCAGAACATGGAATATGTGTATGCTAATGGGAAACTTGAAGGCCAGTAGACCTGAGAGATGAATATCCCTTGTTGTGAGAGAAATTAACAGGTAGCATATGCAAATAGCATCCCTGAGTAAAACTAGGCTGTTAAATGAAGGCTGGCTTACCAAAGTCACAGCTGGGCACACATTTTCTGGAGTGGCCCTGTGAAGAGGACTGTTGTGAAGCTGGTGCAGGTTTTAGAATGAGATCTAATCTAGTCAGCAAGCTTGTATATCTTCCCTCTCAAATGAACGAAATGGCTCATGGAAATGTGACTGCCAATTGCAGGAAAGCATCTTGTCACCATATCCGTGCATATGTTCTCTGAGTGGTGAACCCTGATAAGGTCAAAGAAAGAAAATATGAAGACCTGGAGAACCTTATCATTAATGGGCTGAAATAAAGAAAGCTTGCAATTCTGGTTGACTTCAGTGCTAGAGTAGGCATAGAGTATGATGCATGACAGAGGGTCATTGGAAAGTGTGCAGTTTGAAACAGCAAGAACAATGGTCATTTACTACTTCAAACTTATGTATCTCATGACCTCATCACAAGCTCTGTCTTCCTAAATGTATCAAAATGTCATAATGTAGAAAGCACTAGCATTTAATAAACTACATCATCATAAGGAGAACAGACAGGCAGGATATGAGAGGGATGAAAGTAATTTGTGACAAAGAGCACTAGACCAACCATAAACTTATCTTCCCCAAGCTAAACATTTGAATTTAACAAAAGTGGTGGCCCCAAGGCAAGACAACTGTTAGAACACTCAACTTCCAAATATTAGAACAATTTTCTGTGTGTAAATAGTTTATTGTTAATCTGGAGGGAAAGCTAAGTAGTTAGGCACAGAGGAGCAGAAGAGGAGTGGGCAGCTTTCAGAGATGTATTGTGTAGTACCATATCTGCTCATCTTGGTCAGAATACTTGCGAAAATGTGGATTGATTTGATGAAAATGATGGGAAAATTCAGAGACTGCTAAAAACCAACCAACCAACCAGGAACTCAGGTTGGTTATTAGGACAGCTCATCTATCTCTAAGAAGGCAGCGTTTAACTCAATCAAAATTGTTGTTGTTGGGAGCAGCTAGATGGCGCAGTGGTGAAGCACCGGCCCTGGATTCAGGAGTACCTGAGTTCAAATCCGGCCTCAGACACTTGACACTTAGTAGCTGTGTGACCCTGGGCAAGTCACTTAACCCTCATTGCCCTGCAAAAAAAAAAGTTGTTGTTATCTCTTCTTCATTCTCAAAGAGGACCATGTCATTGGGGCTATGTCATGACTTGCAGTGAATTGGATTTAAGTGACGGAGGGCTGTGCAAAGTCACCGACTCACTTTTTCCTCCAAAGCCATCCGGATCCAGTGGCAAGATATATATATATATAGATATAGATATAGATATAGATATAGATATAGATATAGATATAGATATAGATATAGATATAGATATAGATATAGATATAGATATAGATATAGATATAGATATAGATATAGATAGATATAGATATAGATATAGATATAGATATAGATATAGATATAGATATAGATATAGATATAGATATAGATATAGATATAGATATAGATATAGATATAGATATATCAGAATATAGATATAGATATAGATATAGATATAGATATATATCAGATATATATATATATATATATATATCAGAATGACTGGAGATGGCCCTGGATGTTTCAGGGAATTGGGGTTAAGTGGCTTGTCAAGGGTCACACAGCCATAAAATATCTAAGGTCAGATTTGAACTCAAGTCCTCCCAACTTCAGGGCCTTTGCTATATCCAGTATATCACCTAACTGCCTATCAAAATTAAAGTACAAGTAAAGTGTAGAGAGATACAGAATTCTTGGTTCAATAAGAAGACAGATGAGATTCAGTTTTATTCTGAAAGCAGATAAAGTACAAGACATTGAGGTATTCTTTTGAGTGGAACTGCCAATCATTCAAAGTCTAACTCAGAGAGTCCAATTCTAATGGACTGGCCATGTAGTTCAAATTGCAAACATTCATTTACCTAAAATACTATTTTGTGGAGAACTCACACAAGGCCAGTGTTCATACATAGGTCAGAAGATGAGTTGCCCCCAAGGTAACTCTAAAGAACTTTAGTATCAATTATGATATATGAGGGATATTGGCACAGGACCACTCAGCATGGCAGGCCTGTTTCAAACAAGCTGCTGTGCTCTATGAGAGAAGCAGAATCACAGTAGCTGAAAAGAAATGTGATATATGCCAATCTAGAGACATCTCTATCACAGATATTGAAATAGAATGTGTGTGCCCAACCCATGATTGAGCCTTCTTGCTCCTATTGCTTTATCAGACCCAGTTAAATATATTGGACCTTGACACCAACATGTCAATGTCATTTTGGTCCTCTTCAAGTATGAAGGTCAAATAACAATGCTTAACAAACTACCTGACATAGACTAGGTGCTTAATCAATCTTTGTTGACCAAATGACCAATAGGTGCATGAAAAAGAGAATTGAGGGAAGAGCAAGAGGATTGCCTAGCTGCCATGAGAGCATAATTGAGATTAGATAAGATAACTTTGTAGTGATTCTAATTAACATGGTTCAGTTATTTCTTATAGCTCCATTCAGCAACATGTGTGAGAGAAAAAAAAAAACCAAAACAATGTAATCATTATTAAGAATATTCTAGAATTGGGGTATGATTGACCATAGTACAAGGAAGCAAGGATTTCCTAAGGAAAAGATAACATAGAGTTGAAGTGCTTTACTGAATGAATGAGGCTGAGAAGCTAGGAGAGTATAGTCAATTCAGTGGTGATGAACTTGGAAAGTAAATAAATGCAAAAAGGAAAAGAGAAGGGAGAGGAAGGAAATAGGTATTTATATAGTACCTATTATGTGCCAGGCACTATGCTAAGTGCTTTACAAATATATCATTTAATTCTCACAACAGCCCTCTGAAGTAGGTGCTGTTAGTATCTATATTTCATAGTTGAAGAAACTGAGGCAGTTGAGGAAACTGAGACATAGTTGAGGAAACTAAGGAAACTAATATTTGAAGAAACTGAGACTGATTTGTTTAAGAACACACAGCTAGTAAGTATCTAAGGCTAGGATTTGAGCTCAGATCATCCTGACTCCAGGACCAGAGCCCTCTCCATTAAGCTATCTCATTGCCTCAGTAGAAAGAATATATAGTCATTTCAAGTAGGGGAGAATGCAAACAACTGGAGTGGTCCAGAAAGACCTCACATAGGATATAGTTCTAGAACTTCTCTAAAGCAAATTCTGGGTATTCAATAAACATTTGTTAATTGTCTAGCATTTGCAAGACACTGTACTACATGGTAGATATAAAAATCACAACACAGCCATAATAACCATTATAATAATAGGTAACATATCATACAAGCCTGCAAAGTGCTTTACATATTCATCTCATATAACATGGTAAAATATATGTATGTAGACAAAAATTTACATTGCATTTTCTTTCTTAAGAGTAAGATTTCATATTTTAATGATTTGACATACTGATGCTCTGCCCCACATACTCAGGATCTGGTATGCATACTGTTCTCAGGGGAAGAGACTTTTCTCTTGATAGATTCTGATTAAATAATTTATAGGCAGACTGCATTTTTTTAAGGGGCATTTTTTACCCAGACTGTGGTGAGTCAAATAAAAATCACTTTAAACATTTTTAAATCTATTGCATTCCCCTTCCCCTTGTACAATTTCAGCATCCCTGCAGAGCTGAGTTAAAAGTCAGAAATACACTGTTGGTGTTCAGAGAAGAAAATGTTTTATTTGTTTTCCATTGCTAAAGCATACAGAAGGTTTATAGGCCGCACTGGAATGCTATGAGGGATGGGACTTGAGATGAGGCAATAAAACTTCTGATTTCCCATTCTTTCTCACAAAACCTCTTCCTATGTTAGGGGTATTAAAATGGAGAGCAGTCAGCCTCTTCGTCAAACCTCCAATTCTGAGAGATTTCTTTGTATGGGATATATGCCTTCTTTCACCTTCCTCATTTCATCATATAGACTCAATTTCCCTCATTCTCTCCCCTGCTGGAAGATTGTAGGCACAAAATGGAGCAGAGAAAGAGACTATTCAAAGATTTATACACACCAGGGGTCCCTAGAGGGCACACAATAAAATTTTATCCTCAAGCCAGATGTCACCCAAACTCAAAACTCCAAAACCCAAACAAAATGTACAACTAACTGTTTCCTTATACCATCTTTGAGGTCATCTCCAAGGAAAAACATACCAGGGTGGACTCAGACCAGAAACATTTCTGTTAATACTCCAGTACGCAAATAGAATACAATGCAGTACCTTATCCCTGTGCTGTCATGAACTATTTTATAAATTGACTAAGACATGTAAAGATAATGTCAAAGAAGTAAAATCTTTGGCAAGCATCTCCCTTTTCAGGTGACTCAGTAAAATATACACACAAATATATATGCATGTATTAAGTGTGTATATAGATATGGATATGGATATGGATATGGATATGGATATGGATATGGATATAGATATAGATATAGATATAGATATAGATATAGATATAGATATAGATATAGATATAGATATAGATATAGATATAGATATAGATATAGATACAGATACAGATGTAGATGTAGATACAGATATAGATACAGATGTAGATGTAGATACAGATGTAGATACAGATACAGATACAGATACAGATATAGATACAGATACAGATACAGATATAGATATAGATATAGATATAGATATAGATATAGATATAGATATAGATATAGATATAGATATAGATATAGATATAGATATAGATATAGATATGGATATGGATATGGATATGGATATGGATATGGATATGGATATGGATATGGATATGGATATGGATATGGATATAGATATAGATATAGATATAGATATAGATATAGATATAGATATAGATATAGATATAGATATAGATGTAGATGTAGATGTAGATGTAGATGTAGATGTAGATTATAGATATGCACATACATGCGTATATGTATATATGTATTGTTTGTGTTATATATGTTATGTATAGGCTAAGATGTTGATGGTAAG
Source organism: Dromiciops gliroides (assembly GCF_019393635.1). Lineage (NCBI taxonomy): Eukaryota > Metazoa > Chordata > Mammalia > Microbiotheria > Microbiotheriidae > Dromiciops > Dromiciops gliroides. Next base: position 18,689,097 of record NC_057862.1, read on the forward strand.
CAATAAATTTTATTTCTATCTTTTATCCCTGGAATTTAACAGTACAGGACATGTAGTCACACCTAGGTGCTTAATGATGATTGGATTGGATTGGATTTAGAATCCTAGTAAGGAGAAAATTTGGCAGTTCAAAGCTCAATGACGATTTTCTTTCAAAGTACCAGCTTAGCTATGTGCTCAAAGCCCCATTAACAATTCCACTAGGAGATGAAGTCCTGCGTTTTAAACCCATGATGGTTCTTATTTTATTATGTCATGAACTAAGTTGCCTGTATTACTGAGTTCATCAAAAAGGTAATCATTTTACTGTTGATCTTTACAGGATAATGACACATGTTCACACAGTTCCTAAGGCCCTGTAGATGGAAACTAAAAGAAACTGATTAACAATTAATACAGAACCCTGGTCACTTGTTGTGAAATTTTCAATTCAATTTTATTTTTGTTTAGTTCAGTTTAATTCACTACAATTAATTAAATAGCTGGTCATTAATTTCCTTCTACGCCTAAGAAATTGGACTAAGTGATGTGCTACAAACAAACACATACACACACACAAATATACTTCATACTTTCACAAAACTTAAACTCAACTACTGATAGCCTATGTGAATATATATATGTGTGTGTGTGTGTGTGTGTGTGTGTGTGTGTATGTGTGTATGTGTATATATATATGTGTGTGTACACAAAACATTTTTGGATCTCAAAGTACTTGGCACATAGCTTCTAGTTTGAGCTTGTTGACAACCTTTGTTGTATGTACTCAAAGATTATTATTACCCATTTATTCATGACTAAGGAAGCCAAGGCTCAGAAAAATTAAGATATTTGCAGAGAAATTTAAGATACATTGTGGACAAAAATTAATAGAGAACAGAGGCTGAATTTTTAAAATTTGTGTCTCCTGACTTCTAGTCCAATGACTCTCCCATTCCATTATGTTACACACTAAGTTCATGACAATATTTCAAAAAAGAGCTGACTGCTATCTAATTAGCATACACTCAGTTCTATATGGGAGCCCAGAGGAGGGAGAAATGCCAAGAAGGATTTAATGACAAGGTGGAAACAGCTCAGCCTCCAAGGAAGAAAACTACTTAGAAATGAGAAAATATGGGCAGTGGGGAGGACATTCCAAGCCAAGAAGATAGCATCAGTAAATACATGAATGTGGATCAACACTGTGATTTGGCAACCAATAAAATGTTCATATGATTAACAATTCAGGTTTCCAAAAAAGAAAAATCTGTTCTCAAATTCTCATTGTTTCCCAACCAGTTCCTCTTTGAGACTTCATGATTTCCAGAAACTCATCATTTTGCAAGATAAAACTGACTCTGAAAATCATGACTTCTCAGCAACCCCTGACCCTGAGGTCTCTCTTTTGTTCTGATTGGAGAATGTGGATGATGGATATTAGAAAACTGTTCCCTTATCTCCCACCATATAAGGAGGGTGTGCATGGAATTCACCTCATCATTTCCCATCCAGCTACTCTCTTGAACTTTGTGATCTCTAGAAACTCATTCTGCAAGATAAAACAAACTATGAAACTCATACCTCCTCTGTCCATTTCCCAGCCTAACCAGGGTAATTCCTCTTCTTGTGAGCTTCTTGATGGCAGGGAATATTATTTGCATTTTCTTTTATTTAAAGTATTTATTATGGTGCTTGGCACATAACAGACTCTTTTTTTGTTTGTTTGCTTGCTTTTAGTTTTTAGTTTTTTGTTTTTTGGTGAGGCGGTTGGGATTAAGTGATGTGCCCAGGGTCACACAGCTAATAAGTGTCAAGTGTCTGAGGCCGGATTTGAACTCAGGTCCTTCTGACTCCAGGGCCAGTGCTCTATCCACTGTGCCACCTAGCTGCCCCCACATAGCAGATTTTTAATAAATGTTTATTGACTCTGATTCAAATCCTGCTTCTGAAATGTACCACCTCTGTGCCATTGGTTGAATGATTTAAACTTCCTGAGCCTAAGATTGCTCATATCTATAAAGCGAGGGTGTAGTGGTAAATGGAAGGCCATTCTTAAAAGTATGTATAAATACTCCCTGTCTAACTATGGACGCTTAGCTTGAGCCTACTTCCATTCTTGATAACTTGGGGGTTTGTACTTTATTATGGTAAAGAGTTTTCTTACTGGCTGCTGAGCCAGAACTGATTACTCAAAAATTGCTAAGCTGGAACTAAGCTTGTCCATCCATGCAAATCTCTTTCTCTGTCCATTTGCTTTTTGAGCAAGAGGACTGAATTGAGTTATCTCTTGAGAACTCAGTGGAAGGAAGGACATCGATATAGTCATTCATCCCGTCTAATGACTGCCTAGAATACATGTTCTGCCTAGACAAGCCATTGCCTGGAATAAAGCAGGTGTGTGTGTGTGTGTGTGTGTGTGTTTTCTTTCCTGATATTATTTTAACAAATATTTAAAACAAGAGTGTAAATTAATCTTCTATATTCAGGAAAAAATGAAGTTCCCATTTGTGGTCAGAGCTGAATTTTGGTTGAGGAATCTACTGTAGCATGATGGTAGTTTCTGCACTGAAAAAGTAGACACACCAAGGTCAAAGAGATTAGTAGTATCAGTCAAAAGAAAAGTGAAGGCTTCAGGGAAGAGGTCCCTAGTGATCCCTAAAGAAGTGTTACATAGACTAGCAATAGAGACATTGACTCCCTAAGCCTAGCTGGCCTTGTGGCCCATCAAGGGAACTTGGTGAGGACTAAGGGAAGTTGGGGGGAAAAAGCACTATGACTGCCAACAATTGTCATAAATCCCTTTGCCGTACAAGATCTATGTGCAACACACAACTTTGTGCTTTTAGTTTGGAACCAATTCAATCTGAGGAATTTATATTTGCAAATGAGAATGTGTCCCTTTAGGCAGTGAAGTAGGAGGAAGAAGGAGGAATGTTTCGTACTAATGTTTTACTATACTTTCTATTTAGCTTCTAAATGCCCCCCCCAAAGCTAATAGATTCAATTGTTTATTAGTCGGGTGAATAACAGTAAAGATTCATTGGCTCCAGTAATAGTAATACATTCTCTCATAGTTACCTCCTTCTAGAACACTGATGATATTTGGGGTGAGCTCCTTTTAGAAATCTCAAAAAGTGGGAGTGTCCAAAGTGTATTGTGTGTGTGGAGAGGTGATATCTATCATTGTAAAAGAGAATAGAATAATGGGTTCAAAAGCTAAGAAGCCAGAGAGGATTAGCCTTGAATACTCATTTAACTAGTTCAGCCTTTATCAATACATTTGTGGAAAGTACAGAATCATTTTCATCTGTGGGGAGAGAAATGATTTGGAAACAGTTGCAGGGATCCAAGGAAGCATGCCACTAACTAGCTTGTAGTCATCTTGCTAAGACAAGTGCCAGGATGTTAGCAATATCTATTGATGGGATAATTGTAAATAGCAAACGAGATATTACACACCAAGGACTTTGTAACACTAAAGTCCTCTATAACTGTCAAGTACAATTAATAGTATTTTTACCTATACCTTATTTCCAACATTTACATATATTAATTCCTAATGGAGCATAAAGTTTGTTACCATTTTTCTTCAACTCCTTTATCTCTTCTCCCCTTTTCCTCTCTCTCTCTGTGTTCCATCTTCTTCTTCCTTCCCTCTCCCTCTTTCTCTCTTTCTGTCTCCCTTTCATTCTTTCCCTCACACTTACATGTATATGCATTTTGATATTTACCTTAAACATTTGATGGCATATATGTAGGTACATGGCACACAATAAACATATTTTTTATTAAATAAGCAAGAAATATTTTTAAGCAGCTTCACTGTCATAAACAGTGTAAAAGAAAAAAAAAACACCTCCATCATTTCCAAGTGTTATAACTGGGCATAGATCTAAGACACACATAAAGGTGGGGTGGCATGGACGGAAGCAGAATTATGTAATGGAAAGAGTAGTCCCCAGAAAATCAGCAAAGTGGGTTTGGGGTTCCCAGATTTTCCACTACTATCTTTGTAACTGTGGCAACTAACTTCATTTCTCAATCTCAATGTCCTTGGGGTGGGGAGGGGGCATGACCTTTATTGATGCTTTAAAAAATATCTGAGTCGAGATTACTCCCTCCATAATAAATACATAAGTGCATGATATTTATAGATGGAACTGGACTGGCATTTATCAAGCCCTTACTCTCTTCCAGTCATGGTTCCAAGTATAAGGGAGCAGATAAAAATTACAGTCATTCTCTGACAAGAGGAGCTAATATTCTATTAGTTTGAAGAGGCAAATAAGGCTTAGAAAGCTTACAAGAGGCATCCAAGAGTGTCCAACCACAAACTTTTACTTTGAGTCCAGTGGTGTTATTTATTTGTTTTCCTTTAGTACTTTTTTATGATGAAGTAAAATTAGCATTGAGTTGGCAAGACAACTCATTTCTGCCATTTATTATTTGTGGATAAGTCTCTTGACTCTGTCCCTCAGATACTTTTTTAAGGCTGTCTTTGAAAATCAATTAATATGGGGGTAGCTAGGTGGCGCAGTGGTTAAAGCATTGCCCCTGGATTCAGGAGGACATGAGTTCAAATCTGGAATCAGGCATTTGACATTTAGTAGCTGTGTGACTTAACTTTCATTGTCCCACCAAAATAAAAATTAATATCCAAATGATCCCACAAATTCCCCCCTCTCCTTTTGGTGTTAAGTTCATTACTATGAAGTATTAATAATAAATCAAAATATTTTGGTTATATATTAGATTTAAAATAATTAAAAATGAATAGATGATAAATCTAAAAATATATACATACACATATACAGATATATAGACATATGCATATATATAAACATGCACACATATTGGCATATGTATATATAGATAAGTATATTTGAATGCATATACTATATATAAACATATGTATAATGTATACAATATAACACATTTATCTATATATGTATATATCTATCCATCAATGTGTCAAAGTATCTACCATCTATCTTTCTATATATGTAGATATGTAGACATGTGTATATGTATATGTGTGTGTATATATATGCACACATGTATCCATGCATGCATATGTGTTTGCATGTATTTGGGTCTAATGGTAGCCATTTCTAGGGTGGGGAGGAGGGAAGAGAGAAGAAAAAAAATCAAATGATCTTTTTGTTGTATATTTGAAAGTAATAACAAAATATGACAGAAAAGTAAAAGACTGGATGTTGGAGGGCATATGGGAAGACTGGAATGCTGATCTTCAATTGGTGGGGTTGTGAACTCATCCAACCATTCTGGAAGGCAATTTGGAAATATGCTTAAAGAGCTATAAAGCTGTGTATAGCCTTTGAACCAGCAATACTACTTCTAGGTTTATATCACAAAGACATCCAGAAAAGAAAGAAAGAGAGAGAGAGAGAGAGAGAGAGAGAGAGAGAGAGAGAGAGAGAGAGAGAGAGAGAGAGGGAGTGGGGGAGAGAGGGAGAGAGGGAGAGAGGGAGAGAGGGAGGGAGGAAGGAAGGAAGGAAGGAAGGAAGGAAGGAAGGAAGGAAGGAAGGAAGGAAGGAAGGAAGGAAGGAAGGAAGGAAGGAAGGAAGAAAAAGACCCATTTGTACTAAAATGTTAATAGCAGCTCTTTTGTAGTGGCTAAGAATTGGAAATCAAGGGAATGCCCATCAATTGGGGAATAGCTAAACAAGCTGTGGTATATTATTACAATGGAATATTATTTTGCTGTAAGAAATGATAAGCAGGAGGATTTCAGAAAACCCTGGAAAATGTTACATGAACTGATATATAGTGAAGTGAATGGAACCATGAGAACATCGTACACACAAACAAGAATATTGTTCAATGAAGAACTGTGGATGACTTAGCTATTATCAGCAATAAAATGATCAAAGATAATCCCAAAGGTCTAATAATGATGAAGTATACTATTTGCCTCCAAAGAACTGATAATGATTGAACACAGAAAATATGGAAATATTTTATGTAATTGTACATGTTTACTATCTGGGTGGAGGGAGGAATAGAATTTGAAACACAAAATTTTAAATAAAAATGTTAATTAAAAAAAGAAAGTAATAGCAGATTGCACAGAGTAGATTTTCAGTTTCATGTGAAATAATCTTTTTTTATTATACTATCTTATGGACATACTTATTTTATTTTATTTTATTTTTTTTTGGCAGGGCAATGGGGGTTGAGTGACTTGCCCAGGGTCACACAGCTAGTTCATGTCAAGTATTTGAGGTCAGATTTGAACTCAGGTACTCCTGAATCCAGGGCCTGTGCTTTACCCACTATGCCACCTAGCTGCCCCCGGAAATACTTATTTTATTCCATAAATTAAAAATAATTAATATATTTATTATAGACATGTAAATATATATAAACACACACACACATATATATATGTATATATGTATGTATATATATATATATATACACATGTTCACATGTATATTCAATAAATGCTAAATGTAAGCACTGGAATTTTTTTCCAAGTCCAGATTATACAAAACAAATATTCCCTGTTTTGGAAAATCTGGGATTCCTTTATATATAGTTTTAAAAGTTTTCTTTTACCTTCTAGCACTTCTTTAAAAGGAATGAATCAAATCAATATTTGAAGATAAAACAAGTAAGTGTGTAATATTAGCTGCTAAGATAAAATTCAGCCCCAAAGCCCTTTTGGCAGAGCCACTATTAAATAAAACAATTCTTTTACCAAACCTCTGATGGTTTTCATGAAACAAATATTAAATTGAAATATTCCTTCACCACAAAATGTTAAATTAAAACTGTTTCTCCTTCAAATCATATAGTTATTTGACAATTTACTCTTAAAAATTTCTATATGGTATATATTCTTTATTTTGGGGAGTATTAACTACCTTAAAAACATGGTTTTTTATACCTTCAAATGGATGTGTTGTTCTTAAATTATCCTACACATAGAAGGGACTCACACAAGAAGATTTTAAGCCACCAAATTGGAAGGCTTTTTCTTCACTGTGCATTTTGATAACATTGTCTTAACTATTCCTTTTGGTTGGAATATTATGATAATGAATAGACAGTCCAATAACTCCATTGATAGCTACTTAAATTAAATATAAATTATACATACATGTGTATGTGTATATATACACATGTATATATATATACACATATCTACATATGCACACATATACATTATGTACATGTATACATGCATGCATACAGAGAGAGAGAGAGAGAGGCTATGTTCACCACCATGGTACCTTGGAGGAGTTGTAGGTGAATAGGAAAAAACAAAATAAGAATGTGTGAATGCTTTATAGTTTCTCTTCTACTACACCCATATTAGTGAAATTTCACAGACTCCTCAAATTATCCAAATAACTCTTAATCATTTACAATCTTATTTGTTGTTTGTTTCCTATACCTAAGACTTATCTATTCCAAAACATTTCAAGCTACCTGAAGGCCAGGACTGTGTCACATAAACCCAGTATAGTTTTAAGCACAGAGTAGGCACAGTTATTGGATATAATATATCAGATATCTTTATCCTTTCTGTAGCCTATTCTGTCAGCTTTGAAGATTCTGGATCCCAACATGCAAAGTTGAACTCCAGAGATCATGACAAGAAAACTCATACAATACCGGGTAAACTTAACTTCTTAGCTTAGATAAGCCAGTTTAGCAGGGTCCACATACTTCTCTCTAACCAAATTTGGTGGTCCACTTCACCCAGAGGAGCCATTGACTGTTCTAGATCATTCACGAAATATACAGGGAAATTGAGTATACTTGGGTCCTTGTATTGTGGGAAGGAGATAAGGAATATAGAGAACAACTGAGGAAGAGGAGGGTACTGCTCTCAACTCATATGACAAGTCCCGTGTACTGATATGAAAGGAGATGTGTTGGTGAGATTCAGTTGGAAAAGTTGGGAAAAGGTAATCAGTGAGTATAAATTATCATGGGGTTGAAAATAAAAGCTAGCAAGACACAATCAACTAGTTAAATTAAGAAAAGCACAATCTAGAGTACAACCAACATAGCTGAGAAAAATGAACCATAGAAATTAATGGAGAGGGGCAGCTAGGTGGTGCAGTGAATAGAGCACTGGCCCTGGAGGACCTGAGTTCAAATCCAGCCTCAGACACTTAACACTTACTAGCTGTGTGAACCTGGGCAAGGCACTTACCCCAATTGCCTCACCAAAAAGAAAGAAAGAAGGAAAGAAAGAAAGAAAGAAAGAAAGAAAGAAAGAAAGAAAGAAAGAAAGAAAGAAAGAAAGAAAGAAAGAAAGAAAGAAAGAAAGAGAGAGAGAGAGAGAGAGAGAGAGAGAGAGACGTGTTCCTGAAGCAGGGTCTATGGAGGTAAGCACCAGCAAAGGGACAGCTGCTATTTGAGAGTGACAGAGGAATGATGCAGTATAACTCTAGAGGTCAGCAACTTGGAGAATAAACAGGGACCCTTGACTTCCAACAGCTGTTGAGAGTAGGTGGAGATGAGCTGGTAGAAACAAAGAATGACATTTAAATAAAGGGACTACAAAGGGGGGCAATGAACAGTAGAGCCAATATTTTTCCTTGCCTTATCAAGGACAATACCATAAGTCATGGAAAATATGTAGAGTGGTATTTGGATACCTTATTAATGATTTCTGTTAACATATAGATTTTGGGAGAAAGCTGATTATATATACATATATGTATACATATACATACATATATGTTTGCGTATATGTATACACGCTACTGAAACAAAGAAAGCCATGCTGGCTCGGTCATGTGTACCGCATGCAAGACGGGCGCATTCCTAAAGACCTACTCTATGGTGAGTTAGCCTCAGGCGAAAGACCTGCTGGATGACCCCAGCTTCACTACAGAGAAGTATGCAAGTGGGACTTGAGGGCTCTGGGAATAGACACCAACAGCTGGGAGGAGATGGCCAAGGACCGCGCCCGATGGAGCTCAGTACTCAGGAGCAGCTTGTGTGCAGCTGAGATGGGCCTTCAAGCTCTGGAGGAAGAAAAACGAATGATACCCAGGAACCGACGGGCAACAGAGAGCGCAGTTTTCCGATGTCCTCTTTGTGGCAGGAGTTGCGGCTCCCATATCGGACTGCACAGCCACACTGTGGCCTGTGGCTCTTCAAGGAGCTGATCCATGGTCATCTGTGACTGGCGGAAGCCTACTACTATATACATATACATATATATATGTATATACATATACATATATACATGTATATACATATATATGTGTATCTATTTCCATCTATCATCTATCTCTCTATCATCCATCTATCTATCTTTCTATCTATCTATCTATCTACCCTTATGTGTAAAGCTTTGTGAACCTGTATGTTGGTAAAGGAAGCTAGTGACTATCCTTGGGGGAATGTCAGGTACTGAAGTTTCACAAATCAAACTTCAAGGGAGCAGCTAGGTGGTACAGTGGATAAAGCACTGGCCCTGGATTCAGGAAGACCTGAGTTCAAATGAGGCCTCAGGCACTTGACACTTACTAGCTGTGTGACCTTGGTCAAATCACTTAACTTCCATTGCCCTGCCAAAACAAAACAAAAAACCAAAAACCTCATACTTCAGGTAGAGGTAAACATACACAGAAGTAAATGTTTTCCTATGCATACCAAGGCCTTTCTTCTCAGAAGGAAGGTAGTGACAAAAGGGTAACACTGCTCTGAATATTTAGCAGAACTTTATCATCCTTACCTTACTCTGCTGATCAAACAGAAAATACAAGGGATAAACAGGAATACAAAAAAGATATTTAATGGAAGAAATCCATATCTGGAAGACATAATAAGGGAGCAGATGCCAAGAAGGCTAGGTGAAGGGGGCAGACTTCCACTTGTGGCCTGGGTGTTCTGACAAAGAGCAATATCCCAGGATACCACCCATTCTCTACCCTGGTGCTGCCTTTTCACTTGCATTGCTACGTAACTCCTACTGTCACCTTAAATCCATTATGTGCAAACAGAACTCACTGCTTGCCCCTTGAAACACACTCCCCCCTCCTCCAACTGTGTCATGTCTTTTGATAGTGCCACTTTCTTCTTAGTCATCCAGGCTTGAAATATCATTCACTCCTTTCCCTCATCCCCAAATACTTATTCTGCTAATCTTTCTTCTCCTCTACAATTTTACCCTCATATCCAGCACTACTCAATTCTAACCCAAAGTTAAGGTCTCACTTAAAAAAATTTAAAAGTGGGGTCCCACTTTAAAAACAAAACAAAATAAAGCAAACAAACAAAAGAACTGGACTATGTTTAAAGCTAGTTTGTCTCACTGCTAGTAGGTATCTGAAGACAGATTTGAACTCAGGATGATGAGTCTTCCTGACTTCAGTCCCAGTACCCCAAACATTGTGCCACCTAGCTGCACATTCCATACCTTTATTCTGCCTAAAATGCCTCCCACATGTCTGCCGTTTGAAGTTCCATACAATTTTGGTGGCACGGTGGATAGAGCACTGGCCTTGGAGTCAGGAGAAACTGAGTTCCAATCCCACCTCACAGCTGTGTGACTTTGGGCAAGTCACTTAACCCCCAATTGCCTTTAAAAATATCTGGGGCCATCTCCAGTCATCCTGCTATATATCTTACCTCTGGAACCAGATGGTGCTGGAAGAGAGAGGGAGGTTGGTGACCTTGCCAGCCCTCCTTCACCTAAACTGAACTCATTGCAAGTCATGGAAGCACTCCAATGTCATGGTCCTCTTTGAAAATGAAGGACAAAGAACTACAACAAGAACAAACATCGAGTCTTCAAGGCCTTTGATTAGTATTTCTTGCTCCATGGTTTTCTTTCTTTTTATATTATTCTGACTACACCTAGCTTTTTGTAAGTGGTTTATCTCTTCCTAAATATGTCATACTTGGGGTCCAGATGATCTGACTATAAATCTCACCTCATAATAAGAACAATATTATCTAATATTTATATAGCACATCATATGGACCACACACTGTTTCATTTGCTTTTTCAATTACTATCTCATTTAATCCTTACAACAACTCTGGGAGATAGCTATTATTGCCATCTTCTTTTTACAAATGAGGAAAGTGACACTGTGTCCTAGGTACTGTGCTTATTCAATCCTCACAACAGCCCTGTGAAATAAGTGTACTTGTTTTTGTTGTTGTTGTTGTTGTTGTTGTTTGTTTTTTGTGGGGTTTTTTTGTGTTTTTGATATTTTGTTTGTTTGTTTGTTTTTTTGTGGGGAAATTGGGGCTAAGTGATTTGCCCAGGGACACACAGCTAGTAAGTGTCAAGTGTCTGAGGCTGGATTTGAACTCAGGTCCTTCTGACTCCAGGGCTGGTGCTCTATCCACTGTGCCACCTAGCTTCCCCGAAATAAGTGTACTTGTAACCTCCACTTTATAGTTGAGGAAATTGAGGTAAACAGAGGTTAAGTGACTTGCCCAGGATCATATGCCTAAGTGTCTGAAGTAAAATTTGTACACAGCTCTCCATGACTCCTGGCCAAATCAGCAATCTAAATCTATGATCCTATTCTCTTAATTAGCTATTACATTGAACTACCTACCTTAGCTAGAGGTAAAAGTAACTCCCCAGCTAAGAGTTGCTTGGGGGGGAGGGGATTGTCAATGTTTGCAATTTGGCTACTACCCTTCAGCATTATGTCCCTTTGGCATCTCACCCTTTACATATGGTTAAGAAATATTTTCATGGAGAACTTCATAAAATGTTGACTAAAGTCACATTTCAAAACATACAAATCTTTGATTTAGAAAAACTGGCAGCCAGGTCAGCAAGCTATCAGAAATTATTGTGCAAATTAGAAAATAAATCTGACACTTTGAATTGATTAAACTGAGAGGACCTGAAAAATCTTGTGTCAGCAGTGCCTGAGCATTCCCCCAAAGAGTATGAGGTTATAAAGTACTTTGGGTAATAAAGCGCTATATAAATTTGAGATGGTAGTCCTTTCTGGAAACAGGATGGGGGTAGAGAACAAGATATAAACGAGGAAATGGGCTCTTCTTACTTCCCATTTTGTAAATATTTTTTTTTCCTTTGATATTAATGTCCTAATTAAAATCACTGCTTGGAAACATTCCAAAATCCAACACATGCTCCAGGTTCAATATTTAAAATATAAAATTTGTTTTCTCAAATACAAACAAAACTATTGTTCTTCTTTATTCTTCCTTGCATGATAGTAATGTATAACATCAAATTATTTGCTGGCTTCAGGAAGGGGAAAGGGAGGGGGGAGAAAAATTTGAAATTTAAAATATATCTTTACCCATAATTAAGAAAAATTAAAAATAAATAAATAAATGAACCTTAAAACAAACAACAAAAACAAAAAACACACCACAACCCTGTTGTCCCTCCCTCTTCCATTTCTAGAGGAACTCTTATTGCCTTAAAATTGGCAAGTCAAGTATAAGAAGAGACATGATCTGGGAATGTTGGCTCTAGAGAGATAATTAGTGAAAGACTATATAGCTTTTACATCCCAGACCCAAAGCAGCCTGGCAATGGAAAAGTTGAGGCAAAGTTGAGAGTAGCCTACAGTGTAGGGCAAAACTTTTAAATTGGAAAGAGCTCCTAGGATAGCAGACAAAATTCATACCTGATAAACATGACAGTCCTTTTGGAGAGAGAATTTGCTTTAAGATAATTGGCCCCTTTCGCTTCACTGTTCAGCTAGGCTCAGTAGGCTCTTTGTGATTTATGGAACAACAACGCCACTGGAATGCTTGCCACTTACTTAATTTGCTCTTAGCTATTACAACAGATATTATGGATGCAAAAGGAAATGAATAAACAATTTCACTAAATCCCTAGGAAGACTGGCGAGACTTAACAGCTCAAAGGGCTCAAGTGCAAGAGTTGCCATGTTGGGATAATTTTTCTAAATGTCTCATTTGAGTGGCATGTCTTTGAGCCAAGAATGCTTAAATGTTTCACAGCAAAGTGAGCTGTAAAGATGAAGAAAAAAGAGCAGTGTTAACTCAATGAGAAAATACTCTCTCCCTTGCATACAAACACAGCACCCTAGGCAGCATAAGAGGAGCTCAGCCTCACACATTGGAAGGGCTCTTAGAGGTTGTCAAGGTCAAACCACTCTTGGAAAAGGATTTACTTAGCACTTACTATGTGCCAAGCACATAGGAGGACATAAGAGACAAAAACAAAATAGGAATAATCCCTTCCCTCAAGTGTCCAAACATATTCTCTATGACAATGAGTCTTGGTGCCTTCATTTGACATTTTCAAGGGAGGGGAAGGTATTGCTATACTGGCTCATAAGGCAGCTCATTACAGGGTTAGAAATCTTTCCATATATTTCTCCTTCCCTCCCTTCCTCTTTTCCTCCATTCCTTTCTCCTTTTCATCCCTCTCTCCCTCTCTTTTCCTCTCTCCTCCCCACTACTTTTTTCAATTGTTATCTTATTGGATTCTCACAACAACCCTGGAATGTAGGTGTTATGATTTCCCCATTTGACAGAAGAAACTGAGATAAACTGAGAAAGCTGAGGCTGTTCCAAATCTCTTCTCTTTTCTCCTCTTCTGCCCTCTCCTTTGATTCTTTCCTTCTTTCTGTTTCTTTCTTTCTTTCTTTCTTTTTTTTTCCTTTCATCAAGGCTCTTTGAAATTCCTATGCATTTCTTCTAATTAGGCTTTCCAGGCCACAGCAAGGGGAAAAAAGTGAACATTTTTCAACAAATTGGAGGTTTCTTTTGGGTTTCTTGGTCTATCAGTTTGGCCCAACCTCCCTAATGAGCAACAGGCCTACAACAACAGCAATAGCCATAACAACAACAGCAACAGTAATGCCAATAATAAAACTAACCTTTATATAATACTTTAAGGCTTACAAAGGACTTTGTATGTTATCTTATTTGATCTCGAAACAAGAGTGATTTTTCCCATTTAATAGTATTTTATTTTTTTTTCCCAATTACATGGAAAGAGAGCTTTCAACATTCATTTTTGTAAGATTTTAAGTTCCAATTTTTTTCTCTCTCTCTCCTTCCTTTCCCTCCCCTCTTCCCTTGACAGCAAGCAATCAGATATAGGTCACAGAGCAATCATGTATAAGAACACATTGAAAAAAGTGATATTATCCCTATTTTGTAGATGAGGAAATGTGGCTAACATGGTAAATATTTAGCTTCTGTGCCTACAGTTAGAAAAAGTTTGAGGCAAAATCTAAATTCCGTTTTCTTGACTCCAAATCTACAGCCCTCTTCTCAACACGGTCTAGCTGCCAAATTGTTAGTTAGTATTAAGTTCTTTATTGACCTTTATGGCATGGATTTTCTATATAATACTTTTGACAATTGAGTGTATCCAGGAATAGAATGAAAGGTTCTGGTTGTGCAAATTTTGAAGAGTCATCTTCCATTCAAGAACTCCATACAAGTAGTAGGGTACATAGAGACTCTGGACTTGGAGTCAAAAAGACCTGAGTTCAAATCCTGCCTCAGGCACTTACCAGTTATTGGGCACTGAACAAGTGTTTTAACCTCTCTCAGACTCAATGTACACATCTGTAAAAAGGCTATAAGGGAGGTCAGCTAGATGGCACAGTGGATAAAGCACCTACCCTGGATTCAGGAAGACCTGAGTTCAAATTTGGCCTCAGACACTTGACACTTACTAGCTGTGTGACCCTGGGCAAGTCACTTAACCCTCATTGCCCTGCAAACTTCCCACCCCCCAAAAGAAACCAAAACCAAAAACAAAAATGCTATAAGGGCATTTACCTTACAAGGTCATTGCAAGTATGAAAGAAGTTATCATATTTTAAATTATTTCAAATGTTGTCACTATAGAAATGGTAACTGTTATCTGGATATTGCTCCTGTGAATTTCTTATCCCAAGTATGTGTTGTGCATCTGTTACTCCTTCCTCTAGTTATAGATTGTCTATATAACTAGACATGAATGATGTAGCCTGGTGACTTAAGGGATGGAATCTTGGACCTAGAGAAAGGAAGATCTGAGTTCAAAACTGGCTTCTGACACTTACTAGCTACATGGACCTAAGCCAACCACTTACCTTTGGTCTAACTGTTAAATGGGGAGAATAGAACCAATTCACAAGATGATTATGAGCATCAAATGAAATATTTGTAGATTACTTAATACAGTGACTGGCACATGATAGGTACTATATTAAATGCTTTTTGTTTGTTTGTTTGTTTTTCCCCATCTCCTTTCTAGCAACATGTCTTATCCATTTAATACTAAAAGGACCATGATATGGATTTAATATCACAGAGGGAATCAAGTTGAGTCAACAAACATTTATAAAGTACCTACTATGTGCCAAGGGCGGCATGGGGTATTCAGGGAAAACCAGGACATCTGGGATGAGGGCTTGCTGAGTCCTTTTATTGGCTGTGCATCCATCTTTGGTGTCCACCTGTTACCCAACTCTCATCTGGGGCTCTTTGTAGAAGTCGGGGGAAAACCAAGAAAAATGTTAAGTCAAGCCATGGATGGTCTTCTGGGAATAGGTGGAAAGAGGTCAGCATTCCTGCATCACAGAGAATGTAGAGGGTTATGAGATAGGAGAACAGTTAGGCAAAAAAGGATGAATTTATGAAAGGCTTTAAAGATCAGATGATTATGTAGGTGATAGGGATTTATTGACTAGAAGCATAGCATGGTCACGCCTGAAGTTTAGGAAGATCACTTTGATAGTTGAGTAAAGAAGTGAATTGAGGAGGGAGGGAGAAAGGGAGACCAACCAACAAAATATTACAACTGATCAGACTCGACATAATGAAGGACTGAAGGTGACAATCAGAACCAATAGGTTGGCATCTCTGAGAGAAGTCATGAGGGTAGAAATTGTAGGACTAGGCAACTGGCGAGGGAGTGACATGAAATGAATGATCGCTTACCACTAGTTTCTCTCATTTTTAGTGTATTGCATCATCATAATGCACTTCTCCATATACATTTGGTTTCTTTTTATTTTTGAACAAAAAGGTGAATATTATAGCTGACCACAGAAATTAACATTGATCAGGTCCTGGTATGTTCAAGGCTCTACACCATGTGTTGGGAGTACAAATGCAAAAACAAAACATTTTTTCCCTACATAAGCTTATATTGGGTTGGTTCTCTTAATCTTCTCTAGGAAATCATACACCTAAAAGAGAAGCACAATGGGGGAAAAGAGTGAGAGGGGAACAATTTTTACAAAGTAATAAGGTTTAAATTAAGGTAGAAACTTTTTCAGCAGAGGGGACTCAAAATTGGTACATTAGAAATTTTAATTCCATGAGGAATGCAGTGACAGAAGGAATAAATAAGTAGAAGGATTATGAATCAAACACTAAAGTCTAGAAGGTAAGAGAATTAATGAAGACAGTGAGGTTTTTAAAAAAATCCCTTTTCAGGAAAAAAAAGAAAGAAAGAAAAAGAACAGAAAATGCAGCTTCATTACTCCCAAGGCTGTGATCCTGACTGGATTTCTTTATCTATCATGCCACAGCCTTCTCACTCTGGATCTTCAGTCCTGTAGTTTCTCACTCTGGAGCTTCAATCAGACCCTGGGGCTTGTTGAAATTAGAGGATTAAGCCATCTTTTCATCACCTGCCTCTCAGTGGTCAATTCCTCAGGTAACTGGCATTTCACGGAAAGTTCTCAGACCAGCCATGCTGATTTTATTATTGCTCTCTGGTCTCCAAGCACAACACTTTGAACTCCCCCTACCATATTGTCATGTGGGGACCTTCTCTTCCCATATCAACTCTGTTTTTCAATATCATTTTGTGTTGTTTTCATCCTTTAGAATGAATACTATTTTTTTTAACGTAAGAGATTGTCTGTTTTATTTGGGGGTGGGGAGGGTTGTTTTGTATTTATATTCCTAAAACAGAGACCAAGACCTTAATGGTGCTTATTAAAATGAAAACAGAAACAAATCAAATCAAAGGAAGATGAAATAAACTAACAAATAGAAGCTGAAAAGGAGAAGAGAGTTTATATATATATATATATATATATATATATATATATATATATATATATATATATATATATATATATATATATATATATATATATATATATGAGGCAATTGGGGTTAAGTGACTTGGCCAGGGTCACACAGCTAGTAAGTGTTAAGTGTCTGAGGCTGGATTTGAACTCAGGTGCTCCTAACTCCAGGGCTGGTGCTCTATCCACAGTGCCACCTAGCTGCCCCTTTTTTTTATTTTTGTTTTTGTCTTTGTCTTTGTTTTCTGGGCAATGAGGGCTAAGTGACTTGCCCAGGGTCACACAGCTAGTAAGTGTCAAGTGTCTGAGGCTGAATTTGAACTCAGGTTCTCCTGAATCCAGGGCTGGTGCTTTCTCCACTGTGCCACCTAGCTGCCCCCCAAAATAATGCTTTTAAAGAGGGAAACAAAACAAGCAAATAAATCCAGTTTCAGAGAAAAATGGTAACTTATCTCATAACTTTAAATGTAAATGGATAAAGCAATCCAATATATTCACAAAATACTATTATATTGACTTAGAAAGCAATAATCCTGAATTAGTTTAGAAGAATCACAACTCAAAAAGCAAGGATGTATAGAGAATTAAAAAAA
This sequence comes from Dromiciops gliroides, assembly GCF_019393635.1. Lineage (NCBI taxonomy): Eukaryota > Metazoa > Chordata > Mammalia > Microbiotheria > Microbiotheriidae > Dromiciops > Dromiciops gliroides. The sequence continues at coordinate 18,706,684 of NC_057862.1, forward strand.
AAGTGTTGGAGGATAATTTACCATGTAACCTGTGCATAAAAAATCCAGAAATGGCAAGTTTTTATCAGATAAAGAAACAAAAACATAAAAAATGAAAAAAGAAATTACATTGTTCTGAAAGGAATCATAGACAAGAAATGAATGTAAATTTTAAAGCTTATATGCACCATATATTTAGCATTAAATTTTTAAACAAATAAATAAATGAATTACATGAAAATGTTGATAGTAATTGAAATTTCTGTTTGGGTCAAATCAAAAGAAAGTGTAAAAGTAGAGGGGAAATGTGGAACTGAACAAATTGCTGGAGAAATCAGATTTTATAAAATACAGTGTTTTTCAAGTGAGACTATTAAAGGATAAGCTTATTTTTCAGCACAGTGTAAAACTTTAAAATTATCATGTGTTATGTCAAAGAAATAATGGAAATACACGTCAAATGGAGATACATGAAATATAAGTTAAAGACCATACTGAAATAAAATAGATTAATTAAGGAAGCAGAAACAAAACACAAATACTCAAATGAAGGTTTCCAAATAAAACCTTAAATAATGAGTTAGTTAAAGAATAGTTCATAGAAATAATTTATAATTACATGAAAGGAAAACATGCATATGAAAGAACACATCAAAAATTTTGGGATGCAACTATAGGATTCTTTAGGTGGAAAGAAACCATAAAAGTATCCCTAAAAATAAATGAACAGAAATAGGAAATGAGAGGATTGAGAAATTTAATATACATTTTAGAAGAAAGTTAATAAATAGAAAAGCAAAATAAACACAAAAGAAGAGATATTGAAAATAGATAAATGAAATAGACAAACCTAAAACCCAAAAGAAATGATCTAGAAATGGTGAACTAAATTTAATGTTGCTTCTTTGAAAGGGCTAAAAAAATGGATAATTCTTTTTTGTGAATTTGATTTTTAAAAAGAGCAGAAAATAAAATCAATGACATAAGTAATGAATAAGGCAAAAATCACAAAACCAGAATTACAAGTATAATCAGACTCTACTATTCCCAGCTATATACTAATGGAAATAAGAATTCAAAAGAAATAAAGGATTGAAATTAAGAATATAAAATACGAAAACTAAACAGAAGATCAAAAAGAGATCTTTAACCCAATTTCCCAGGAAAAAGAAATTGAACTAAGTGAAAGAAATTAAAAAGGACTGAATAGGACAAAAAATAGCTTCTTTATAGATTCATCAGAGAATTTTATCTTCTATTAAACAAAATATGATTAGTACCAATAATTTGCCAGTAATCCCATAAAACATAAGAAAAAAATATACCATTTTCCTTTTGTGAGACTGAGTTATTATACTTAAACCATGGAACAATAATGCATACAAGGGGGACTAAAGATCATCATAATTAATTGATATTGTTTCATAAGGTTTTCAACAAAGACTGGTCAATTAGATTATAAGCAATGTGGATTTATAGCACAGATATAAGTGACAGGGGGCTTAGGATATGTCAAGGAATCAAAGGCCTATTAAAGTTTAAACTGGCCAACTAGATATCAGCACAGACACACCTAATAAGTATGGGGAGATAAGCTTCTATAGCAGATAAGTCTATTAGACATGGCTACTATTCCATTATCAGGTGATCATCTCATCTTTCCTCTATAAAAGCTTTTTCTTTCTTCTGTCCTGGGAGGAGAATGTTTCTAAGCCATCTCATTCCCTTGAGGTGTCATCTTCAACTTCCCTCTCTGTCACTTTCTCTAGCACTCAAATAAAAGACAATTTCATTCTAATTGGACTGTGTGCCAAAGTATAATTCTTTACAGAGGAATACCTAAGGACCCAAAACATTTATTTCCCCTGTTAAACAAGGATGGTTCAACATTAGAGAAATAATCAAAATTATTAATTTTATTTTTTAAAAAGCCAGTATATTATTTCAATGGATTTGGAGTGTGAGGGAGCCTTTGCCAAATTACGTATTCTTGTCTTTTTGATGATGGTATGATGGTTCATTTAGGAAATTCTAACAGTTACCAAAGTTACTCATTGAGACAACAGCTTCCGGAAAGTTTCAGAATACAAAATAAATTGCCCCAAATTAATATATATTTATATCATTATAATGAAATCCAACAAGAAATGACAGAGAAACTCACTTCTAAATAACTTCAAAATGCGTACAATATTTGTGAGCAAAATACTGAACTTTTACATATTCAAATCACAACATACTCCTTAAAGAAAAATAATAATTTTTAAAAGCTAAATAAATGTATAGACTTATAGCTAGTTAATATGTTAAAACTGAAATATTGCCAAATATGTTTTATATTTCTAATATTATGACAATCAAACTCTCAAGGGAATACTTTCCAGAACTCAAAAGCCTAATTCATTTGGGGGAAAAAAAAAGATTAACTATACTATGGGAAATAATGGTGAGGGGGAGAAAAAGATAGGGATGATGGAAGAATTGTACTTTTAGACCTCATGTTATATTTTAAAACAGGTCATCAGAATAATTGGTATTGTTTTAAAAAATACAGTAGAACAATGGAACAAAAAAGCACAGAGACTCAGAATCAATTTTGTTACTGGGGTGGGGGGAGCCCTCCCTATTTGATTAAAAATTAATAAACAAAACAAAACAAAACAAAACAAAAACAAAAACAAAACAAAAAACTTCCTGAAAATTTTAAAAGCCATCTGTCAGAAAGTTGACTTTGACCAGCATCTTATGTCAAAGTAGAATAAATTTTCAAAGAATTCCTGACTTAATATTAAATATCATATTATAAAAATTTGAGAAGAAAAACAGATAGCATACTTTTCACAGCTTTGGGTAGGAGTTTTATTCTTAATAGACAAGGATAGAGCTGATTACAAAAGATAAAATTTAAAACTTTTTATTATTTCACCTGAAAAAATTCTGCACAAACAATATTAATGCATTTAGTAAAGAAAAAGAAGGAGTAAAATGGGGAAAATATCTTATTATTATATTTCTTATAGAATGGTTTGGTACCCAGTCCCTATAGTTGTCTGTACATTTCTTTCATTTTATAAGAAATATGATAAAAGTTTATAATATGTATACACTGTTCATACATAAATATGTGTACATATGCATGCATATTGTAAGGGGCTAAAATTCTTGCTATACTATCTAAAATCTAATGAGTGGTTGCCAATAAATTATAAGCTTTAGCAAGAGTATTTAAGTGTTTAAGTATTTATGAAGGAGCATTTGGATCAGAGAGAAAGGTAAAAATCTAACTATTTCTAAGAGACCCCGTCATCTGACCCACCATGGCGAGGTCAGGAACAAAAAGAGGAAAAAGCCTTCTGTCAGCATCTACTTCCTACTTTGTGTCTTCCTCCCAGAAATGGGAGGCTCCTCAAGTTGATTGGCTGTTAGCTTTGATAGACAGTACCCATGAGCAAATGTCACTTCCTGATCCCAAGGAACTGACCACATGGCTTGCCCTCAGATGCCTTCTCCTCATGGTGGAGCTTTCCTACAGTAGCTCTCCAGCAGGTGGCATCATTCCCATCATTACCGTTTTGTTTCCTTGAGGAACACTGTAGTATTTCCTTGACAAAACAATATGTACTGAAAACTATGCTAAAAAAATTAGTCAAAGTATATAAATAAAATTCTCAAAAGAATGAATTAAACTATGAATATTCATTTTACAGATGCTACAAAACACTAATAATAAAAGAAATACACACCAAAGCAACATAAGATTTTATCTCATGCCTAGCATGGTGGCAAAGAAAACAAAATATATCTCCTATATTTGTATTCTTCATCAATGATCTCATTAATGTAGGTATCCCCTTAAATAGTATAGATTTCAACCAACCTAAGCCTTCTTGTCCTTGTGACTTGTCTATTTCCTTCATTAATCATATATAAATGGTCCAATAGCATGCTCAGAGCCTATTCTTCTCCAGGGTTTCTCAATGTGGGTTGAATATGTTAGTATTTTTTTCTTTTAATATTGTAACCACTGAAATATATTTGATTTCCATTGTGATTCTATGTGTTTTAATTTAGGCACTTAAAGACATTTTAAATGTGTAAGAAGCCATTAGTTTTCCCCATATTGACCAATGGGTGTATGACATGCAAATAAGCTTTGAAAAATGTCTCTAAGATCTTTAACCGTTTGTGGAAACCAACTAAGGCTTTGCTGAAAAATGTTTAACAATTAACTTTCAAAAAATGTATGCAGAACATGCTTTTACATTTAATATATGGCTGATGTTTTCCCTTCATCACTTTCTAAGGTCTAAGCATTCAGTGAAACAATAAATAAAGCCTGATTTTAGCATTTATGGAAAACCATGACATAAATCCTGACATTGAAAACTGAACAATTAGCTATTGTTTTTCAAGGCAGCTTGAGCTGACTTCAGCACCTCCCCCACCACTGTAATAATTGGAGTGATGCCACCTGCTGGAGAGTTACTGTAGGAAAGCTCCACCATGAGGAGAAGGTGTCTGAGGGAAAACCATGTGGTTGGGAAGTTAGTTCCTTGGCGTCAGGAAGTGACGATTGCTCATGGATACTGTCTATCAAAGCTACCAGCCAATTAGCTTGGAGTTGTGTGTGCCTGTGGATGGGATGTTCCCAGTTTCACAGGAGGCTTGTGCAACAAAGAAGGAGCAAGGCTTGCTTTCTTGCTTTTTTTTGCCAAGACTCTGGTGGAGAGTGGAGCAGAAATGCTGGCTCCCTGGGATAGATAGATGTAGGAATCTAGGCCTCTTTCTCTTCACCAAATTCTTATTCTCCTTAATAAATGCTTAAAAGTCTAAACTCTTGCTAAAGCTTCTAATTTATTGGCTACCACTCATTAGATATTTTAGATAGTATAGCTAGAAAGCAACCTTACGCCACCCAGACTAACAGCAGACAATCAAGCTAGGCTCTGTTTTCTCTCACCCTTGTTGACTGACCAGCTGGACTCCTTTTCGAATAATCTATTTTGATCAGCCCTTTTTTATGCCAATTATTTCATTCAAGTCTTTTCTATGTAATCTTTTTGCAGATTACTGATGCCTACCCCTACATCTCATTTCTTATTAGCTGACATCCCATTTTCACCAGTTAAAGATGATTATATCTTCTAATCAGGAATGAAATATCACCCCTCCAGAAGAATATTCCTAAAAAAAGAATTTGAATACTGATGACTCATAAACCTGTTTAAGATTGGTAAAAGTCATGCTTTCACAATGGAAGTTCACTGTAGCAATGAAATTATAGTTCCAGAAAAGAAATCTATATTATATACAATATTTTGGTCTGGAATTATAATTTAAGTAAAGAAATTGCCTTGTACAACATCATGGTGCAGGGGAAAGAGCATTGCTTCTGAAGTCAAATTACCTGAATTCAAATCCCGTCCCTTACTTTTATCTATATTACCTAGGACAAGTCTTTGAACTTGGGGATTCAGAAGAAAGTGGACTAGATTAGTGTAGTCAAAGTCAGGGTCCACTCAACTGTACCTAAGGATCCTAAGGGTCCCATATTGACTCAGAAAACATGTTAATATGCTATATTGCTAATATTTTTCATTTACGTTTAGGCTACGTGAACTCCATGAGGCAGGAGCTGTGGTCCAGGCAGGCCCATTAGACTTTTCATTGCACAACCTCAACCCAGGAGATAAAATATATGTAAAGAATTTTCAGAGAACCATTGGAACCCAACCTGCCTGGGAAGGACCTTTTCAGGTATTATTGACAACTCCTACTGCCATTAAAATTGGTGAAAAAGACTCATGGATTCATTGCTCTCATATAAAGCCTGCACCATTCATAGGTGAAGAGATTTCAGATAGACCTGAGGTAGACGCTAAAGAGGTAAAAACCCTAACGATAGCAACTGTTAAAGAGCAAAGAGAGTTCAGAGGAAATAGACAGTTCCCATTTGATAATCCCACTGATCAGTTAAATGCTTTGGGACTCAGTCTTCGTAAAGTAACAGAAGATGGAAATTGCCTTTTTAGGGCTTTAGCAGACCAGCTAGAAGGTCACTGTAGAAATCATCTCAGACATAGACAAGAAGCTGCTTCTTATATGATTAACCATAGACAAGAGTTTGAGTCTTTTAGAGTAAATGACTCCCCTTTTGAAGAATATGTTGACAAATTAAAGAAATTTGGAAAGTGGGGAGGAAATGATACGATTGTAGCATTTGCTAAGCAGCATCAGCTGAATGTGATGGTTCATCAGTTAAATCGGCCTTTATTGAAAATCAGTGGCACAGACAAAACTGATGCTAGAGAACTCCACATTTTCTACCATAAAGAACATTATGACAGCATTAGAAAGATCAATGACAATTCAGAAACCCCTGCCACTTTGGCATGCAGAGAATTGGGGAACCAGTTAAAACAATGTAGCATACCCCAAACTCTAGCAGCTTAAATACCTTATAATTTAACAAGCATTTCCTTCTACAGGCAAACCACTAAAGCACATGGCCTAGTTTTCTGGCCCACCTCAACTATTTTTTTTTATTAATTTTTGTTTTTTTTGTTTTTGTTTTGACTTTTGAAAGGCACTGAAAAGACCTGGAATTCACCACACCTTTAAGTTCTTTAAGAGCACAAAAGGGTGCTTAGCGAATCTTTTGCTTTTTATTTTTTATTTTTGGTTTTGCTTTGGTTTTTTTTTTGACTTTTGTTTCTTTTGCTTTTCTTTAAAACTAAATTTTGTAAACTAAGTGATTATTCAGAGACATTTTAAGTATATGCTGTCGGTGAGGCCATCAGGCCTCAGAAGCTACCAGAATTCTTTTTTTTTACTCTTTCTTTTTGAGAGAACCATGAGTTCTAATGAGTTTTGTTTTATCTCCTTTCTCTTGTATATTGTTCTGTTTAACTAAAAAAGACCAGAAAGGGTTATTGAACCCTATTGCTTGATACCTCACTGAAAACATTGAATATTGAAATCTTATTTCTTTTTGATAAATTAATCACCACTTTAAGTATCTGCTACTGTTATACTAGAGAATTCATGTATAAGATGATATGGTTTACTTGCTAAAAGAAGATTATGTGATAATGTCTAAAAGAAGATTATGTAATAATGTCTAATGTAATCAGCTATTTACATTCATTTATTATTTATATGTCATTATACTCTGGGTATGGTTTGGAATTATTGTATATATCACTAATATATTCTCAGTTATGCAGCATAGCACGAATTTTTACCATCATACTGTCTTTGGTGAAATTAATGAGATTTTGGAAGTATGGAAACATCATTTCAGAGACTAACTTGTTGTGAACTCTGATGCAGGCCCTGGAGAGAATATATGTACAACAAAAGGAGAGACAGGTATATGTAAGTCCATGGTTTGCTTATGATGGTGACTATGTAGAGCACAATTACTAGGCACAGTCCAGTATTCATCCTCTCTCCCTCCTAATTTAACCTAATTTAACTGAACTTAATTATCTTTTTATCTCACTCAGTTGAACTCACCTGTGGCCTAGCACAATCACTGGCTGTCTCGGAACCATGAGATATGGTATGATAACCTTTCCATAACATTTTCAGGTGTCATGAACACATACTAAATTTGGCTTTGATCCAGACACATGGTGGTAAAAAGTGTTACAGATTGCATAACTACCTCAACCCTCTATTAGAAGTCTAAGGATATAAAGGAGGGAATGTAATGGAATTTATTAATTTGATCATTGACAATGCTATGCTAAGGTTTAGTAAAAAAAACAGCAATTCAAACAGTTAAAGAAGATAATCCAACTTTCCAGACCAGAGTCCAGAGTCCAGAATCCAGTTTTCCAGACCAGAATCCAGCTTCCTCCTGATGACATCTTACCACTTCAAGAAGACGAGAACTCAGAGACTTTATATGAACTGTTTTGCTTTATTAGCTTTTACTATCTCCTTTCTGTTATAATATATACTATCTGTAACATGTACTCTCTGCAGAGGCTCTCCCTTTGCAAGACTAATGTCAAAGCGTCGGTTCATGAGGACAAAAAAAAAAAATCGCCCCTCTGGACAAAACTTTCCTCTCTTCCTTTTCTATATTGTTGTTCACATATTATTAGTTAGCAATAGTTATTATATTCTTTTTACTGTTCCATCAAGGAAACATTCCATTTCTTGAGGAAGCAAAGGGGGCAAATGTGGTAAAAAAATATGAAAGTTTTTACCAGTTGGTTAGGATAACTGAAAGACTCCAGTTTTTGAAGGACCACCCTTTTGGGGAGGAGACGAACAGTCCCCCTGCTGCTGCGCACGTGAGACTGCCTACGGGGACTCGACTTCCGGGGTGGAGAGAAGGGAAGTGGGGCTTTTGCCTGCTTGGCGGGACTCCTGACGGCGCGGCACAGACGGTCTCTCTCCAAAGGTGGCCTTTTCGGTTTGGTGAGTTTTTATAAGGAACATAGACTAAGCTTAGACTTAAGACGATTTGTATTGTGTTTCTACTTTCCTATCCTTCTAATCAACATCACCTTGTGACTACCATAACAATAAATAAAAGGTCTATCTAAAAAACCAAAAGCTTCTTCCATTTACTAGTTTGGGAGATAAATTAAGGGAAAGGTTAAGTAGGGGAGATTTATGATCTAATATCCAATTTTAAATCTCACACCTGGTTACCCCACCCCCTCCCCAGGAGATGCTATAGACTATGCATATTTGACACCTCTGTACAAAATAGTCTCTTCTATCACTCCTAAGTCTAAATTCATGATCAAATGAAGCAATTCCACTAATGCAAATGAGACACATATTGTAACTTCGGGGTTTTACAGATTCCTTGGAAATTTTTAGGTTGTGTATGTGGCTTTCCAGGATCACAAGACCAGTATGTCTCAGAGGCTTCAGGATTTGAACCCAGACATTCCTGACTCCAAAGCCATAGTGTTAGTTACTAACATCACTATTATTCATTCACATATAAGAGTACTTTACCTAACTTTCATCAATAGAATTGAACAAATCAGTGATCATAGAATATTAAAACTAGACAAGATTGTTGAGGACATCTCCATGAATGAGTACAGATGGATTTTCTTGTTCATGGAACAAGCAAAAAAAGATTGGAACTAAGAACAACTATTGAGAAGTATAAGAAATCATATTAGGAAGGCCTTTGAATGAAACAGTATAAGAAACTAATAAATTATTTTATCCATCCATTTATTCAATCATTTTTTTCATTCAACAGGCTTATCACCTATGCTTCCTGAATTTCCTAATGAAAATTAGATATTCATAATATATAATGGAAACCTTTATATAGCTATCTTCCAGTCCCAAGTCCCATTCTAGCAAAGCCAAGTTATATCTTTGAGGTCAAATTTCCCTCACCTTGCCCCTCTCTGAGGGCAAAGGTTTTTATTGTTTGATATTTATTGGACTTTTTTTTCTGGGCATTGCTGGACACATCTATTGTTATTTTTCTTTTCATTTGTATCACACATTTTCATTCTCTATGTTATTTTACTATATCTTATTCTCCTAGAAATTGTATTGCCTCTTTGAATACAAATGGTTATTGTCCAAAGCTGTTCTTTCTAAAATTACTTTGAATTCAGGATTTCTTGTTAGTCTTACTTGCATAGGTAAACCATACTTATTAGATTTCAGCTGATATTTTATATATATTATATATGTAATATATATAATATATATAATTCTTCAGTATTTGATATTGAAAAAAGAGGAGGAGGGGGGGGAGAGAGAAAGAGAGAGATTTTTCATCTCATTAGGCATTTTTTGCTTTGAATTGGCTCATAGAGTGCTGGTTCTAAAGTCAAAAAGACTTATATTCCTGAGTTCAGCCTATGCTCCAGACACTTACTAGCTGTGTGACCATATACTTGTGTGTATTAACATACTAGAATTTATTATTTATAGCAATTGTGCTATAAAAGGTACAGTTACCAGTCTCTCTGAATGAAAATGTACATTTACATGAGGAACTATAATTCAAACAAAATGTGATTTTACATGCATTGGCTACAAGAAAATAATAATCTCTTGCATTTTAAACTCTACCAAACACTTTACATTCATTACCTCATTAAGACCACAGCAACTCTAGAAGGGTAGGACTATATGAATCATTTCCCCCATTTTAGAGATGAGGAAACTGGGTCACAGTATTCAAGATGCTTGCTCAAGTTTATATAACTCTTTAATCTCTCAACAAAGTGCTATGGGGGATTAAAAGAGTGAAATGCTTCTCTTAGCTGAGATGAACAAGGGGTTCATAATGAAGAGTGGGTAAAGGATTGACAAGCCTTGCTATTTGGAAATGTCTGTGGTGGAAGTGGGGATTGAAAAGCATCCCAGGAAGAAATTACATGAGTTAAAAAATAGATATCAAAAATGGCACAGTTCACTTGGGGATAATAATACAATTAGCTGGAGCATAGAAATATAATTAATTTAGTAAATAAGTGAGTAGTGTAAAATTAGGCTAAAAGATGGGTCAGGTGCAGATGAAGGAGGGCTTTGAATTCCATCCTAAGTAAATTGAACAGCATTCAAAAATGATTTGGAAATTTCTAACAACTCAGAAAATAGAAGAGGCACAACCAAAATGCTGCTGTCTCGAATTAAATTAAGTATAATACAATAGACTTGCATTACAAAATAACTGACTGAATCCTGACTCAGCCACTTATTAGATTTGTAAAGTTGGGAGAGTCACTTATGCTCAGTTTCTTCATCTGTAAAATGGGGATAATGATAGTTCTTGCCTTCTATCTGGTCGTGAGAGTCAGATGATGTAGGAGAAGTATTTTGCAAACATTGAAATGCTTGTGTTTTTATTATTATCATTTTAATTTTATTTTTTTGTGGCCCATTACCCCAAGATTTGGGCTCAAGTAGAATGGATTCAGTATTATCAACTATACCCAAACCACTTTGTCTTTAATATATTATATCCTTATCAACAACATTCTCTGGAAAACCTTGGGCTTCATATTATATAAGGTCTTACCAAATGGGTGTTAAATAATCTCCAGATAAGGCAAGAGCATTCATAGAAAAGCTGAATTTATCTGTATTTAATAGCTCTTATGCTACTCATAGAAAATTTAGAAAATCCAAAAATGATCCATGTTCACTAGTAAATAATTAAGAGAATCATCCTCTCTCTGAGGAATGTCACCCTCCACAGTGTCTTAAATTTATGCAGACTCATAGGCCCACCCAGTAGTTTGGAATCCCTTCAGAGAAGAAACAAATTTTGCTTTGTTAGCAGAGCTACCACCTGACGTTTGGGTAAACTGTCTTCACTGACTCGGTGAGGCCTATATAAGGGACTAGCTTTATTACATTTTCCTGTAATTTGGTCTCATCATAAGGAAATCATTCTTAGGTTGTCAAGTCTTTTAATCGCAATTGAACTTGTTCACTATGCTGTTCTGGATGCTACATATAAAATAACTGTAAAGAATTAATTGTTATTTGAGGTTTTTATGCCTCAGCACACTGGCCTGGGGCTCTGCAAACCACAGGGTGCTCCACCCACTGGTTGTAGCCATTGCTGTGGTGCTGGCACCTCTTGTCATCACCACTCCTGATGCCTACATGGGCCTGGCAAAATTATAATGATTGGAAGCCTAGTGAGGGCAGTCATGTGACTGTCAGAGCAGCCATCCCATTGGCTGTGGCTGTGTGGGGTGTTTCTAGGTTTGGGAGAGGAGAATTGGGCATTCTAGGTGGAAGCTGGAAAGGGACAGGCGTTCTGCTGTGTATTTTCAGCTGATTCCTGGGTGGTGGTATTTTTTCAGGTATCATAATTTCCCTTTCCCCATTTTATTTCCTTTCTCTTGATCCTACTGATTCTGTTTGTGTTTTTTTTTTAAAGTTTGTTCTTGTTAAAATAAATCTTGTTCTGTTTTGAGGGAGGCTGCCAGTCTCCTTCCTTGCCCCAATATTGCGGTGAGTGGCTTAACTAGCACTCCCCAATTAAAAATTGGTCCCCACATAACAAAAGCAAAACTACAACTGGCTTCAAAAAGCTTACATTTTACAAGGAGTTTTGAAGTCTAGCTCTTATTAAAAAGAGATTGGACAAGGGGCACATGGAAAATCATAAAGTTTTTTTGGTCAGTGTTCAACATAGAAGACAAGTTATGATTAAGGTCTTTTAAAACATTAAAAAAGTGTAATTTCCTGAACAACAGTAGTTACATGATTGGAATCCACAGAATGAGAAAATTTTTATCACAAAAGAAAAAAATACTCTAAATCCAGTACCACTGCTAAATGAAATTGTGTTCATTGCACAGCAACTATACACATAAAAAGGTTTAAAGAAAAAGTTATTTACATGCAAATATATCTAGATAGATGATAGATAGATAGATAGATAGACAGACATCAAATAATATTTACACAGCAAATATGACTACATGGTTCCTTATATATATTTTATGCTACCCTCAATCTCCCCTACTCCCAGAAAATGTTGGTATCTCCTGGTAAAATCAAGGGAGAGAGGACAGTGTTTGGATTCAGAAAAGTTGAATAAGAGATATTTTCCAGTTGATAAATGGTCTAAGGATATAATCAGGCAGTTTTCAGAAGAAATCAAAGCTATTGATAGTCACATGAAAAAAAAATGGCCTAAAATCACTGCTGATTAGAGAAAAGGAAATTAAAGCCACTCTGAGATAAGACCTTACACCTATATAATTAGCTAAAATAGCAGAAAAGGAAAATGATAAATGTTGGAAGGGATGTAGAAAAAAATATGCTATTGGAATTGTGAATTAGTTCAACCATTCTTGAGAAGAATTTGGAACTACACCCAAAGAATTCCAAAATCATGCATACCTTTTGACCCAGCAATATCGCTACTGGGTCTATATTCAAAGAGATAAAGACCTATTTGTACAAAAATATTTATAGCAGCTCTTTCTGTGGTAGGAAAGAATTAGAAATCAAGGGCATACCCACCAACTGGGGAATGACAGAACAAGTTGTGGTATAAGATTTTGATGAAATACTATTATGCTATAAGGAAATGGTTTAAGGAAAACCTAGGAAGACCCACATGAATTGATAAAAAGGTAAGGAGTAGATGTGGCTGAAAATTCAAGCCCTCTGTATAAGAAAGGGAAAGGAGTTTTCAGGACATTAATGAAAAGCAATATATGAGTCTTTTTTCTGTCATTGCTTTTCATTAACATCCTGAAAAACAGGATGTTAGGAAATTGCTGGGGTGGCAGCTAGGTGGTACAGTGGATAGGGTGCTGGTTCCAAAGTCAGAAAGACTCATATTCTTGAGTTGAACCTTTGCTGCAGACAGTTACTAACTGTGTGACCCTGGGCAAGTCACTTAACTCTGTTTGCCTTGGTTTCCTTACCTGTAAAATGAGTCACAGAAGGAAATAGCAAACCGATCTAGCATCTTTGCCAAGAAAACCCCAAATGGGGTAATGAAGAGTTTGACTTGACTGAACAGCCACAAAGTAATATTTTGCACCATCCTTTAACATTTCTTAAGTGGGCCAGAAGCAAGTGAAAGTACTGATGAGGTATGAATGCTAAGGATAAATCAATCTCTATGAAGATGTTGATGTTGATATGGGGCAATGCATAGTGATGATAATGGTGGTATCAAAACCAATCAGAGCAGTTTTGGGAAAATGAGAAATACAGCTTGAGATCTAGTGCTGAAAGACTGCCTTTCTTCCCACTTATCTTTTCTGTAATAAACTTGAGGTTTTTATTTCTTTCACTATATGAATTTCCTTAGTGTTTTGTTTCTTTTTTAGTTTTATAAAATATTATTTTGGGTGAGTTTGACTGATGTAAACTAAATAAATAAATTACTTTGGTAATATTTTCTTTTTAATTATAGTACTTCCATCTAACCATTGTATTTATTCAACTATTTACTTCTTTATTTAATTATTAAGAGTATTTTATAATTGGATTCATATAATGCCTGGATGAACCTTGTTAGAAACACTTCCCTTTTTTATAGTTTATGAAATTATTTCAAATGCAATTTTACTTTCCAGTTCTTCCTGCTATTTGATGTTGTTGTTGTATATAGGAATGCTCATCTTTTTATTCAATTTATTTTATATCCTTAAATTTTGGTGAAATTATCTTAATTAATTTCAGTTAACCATCATGAACATTATCCCTGATCATATTCAAAAGTCCACTGTCCTCTCTAATATGTAATCCAGCAGTACGACTATTAGGTATTTACTTGGAAGAGATCAAAGGAAATGGAAAAGGATCTATATGTAAAAAAATACTTTTAACAGCTCTTTTTATGGTGCCAAATAATTACGAACTGAAGGGTTGCTCATCAGTTAGCGAATGTATGAACAAGTAGCATATGATTGTGATGTGGTACTGTTGTGGTATAAGAAATGACAAGGGGGTGTGGTTTCAGGAAAATAAATGACAAGATCTATATGAATGCATGCAAAGTGAAGTCAGAAGGAACAAGAGATCTTTTTGAGCAGTAACAAAAATGTTGCAATGATTATCAATTAAGTGATCCAAGTCCTTTCTAAAGCACTCATGATGCTAAAATGCTATTCACTTCCACAGAGAGCTGAACTCTGAATGTAAATTGAACTTTCTTTGTTTCTTTTCCTTCCTTCCTTCCTTCCTTCCTTCCTTCCTTCCTTCCTTCCTTCCTTCCTTCCTTCCTTCCTTCCTTCCTTCCTTCCTTCCAACTGTAACGATTGGAATGATGCCACCTGCTGGAGACTTACTGTAGAAGAGTTCCGCCCATGAAACGAAGGTCTTTAAGGGCAAGACCAGGAGTCTTTTCTTTGGCATCAGGAAGTGATGCGGGCTAGTGGGAGGAGGAAGGAAGAGACTGGCGCTCACTCTCACTCTCTTTCCTGAGGACTCTGGTGGAGAGCAGAGTTAGAAATGTGCTCTCCCTTTAATAGATAGGAATCTAGGCCTTTCTCTCTCTTTACCAAATTCTTATTCTCCTTAATAAATGCTTAAAAGTCTAACTCTTGCTAAAGCTTATAATTTATTGGTGACCACTCATTAGATATTTTAGACAGGTTAGCTAGAATTTTAACCCTTAACACTTCCTTCCTTCCTTCCTTCCTTCCTTCCTTCCTTCCTTCCTTCCTTCCTTCCTTCCTTCCTTCTTTCTTCCCTCCCTCCTTCCTTGTCTCTATCTCTCTCATTCTCACTTGTGTCCTTTCCTTTCCCCCCAATATGTCGATTACAGAAATATGTTTCACATAATTTCACATGTATAATTGGTATCTTGTCTTCTCAGTGGATGGGGCAGGGAAGGAGGCAGAGAATCTAGAATTCAAAATTTAAAAAGAAAATATTGTTTAAAATCATTTTTTAAAAAGTGAAGAAAAAGGATAGTTAAGCAAAATTAGAAGTTACTTGATAGATTGCTTTCTCGTTTCTACTCCTCATAATGTACCAGAGTTTTTACCATGGCATGACAAGATTTCTCCCTGCTTCACTCTAACCATATTAATCTTTAAATAGCTAATTCTACGACATGTTTTCTGAAACTTGCCCTCTGTGATAAAATTGGTGTTAATGGCTCTGGTTATGGGGCATTGAATTTACTGAATGATGGAGATATGGAGGTGCATCCTGGTGTCAACCAGTTTTATTTAACTTAAAATTAACAACAACACAAAGAGTCAGGACCAAAAACAAAGGTGGAGTGTGAAGTGTGCATAATTTAGACAACATTCATAACCTTTTCCATTTCCAAATCTAACATTAAAATATAAGGCCACTAAAGGAGTCAGGATGACAATAACATATTTCAGGAATAAACACAAAAAAATGAGGATGAAATGAGGACACAGAAAAGTATAACACAGAATGAATCAAGGGGAAATTATTGCCAGAATAGTTTTATTTATTTTTAAATAGTTTACTAACAAAAATAATTATTTATTTTTGTTTGAGCTTTTACCCTTTAAGGGAAGCTAAATAGCACAGTAGATAGAGAACTTGGGTAGAGTCAGGAATAACTGAGTTCAATTTCAGATTGAAAATTTACTAGCTCTATGACCCTGGGCAAGTCACTTACCCTCAGTTTCTTCAAATACAAAATGGGGATAATTATAGCACCTACCTACCAAGGTAATTACAAGGTTCAAATGAAATAATATGTGTAAAAAAGCTCTTAACACAGTGCCTGCCACATTATAGGTAGTATGTCAATGCTTATTCCCTGTCTCTCCCAATATTGGATGACTTTGCTACTTATAAGATAGAATCAAGTGTAATTAAAAGTCATGCAGATGAGCTTTGTGCAAAAGGCAAATCTGAATTGGATGCAAAGCAGTAACTAGTTGGCCTCCATTCATACCAATGAAAGGAAAGGAGAGGAGGGGAGGGGAGGAAAGTTTTGAAGGTTTGAAAGTTGCTCAAAATGATTATTGAATCTGATCTTCACAACAACTCAGTGATGTATATACCATGTATTATAAGATTTTGAATTGAAAGGAAGCTTACAAGCAGTCTGGTTCAATCCTCTCATTTACAGAAGGAGAAACTGAGTTTCTGAGAATTTAAATAACTTAAATCTAGGTCAAAGAGGTAGGGACCAGTGGAGCCAAGGTAGAATTGCAGGAAAGCTACCCTAGTAGCAAAAGGTAAGGTGGACTGAACAAAATAGATACAAAACACATGGATGGTCAATAAGAGGTAATCGTATTAATCCACATTACTACTGTCTTTGGTAAAGGCCTCTAGAGTCACAGTTTCTTGAAGAGAAGGCCTTAAATTTTTACCAATATTGTTTTTGTTTTAATTGAGGCTCTATACTTGCAGCTAAAATCTATTAAGGAAACCATATGATACATGTATAATTTTAAATCCACTTCTCTTTTGAACATCGAAGATATTAACTTAAAGGAGAAGGCCTTGACATTGTGTCATGGATCCCTTTGTCAGTTTGGTGAAGCCTATGGACTACTTCCTAGAATAATGTTTGTAAATATGCCAGATAAAATACATAATACAAAGAAAACAAATTATAATGACATACAGCTGTCAGATATAAACAACAGGTTATACAAATGAAATAAAGAGGATGAAACATTTTCTATGATCTTCTTAACCTCTCAAACCTCTCCAAAATAGAAATTGGATGGCAAAATCAAGCAATACAAGCTGTCTCCATGATCTCAGACACCCAGATTCTAAAAAGAAAAAAAAAATGATTTAAAAATGAATTGATGCCTTCACTGAGCTCATTTAGTAGCCTTCCCTCACTTTCCATGCCACTGGCAGCAAGGCTGCATTAGCTGCCCAAAGGACTAAATATATTGAATTACAATAAAAAACTCCCCCCCTACACGCTCTGATTCATCCTCACTGTTTCCAGTGCCATGGAGACCCAGCTCCAGGCTACAAAAATTTGACTGGGCTATGACATACAGACAGCCCTTCAGGAGCAGAATATTTCTGGGGTGTGGGAAAGACAATTAGTGCCACATCTGAAAACCCTGTAGCACCAGTGTGGCAAAGCTCTGAACTGTTAAGGCCAGGCCAGAAAACTGAGGAACAGAGGGAATGGGGCAAGATACTTGGGGAGGTGGGTTGAGGAAGAGACCATACAATAATCCAGTAGTCCTGAGGTAAAGAAAACACCATCTAACTGGATCCCATTCTAATCATATAATATTCACTTGAGGGAGAAATCTAGTCTGCTGAATCCTGAATTGGCCATTGTGGGAAGAGACTGAGATGCTTTGAGATCGAGTCCTCAAGGAAATCATCATCAGAAGGGAGAGAGTAAGAAAGTGAGAATGTGAGGAACAGGGAAAAATAAGGGGAGGAGGTGTTGGGAAATGAAATTACTAGAGAACTCAAAGACCTTCCACATCAGCAGATAAATCTTTTTTTTTTTTTTTGCTGTTTGTTTTCTTTGCTTATTTATTTAGAATTTTTCCCCACCTTACATGTAAGAACAAATTGTAACATCAATTTTTAAAACTTTGTGTTCCAAATTCTCATCCTTCCTCCCTATTGCCCCCTTAAGAACTTATGCAATTCAATATACATTATACATGTGCAGTCATACAAAACATAGCAGACAAAAAAAATCTTTAGAAAAGGGAAGTAACAACAACAACAAAATATACTTCCATCTGTATTCAGGAACCATCAGGTCTTTCTCAGGTCATCTGTAGATGGATTGCATTTTTCAGAAGTCCTTCAGAGTTGTCTTGGATTATTGCATTGCTGAAATTAACTGTCATTCATAGCCAATTATCTTACAATATTGCTGTAATTTTTCATACAGTACATTTCACTTTGAATCAGCTCATGTAAGTCTTTCCAGGTTTTTCTCATAGGATCCTGATCATCTTATTTTTCTTTAAATAAACTACATTTATATAGTACTTTAAAATGGAGATTTCCTTACAAAACACCAATGATTATTGCAACAACAACAATAGATAATATTTATATGGGAACCTTATACCTGATAAGGAAAAAAAAAATGGACTTAGGTGAAAAGAAACAAATGATTTTCTATTGTAACACCAAATGGCTGTTTGCAAGAGAGAGGAGAATTAAGGTAGACAGGCCTCCTGATTAGTCCCTATCATACCCAGTATGGGCTAGACAGGAATAAGTGACCTTTAGTATATCTCACTTGGTTTGTTTTTGTGTTTTATGTGCATTTATGTGTCTGTCAAACCTAATTATGACTGAAATCTACAGAAATTTTTGGTTGTAATTCGTAGATTCAGAGTTTGAATCTGTAAATTAACCCTTGACATCTTACAAAGTTGAGCTGCAAGACAACTAGAAGGGTGAATTATTGTATAAAATCTTAAACATTTCCTTGTGCTATTAATATTAAGAATTATTTAACTCCAGTGGTACATGCCACTCCTTTTCAGCATTAAATCTTAAATTCCTCTGTTTGCAAGGGCTACTGCAAAAGGGAGGAAAAAAGCCTGTACATTTTAAACCCCAACTTTTCTGTGTATAGAGCAAAAGCAAATTCAACTAAACTAAGAATACCTGATTGATAATTAATTAGTTTTGTTTCAAGTTTTAAAAATTCCTAATATTGTTTCAAGGTACTACACTTATAGTGTATAATTTGGTTACTGTTAAAAAATGGAATGGATGGTTTAAGAAGCTGTTGGTCTCTGACCATGTCATATGTGCTGAAGTAGTAATTTTTACTCTTAACTAAGTTATTTGGAGTTGCATAGATTTTCCATGTTTTTTCCTCTATCTTTCTCTCCCTCCTTCCCTCCCTGATACTGACTATAGAGGTGGGTGAGAGAGAGAATAAGGCAAGAGAAGTTTTTTTGATTGGTAAAAGCAAGTAGAAAGAAAGTTGTGACTGACATAGTGAACAGAGAACTTGAAAGTAAAGTTTTGAAACTTGAGGGGGAAAAAAAGAAGTGTACTGTCACTTTAAGTGCTTAACTGCAATTAAAATATTTGTGAACAACCAAAAAGTAATTGAGTTTAATTGGAACATCTAATTGGATACTTATAGTCTTTCAAACTAAGGTACTGGTCAATTTTAAAGTGACTTTTAATTCCAGTGTGTGTGTTAAAATTAAAAATATCTAAATGATATGAGACTCCTTTCTGTTTTTCTTGTCGGCTATGTTAATTATGAAATTCCTATCCAAGAAATGGTATTATTGAGAATTTGTAAGTTTCCTTATTATATAAAACTAATTTCTAATGATTGATCTTTACACTAGGATAAGTGTAAACTCAAGAAAAAGAAAAGGAAAAAAAAAGTGAAAGATGTTATGAGAAACTTCTTACATGTGTATGTCTCCTGGTAAAGTTTTTTTGTTCCTTGCAACTCCATGAGAGTAGAAATTTGCTATTTAAGATAAAATATTTTGGGAATGTAATCGATATGGTTTTGAATTTTGAATTCAGGTATAGGTGCCTGATGGATCATTAAGTCAGTAATCCACTACTCCAGAGAATTCCAAGTTACTCAGGGCACATGCTGTTGCAGGTGAAGGCATCTGGGGAAAATCCAGGGAGATGATCTTGATCTTTCTTGCTCATTTCCCCATTGTGTTGCTGCTGAATGGGAAATGCTTCCCGCCTAGCTATTCCAGATGTCTTCAAGGAGATCTAATCATTACTCCATAACTGGTTGTCACATGTGACTCTTACCTGAAGTCAAACAGGGCTAAGGAAGCTTTATCTTGACTGTTATAATCATGTCTGTGCTTTTTCTTTTATATCAGATTGATATAATCAGAGCAAGTAGTCAGTAGAAGATATGAGCACAATGCAAATATGTAAGATTTTACTGTTTTCAGTCTCAATATGTGGTCACTCAATATGCCAAACCTCTAGGTACATCAATGCTTAGGTTTGCCATTTGCCTGCTATGATAAAGCTCAATTATTTGGGCATCTTCCTTTTTGGTTTAGAAGAAATTGGAATTCCTCCCCATTGCAAATACATTTGGATGAGAGGGGGTATGGTGACTAGGAGGATTTATTTAGGTTAAAGAGAGTCATGCATTTCCTGTTTTCCATTTGGAAAGAAAGAGGAATATTGTCCTCAAAGGATTTTTCTGTGAAGCATGGAAAGGAGGTTCTGGGCCTCCTTGAGACTATAAACCTTCCCAGTCAGGTCTTGTAATACTGTCACTTCTTTAGTCCCTTCTAGCATTAAAGCCTTCCCTAGAGCCAGAGCCATGCCCCTGTGACACTTGGACTGCCCATAAAACCTTTTAATCCCTCTCACCTTAGTCCACAGGGACATCTCTATGCCCTATTTTTCAGCCTTGAAGAAGCTACAGAAGAAGGAACTTCACCCCTTTCTCCCCAGAAAAAAAGAGGGGGTCATGCTGTGGGATGAGGGACCCCAATCCCCAAGGAATCCTAGAACTTCCCCTGGGGGAGGGGCGACTCTGTCTCTTACCTCTGGAATGGGTGTTATATCAGGTTTGCTGATATGCAGTGACAAGGTCTGCAAGATGAGATGCAGGATATGGATGGATGCTGCATGTCCTACAGATACCTCATTATTCAAAGATCCCTTTCCAGTTATCTTGGCCTTCCCTCCCCTTATTTGGGGGTGCCTATTTCTTTCCCAAGTTTTAGGGAACTTAGGTGGCATTTCTAATATATTGGTACTTATAAATTAGAGGCTATAGCACCAGTTTGGGGCATTAAGCATTTATTAAAGCATATTAAATGGCATGGGGAAAATGGGGTAGGGGGTTCGGGATACGGGTTAGGAGCTTGGGGTCCTTAGGAATTCCTCTTTGAAGAATTACACCCTCTTGCACACAAAAGCAATTAGAATAAGATAGTAGTTTATGTAGGGGCTGGGGAAGGGAAACCAAGAGAGAAATCCTTGGACTTCTTCTCATGGGGAGAAAGGCACTGCACTCTGTGCATGGCTCTGAGATACCAATCTCCTCAAGCAGGAGACAGGCAGATACTTTTATAGAGATCTGATGGTGGTCCGATGAGGTTATCTTCTGACTGTGGAAAGTTCCCTTTTTGAGAGAGGAACATCCCCCACTGGTGGCGGCTGGGGGAGTTAGGTGAGGGGTGGCTGCAGATGCCTCAAGCCATCTCTCTGCTCCTCAAGCCACAAAGGCAGCAGCCACACCTAATATTATCTCCCCAGGGGTGGAGGAGACTGGGATGAAGGTTGGGGGTCCTGGAGCTACCTCAGTCTGATCCTGTTCCACTTATCTCTTTTGGTGTGTCTGTCCCTTGGTTTAGTTATTCAAGGAGAAGGTTCTTTGATGTACCCCAGAGAACTTCTGGGGCACTCTGGGCCCATAACATTAAGTATTAGTAAAAAGAGAACACATGGCCCAGAAAGTTCAGCAGCCCTGTGTATCTAGGATAGGAGAGATAGAGCAAGGCGTGGCAGTCTCAGGTCAAGAAAGCTCAAGCTTCCTGTGTTCTGGAGGAGAGGAGGCCCTTCCACACTGCTCACAGCCAATTGGCTAGCATCATTCAAAGCTATGGGTTTACTGGACTTGAGGGTGGTCCATGAGCAGTACTTGCTGAGGTCAGAGGACAGATGACAGACTCTCTTGAGGGAAAGGCTTTTAGGTAGGTGTGGTTTTAACCTCTATTGTCTGTATTTACAATCCAAGGTCCAACTTGAGTGACTCTAGGCCTGTCTTAAAAGTTCACACAAAGCTCTCTGGGTTAGGCCCTTGAGTAGGAGGGCCCCTGGGTCCCCTAGAACACCATTGTTTTCTCACAATACAAAAACCAGGTATTCATTTACTCAAGTGGGACAGTTTTCCATAGTGATCTTTTTCCTGGCTGTATAGTCCTCTCTCCTAATAAATCTTTTTTTTTTAATTTAGAATAAATGACAAACTGGTCAATTTAGAAAATCATGGAAAAACTTGGACCTATGGAGGAAGATACTATCCACCTTCAGAGAAAGAATTGACAAATAGAACTATGTATAGTATGGTCTTAGATAGATAGATAATGGAGATATATACATATATACACATATGTGTGTATATATGTCTGTATATTTTTAGAGATATGTATATGTGTGTATGTATGTGTACATATATTCAGGTTTAATTGTAGTCTTTTCTAGGGCAGGGTGGGGGAGGGAGAAAAATAAAATAAAATAAAACTGTAAACAGCAGTGAACAAAAATAAACCTAGAAGGAAAAAGCCAGAAAAGCTGTGTTTCTTTGAAAACAATGTGTAGGATTTCATAAAATGGGAATTTATTATTATATATTGAATCTTAAAAAAATAGATGAGCCTTCTTGAGTCCAGGCCTGGCATTTTATCTACCATGCCACCTAACTGCTTTTTTAATATCATAAAAAGCATTGATCTAAAATTAAAAGCAAGCATCATATGCACGGGAGATACACTTTGAACCTTTCTCAGAAAAAGTATGAGAATGAAGTAATAATGCCCAAGCACTTTCCACATTTTTATGTGATATTCTGGAAATGCTAGCAAAAGAAATAAGACAAGAGAAAATAATTAAAGACTAAAGAGATATAAAAAGGACATAAAACTATTTGCAGATGGTACATTTAGATAATCCTAGGAAATAAGCAAAGATATTAATTAGAAAAAGGCTAGCTTCAGAAAAGTTGTAAACTAAAGAATAAACCCTCAAAAAATGAACAGCATTTATATGTGATAATAATAAAATATAATCAATAATAGAAGATTCAATTAACTGTACTGACCATGTTAACAATTCAAATTAACTATGAAATGCATAAAATATCTGGGGATAAATTTACACAAGTAAATAAAGGGAATGAATTTCACAGATTCAATTGAAAAATGCTACTTAAAGAAATATAAATCAATACAATAATTTTTAAAAATTTATAAAGAAAAAATACCTAAAATATCAATAAAAATTATGAAAAGAAGTAGGGTTTAAGGGGCAACAGTACTTCTTGCCTCAAACTATAGTATGAACCAGAAGTTATAAGAACCATCTGGTAGTGGTCAAAAAAAGTCTATAGATAGAATAATGGAACATATTAAACAATAGAGAATCAGAAACAATAGAATTCAGTAACCCATTTGTAAGAGGAAAACATAATCTACCAAGGGAAAAACTCCTTTTTCATAAAAAATAAAATTTCTGGGAAAATTGGAAAGCATTTTGACAGAAATTAGCCTCAAATGAACACCTTACAACATATTCCAAAATATATTCTAAATGGATAACTAACCTTAATATTAAAGATTATATGTTTTTAAAGGGAAGAAAAACATCAAATGACTCTCACAGCTCTGGGCAGAAGTATTTATTATTAACCAAACAAGAGACAGAGGTAATTAAAAAGATAAAATATGATTACATGGAAGTGCAAAATTTTCTTCATTTAACAAAATTAACACACTTAAGGTGAAAAGGGAAGCAGTTGAATAAGAAAAACAAAAACATTTATTGGAAGCAAATAGGTAGTGGAATGGATACAGGGTTGAACTTGATGTGAGGGAAACCTGAGTATAGTCCTGTCTCAGATATTTACTATTTCTTTGAACCTGGGCACGTTGCTTAACCACCACAGACCTAATATCTTCTAAACTCCCTGTTAGGTAAGCTAGGTATTGCAATGGAGAGAGTGCCAGGCCTGGAGTCAGGAAGACTCATCTTCCTGAGTTCAAATCTGACCTCAGATACTTACTAGCTGTGTCACCCCGGGGCAAATCACTTAACCCTGTTTACATGAACTTCATCTGATAATGAGGTGTACAAGGAAATGGCCAACCACTTCAGTATCTTTGATAACAGAACCCCAAATGAGTTCACAACTATTTGTACAGGACTGAAAGGACTGAACAGCAAGTTTCCTAGTGGCTCTATTTCTATGATCTATTATGTGCCATATACTCTACAAACTAAGATATACAAAGGTAAAATTTAAATCTACCTTGTTTTCAAGAAAATCACATTTTAGTGAACTATTGATCTTTAAAATCCTTTCTAGAATTTTATAATTCATATCTTCTGAGCCTTTTTCACAGATCAAAAAATGTTATCCAAATATAAAAAATATATATATTTTACCTCAATGTCACAATTGTCGACTTACATTTTCTGGGTTTACAACAATGATGTCTATGAGACAGCAAATGTCAATTTCTATCATCCATAATTCAATGACCCATGATACTTTCTGGCCATGAGTACATTTCAAAAAACACATTCTTTTTATTTATTTATTTTTCTTTATCTGGGGTTGTATTCTTTTACTTCCTCAATGGAATCCTGTGGCTGGCTTTGACAATGAAATTGTCTTGTTATTATATGCAATATTCAGAAATTGCTAGGCTATCCTGATTATGACTAGTTATGAGATTCTGGTAACTTTAGGGATTCTCTTCCATATCATTACAATTTGCTGTCCTCCAATCTTTAGTCATTCCAATTATTAGTTGGCATTTAATCTGGAGATACTGTAACCAAGGAGTTAAATCCAGTCTCATTGGTAAGTGTGATAATAGAGATAAAGAAACCAATCCACAATGTAACTGACCTATATCATTTAATTCTTGAATTATGCCATGTCTTTTTAATGCTGGGCAAGAGAGATGTCAGATGATTTTAATTCTAGGTGACTCTTGGCTATGGGGAAGCCTGTTCTAACATCCTAAATCATCTACCCCACCCCAAACTAGAGGAAAAATAAAGGTAAGAGGAGAGATAAGATAGATGAGATCGATAGAAATATAGATAAATAGACAGACACACATGTTTATATGAATACATATATATACATATGCATGTGTAGACATATATATATAATATATTGCATCATGTGTATGTGTCATATATATGTATATCTATATACATACATACATATATATACATACACACATATATACATATCCACACACAAACACGCGCACACACACACACACATATATATATAAGTCTGTGTACACATATATGCAAATGTATATATAGATACAGTCATGTGAATTGTATCCGAACAGAGTTCAGTAGGATATGATGGTAGTTCTTTAGGAACTTTGATGACTTGGATTAAATGCTACATTTTTTGAAGAAAAAAATATTGATTATCACTAATGAAGTAAATTCAATCTTCATTTTGCCAAGCATTTGGTATCATATACCAAGCATTGGTATCATATACCAAGCACTGTGTTTGATTTTAGGCATACAAAATTCGAAAAGTCTCGACTCCAGCAGTTGCTTTGATGTTGGGAGCCTACAATAAGTACACATATATGTGAATGCAAAGTATATTTAAGAGAAATATAAAATTATATTGATGGGAACTGGAGAAGACCAATAATTAAGGACAGCCAGAGAAGGTTCATGTAGAAGGTCATGAAAGAAGCTAGGGATTCTACAATGTTGAAGCAATGGAAGAAGGAATTCCAAACATGGAGAACAGCTTATGCAAAGGAACAGAGGGAAAAAATGGAATTTTGTGCATAAGAAGCTGCAAGTCACACACTTTGACTAATAAAAAAAAGGTTGGAGTTGAGCAATATTAATCAATTCATAGATTGTCATTAAGTGTCTGCTGTGTACAAAGCACAGGGATACAAAGACTTGTTCTAGAGGAACTTATTCTAACGGGGGTATATGATATGTACAAAAGGAACTCTAAAGTGTAGGGTGTCCCAAAAGGCTTGGTACTATTTTAATATATAGAACGTAACACATAATCCATTTAATTATTTTGGTGGAGCATTAGAGGAAGGAACAGAGGAATAAAGAAAACATTTTTAAAAGGGGAAGAAACAAAAGTTTTTTATAGTACCTACTATGTGCCAGACACTGTGTGCAGGGCTTTGCAAACATTATGTCATCTGATGCTAACAATAACCCGTGGAGCTAGGTACTATTGACATCTCTATTTTATAGATAAGTAAATTGACGTAGACACGGGTCAAGTAACTTGACAAGAGTCACAGAACTAATAAGTATCTGAATTTAATCCAGCTTTAAATTCATGTCTTCCTGACTCTGGGCTCAGCACTATATTCATTGCACCAGGTCTTCCCCTCCAGATTTATTTATTTATTTATTTTTGACTAGGTGAAAGAGGACATTTGCTTCATTTCTTACTTAACCTCAATCACTGAATGGATGTTGTCTCAGCCAAAATGAGACCTGGGAAAGATCTTAGCTTAAAAAAGCCAAGATCTCCCACTTTATCCCAAGCTATCTCCGGCGGTCCTCATCTACATCTTGCCACTGGATCCAGATGGCTGCACAGGAGAGATTGAGGCTGGTGACTTTGCAAAGCCTTTCCTCACTTAAATCCAGTTCACTTACAAGTAAAGACATCACCTTCCTGATGTCATTGGTCCTCTTCCAGAATGAAAGAGAAACAAAAACATTACCTAAGAACTTAAACCCACTCTTTCATGTATTTTCGACTTCTCCCTGTCTATGAGATTCTTCCCTACTGCCTCCAAGCATACCCATGGCTTCCCATCATCAAAAAGCAAAACAAACAAACCAATGACAACATCAACAACAAAACAAAGAAAGAAAAAATGGTCCTTCTTTCCTCACCATCATCCTGTATGGCTTCAGTTCTTTCTGGCTAAACTCCTTGACCAGACCCTCTGAGATAGAAAGTGTCTCCACTTCCTTTCCTCTCACTCACTTATTAATTAACCTCTTATCATCTGGCTTTTGACCTCATCATTCCACTAAAATTGTTCTCTGCAAAGTTAGCAATGATTTCTTGATAGGCAAATTCAAGGGCCTTTTTGCAATCCTCATGCTTCTTGACCTCTCTACAGTGTTTATTATGATTGATCACCCTCCTCTCCTACGGTGAAGGTTTTCAGAGCATCACTCACTTCCAGTTCTGATCTTTTACTCTTCCTTTTTTGACTCCTGTCTAGGCCAGAACTGGTGTTGAAAAGGGTTCTGTCTTGGGCTCTCTTCTTCCTCTAAATTATGATCTCATCAGCTCCCATGGATTTAATGATTATCTCTATCCTCAAATATACCTGTCCTTTCCTAACCTCTTTGCCAACCTCCAATCTCACCTCTCCAGCTGACTTTCAGATGGCTCAAAGTGAATATCTAATAGACATCTTAAAATCAGCATGTCTAAAACTAAATTCATTATATTTTCTTCAAACACTCGCACCCTAACTATCCTTTTCTGCAGAGGGGAGCATCATCTTTCCAGGGCTTCTTAAACTTTTTCCACTTGAGACCCCTTTTTGCCTGAGAAATTTTTACATGACCTCAGGTATATAGGTATATAGGTATATAAGTATACAGGTATATAGGTGTGTGTATGTATGTGTGTATATATATATATATATATATATATATATATATATATATATATATATATATATATATATATATATATATATATATATATATATATATATATATATATATATATATATATATATATATATATATATATATATATATATATATATATATATATATATATATATATATATATATATATATATATATATATATATATATATATATATATATATATATATATAACCTTTTATTGTTGCCAAATTTTTCATGACCTCCACATTTAGTTACCCACAGTTTAAGAAGTTTTGCCTTTTGCTGCCAAACTAGGTGTCTTCTTTGATTCCTCACTATTTCTCATCCCCCTTATCTAATCAGTAGTCACAGCCTGTCAATTTCACCTTGGGAAAATGTATACATTGCTTTTTCCCTCTGATGCTCATCACTTCATGGAAGTCCTACTGCAGTAGGCTGCTAGTAGTTCAGGATCTCAAGAATCTTCTCAATCCAATCCATTCTCCATTAAGTCACTAAAATGACTTTGATAAGCATAGGTCATTACTCTCTACTTAGTAAACACTGAAAATTCTCTGGCTTTCAAATCCCTTCATTACTTAGCTCCCCCGCCCACCCCCACACACATTTTGCCAATCTTCTTACACCTTAATTCCTGACAGATTCTTCTTGATCCAGTAACATTTGTCTCTCTGTTCCAAGAACAAGACACTCCATCTGCCAGGGCAGGATATTTTCTCTAGATATCCTCCATGCCTGGATACTCTCTTCCTCATCTCTCTTCCTCATCTCGTCCTTCCACAGCTTCCTTTAATTTCCAACCAAAAATCTTATACTCGTTAAACCTTTTCTAATCCCTCTTAATTCTAGTGCTGTCCCTCCTAACTATTCCCTATGTAGCCTCCATTTAGCTGATTTGTACAAATGTGCTTGCTAATTGTTTCTCTCATTAGACTGAGAACTCCTTGAGGGCAGGGTCTCTTTTGACTCTTGTGAATTCCTAGCACTTAGCACACTTAGCAGAGTATCAGGCACTGAGTATACAGTTAATAAATATTAACTGACTGACATTGATTTAAGGTGGCATGGAAGCTGTGTTGTGAATTGTAAGAGGTAGAGGTCAATCTAGAAATACTGTCTGCAAGCCGGTTTGTGATTTAATCTGTCAGCTGGCTCTGAGTGTGGACACTTCCCTAGTGAGCATCAGCTACAGGCTCAGTCCCCATAACTGAGTCCTGCCACTCGTCCCTGTCACTCACACAGCATAAATGAGCAACCGCTTTTTTCATCATACATAGCAACAGCATTATTTAATGACTTTTCACAAGGTCAGAAATGTTAGTGATACAAAACCCAAAGACAAACAGAAAGAACATCCTTGCAGGGGGGGCGGGGGCAGGGAGGGGAAGTGGGTTGTAGATTGAGAGCTAGTGTTTTTGCAAGTAAAGCTTCCTTAGAACATTAATAAAAGATAAACTAGATATAGATTGCAGATGATGTCAAATATTTTGGGAAGTAACATGTCAAAGAAATATTAAAAGAAATCAATTAACCAGACTCAGAAAGCTAAATCAAAGCATTTTCTGTTTTGGAGTAAATTCGTGGAAATTCTGCATTTGCACCATGTTTTTCATTTATGTTGACATTAGTTTTTTTTCTTTTTTTTTCTTTTTTTCGTTTAAGGAATGCTTATGGGAAGGAACTGTGGCTGTGTGAGAACCGGTGCCTTGGCATATCCTCCCTTCTGGCTACCTTCTTTCAGTTCTTGGGTCAATTGGTACCACAGGGCAGCTAGGTGGGGCAGCTGATAGAGCATTGTCCCTTGAGGTGGTAGGACCTGAGTTCACACCTCAGCTCCGACACTTTCTAACTCTGTGACCCTGGGCCAGTCACTTAACTCCAAATGCCTTAAACATCTGGGGCCATTTCCAGTTGTCCTGATCTCTTTCTTTGGAGGAATGAGCTTGGTGACCTTGAACAGCACCCCCTCCCTTAAATGCACTTCACTGACATCACCCCGAAGGACAAACACCAACCATTTGTGCCAATAATGAAGTACAGTGAGGGTATTACAGCAGCCCTCCAATTCGGAAGTCGCACTAGCAGAGGGGCGGAGTTCTTGCCCCACCCACTCCTCCCCACCTTGAGAACTCTGTAGAGTGTGGAAGTTGAGAATCTCTGCTCTCTTCCCCACCCCCCACACCCACACCTTATAAAAGGTCAGAGCTGGGCTGGGAAGTCCCAGTTCCCTAGTGCAGTGGAGCTGCTTTTGCCTAGGGCATCCCCTGTGGTCTGACTCAGGTCACCCCTTGCAGAAAGCTTTCTGTGGAGGGGCTTCAGGGGTATTGGAGTGTGGGCCCTGAGGCAGCAGCCCCAGGGAAGCAGAAGCCTTCAGTGCTGCCATATGAGGGATTTGGGAGCCTGACTTTGACCCCAGTGCCTGCCCCCTGCCAGTCCACTACCACCCCAAGTACTCAATCCCGAGAAACCAGGCCAGGCCACTAACCAGTTACCATACTTACACAAAGTGCTGATGAAAGTCCTGTGGAAACATCAATTTGCCTGACCATATCGGCAACCAACAGATGCCAAGAAATTGATCCTGTTGGACTATCATAATAAGATCATCAAGAAACCCATAGAAGTGGGAACAATAAAAACAAGGTTTGGAGAGCCACCATTACTGGTAACATCTGAGTGTGTGTAGGATTTCAATCCCATGCTTAACAACTGCTGCACGTACGGGTTGTATTGATGGCACAGATGGCGGCACTGATGCCAACTGAAGAGAATGAACTGGTGGTGACCGTCCCTAAGGAGAGCCACAAGGAGGAGGCAAAGCTGAGGACACATGAGAGCAGCCTCTCCACTGTACACCAGGTGCCTGCTATCTCTTCTTTGTCTCACACATCCTCGAATTCCTCATCATCTGAGATGGCCACCACTGTTCTGAACACCCCCCACTGTTCAGTTATCTCTTCTTCCCTTCTCAAGTCTTTGTACTCCACTGGCACCCCATTGCAGACAGTCTCTGCACCTCCTCCTGCCCCCTCACTTACCAAGGAGGGGGTGAAGTGGAAAGCAGACTCCATCACACCTACAGCAGCAGCTATCCTGGTTCCTGAGTACCCAACCAGTCCCCCTGGGGGTGGCCCAGAGCCCAAGACTCCCCAGCTGGCCCATATACACCAGGAAAATGACCTTCCCATTAAACCCCAAGGTGAAGATTCTCCAGCCTCCCAGCAGCAGCATCTGAGCTCTGAGAAACAGAAGCTGTCAGAGCAACTGAAACATTCAGATGACATTTTAAAAGAGCTACTTTCCCCAAACCATTCTGCTTATGCCTATCCTTTCTATGAGACCGTGGATGGTTCAGCCCTTGACCTGATTCACTACCCTAACATTCTTAAGCACCCCATGGACCTGAGCACTGTCAAGCAAAAGATGGAGAACAGAGATTTCCAGAATGCACAAGAGTTTGCAGCTGATGTGTGCTCTATGTTTTCCAACCGTTACAAGTATGACCCTGACACTGTTGCCATGGCACAAAAACTACAGTATGAGTTTGAATTCCAGTATGCTAAGACACCTGATGAGCCAACAAAGCCAAGTCCCTTACCTGCCTCAACTCTGGTACCTCCTGGCTTAGCTCAATCATCCTCTGAGAAGAGTGGAAGTGAAAGTTGCTCAGAGGAGGAGGAAGAAGAAACTAAAAGTTCTCACTATGAGAAGGAGGGGGCCAACATGTTGGGTGAACTATGGGGACAGCTTCGGGAAGCAAATGAACAGTTGGCTGCCCTGTACCAGCAGTCAATTTCCAAGCTTAAGCAGAAACAAGAGAAAAAAAAGAAGAGGAAGGCAGAAAAGCAGTGGCGGCGATGGGGGATGGACAAAGAAGACAAGAGTTACAGGCTGCCTCACCCACCACAACCCAAAAAATCTTCCAAGAAGGCAGGTGATGGTGGGGTTTGCAGTGGTCCCGGGCCAGCTGAGCCTCCTGCCTTTGGTCTTCCTGGAAGTGGTTCACTTAGGCCCTCAGAGAAGGTGATGAAGACAGCTTCATCTCCACTAACTGCTCCCTATAGCTCAGAGGAAAAAAAGAACGGGCCCATGAGTTATGATGAGAAATCGCAGCTGAGACTGGACATCAAGAAGTTACCTAGAGAGAAGTTAAGTGGTGTAATCCACATCATCATGGCCCAAGAACCCTCATTCTACAACTCACCCTCTAAGGAGATTAATATTGATTTTGATACTCTCAGACCATCCACACTTCGAGAACTAGAGCACTATGTTCTTTCCTGCTTGTGTAAGAAGTCAAGGAAACACTATATGGTCAAAAAGTCAGTAGGTAAGACAGAGGAAGAACTAGCTCTAGAGAAGGGACAATTGGAGAAAGAAGAGGCTGCAGTATGTGAGTGCTCAGCTCAATGCTACCAAGAAGACCCCCAAGAAGGCAAGGAAGAGAGTTGAGACAGCACAGCTACCCACTGTGTTGTGCCTCAGTGACTCACACTCCAGCTCATCCTCATCCTCATTTTCCTCTTCTGATTCCAGTGACTGACTCAGGATAAGGGGCCATCAGTGGTGCAAACCAGATTCCTCTGGCCCTCTCCTGAGGTTCCTTCTAATTGGATCCCTTCCCCATCTTCTAGTGGGGGAAATCTGGCTCTGCAAGGGGGGGAGGTATACATGGAAAGTCCCTCCTGTGGGATACAAAGGGCACTTCCCACTTAAAATAAAACAAAGTGGGGGGGGGATCTTGGCTAACTACCAGGTTGGGCTAAAGCCTGAGGCCTCCAAAGGCCCTATTTTCTGAAGTTTTCATTTATTTCAAATAGTGCAGGGTTAGGGGAGGTGGAGCTAGGGAGACCCTTCAGACTCAAGAGAATTAAGGAGGGGGGCTCCAGAGCCAATTCCTCCCCATTACATTTTTTCCTCTCCCTACTCTATATCTTACCCTGTTGGGACCCTTAGGGTCATACCTTTTCTCTTTCTCCCAGAGGCTTTCTTTGCTAAGTTCTCCCCCCTTTTCCTGTATGTATTGACTCTAATTTATAAATAAAGAATATACCATTCAAGTTGAAAAAAAACAGAGAATGTCTATGGTGCCTATTTGTTTGTGTGTATGTGAAGCAGTGTTTCTTTAATATGTGTTGACTTGGCTTTTTTTGTTTGTTTTGGGTTTTTTTTTGTTTGTTTTGTTTTTGTTTTTGGAGGGGCAATGAGGGTTAAGTGACTTGCCCAGGGTCACACAGCTAGTAACTGTCAAGTGTCTGAGGCTGGATTCGGACTCAGGTACTCCTGAATCCAAAGCCAGTGCTTTATCCACTGCGCCACCTAGCTGCCCTGACTTGTTTTTTTATCATAATACTCATCTTTCATATCTCTGGCTATTGTGCCTGTGTTCCTAGGGGATACATTGATGTTATATTCTAATTCTGCAAATTAAAAAAAAAAAAGCACTAACTTTGTAAATAGGCCACCACCACCTAATGAATTATAAATTAATAAGGGCAGCCCAGACTCAGCTGAGGGTGGTACCAGAGGAAGCAGCTGGGCTCTCTTTTCTCATGCCAAGGCTGTAGTTCTTAAGGAAGATAAAAGTGAATTATTTCCCAGTGTCCCAGGGAAGCTCAAAGAGAGAATAGCCCAGCTCACCTCTTATGAAAGGAGGTTGGTTATTTAATAACCTGCTGATTTGACCTGTCAAACTGCATATAATCTTCAACCACATTCTCTCTCTCCAACACAAATCTTTCTGTCCTTGCAAATACCACCTACAGAGCCAGGCAGTGACTTTAATGTTTTAAAAAGGCAATCAAATTGTTTTATGATTGATTTTATTTCATTTCATTTCATTTCATCAGAGAATAACTTTAAAAATATATTTCAAATTGATTCCATTTTTATATATCATTCATGTCTTGATATTCCCTCCTGACCTGTCTTGGAAATGAAGAATTTAAAACAAGAAACAAAAAACAAAAATCTGGTAGCATATGAACTTAAATAAGAAAAAAGACCAGTGCTTTATCATCTGATCTTTGTAACTGAGATATTCAAGTGCAATGGATTTGAGTTCAGCTGCTTTTTGGCATTGTCTACTTTTGTATTATTTTCTATTTTAGCATTGAAAATATATTATATCTGCTTTATATGATTGTTAAATTTTGTATATTTTGCTTTGGTGTATAAATGTATATGTACATATGTACATATGTACATATGTACATATATATATATATATATATATATATATATATATATATATATATATATATATATATGTATGTATGTATGGAGAAGGTTCTACTTTGAGAAAGAAAAAACCTTCCAGATATTTTCATTACCACAGAAAACCTATTGCCCAACTTATAAACCTCTTGTCCTTTGAAAGTTAAGTTGGGAACTGGGATTGCTATAATTTTGAACACAGGGATATTTCATAAGACAAACACAATTAGGATACAGTGAATTAAGAGAAAACTTCTGTTGCTCAAATTGATACCTTTTTTTTTTTTGCTTTATTATCGTTTTGTTGATAGATTTTGTTTTTGAGGGCCTGATCATATCCTAATATAGCTCATCTCAAATTCCCTGTAATGAATTAAATATAAATCAGTTTTGCAAAATGATATTGTGACTGTAGTCTGAGATCATATCCAACATTATATACATATATCTCCCAGAATTTTCCATTGAGAATAGAATTGTTGTATTATTATTTGGACTTGAGAACGAATGATGACCTTTAAATTTACTCTGTTTAGGTATTTCAGTATTGCTGACATTAATGGTCTTGTAATCATTATGTAAACTGTTCTCTTGATCTGACTTTCCTTGCTTTGCAAGAGTTTCCATTTTACCCTGAATTCTTTTTTCCTCCTTTATGAATAATCATATTCCATTACAGGGAGATATCAAATTTTTTCAACTATTTCTTAAGTGATGGATATCACTTAGTTTCTGTTTGCTGTTATTGTTGTTTTGTTTGACTACCCTCAAAAAGAGTTTCTATGACTATTTTGTAGTACATGGAACTGTTCTTTCTGTCTTTGATCTCCTTGGAGTATATGCTACCTTCTGGGATCCCTGGGGTAAATGGTACACAATCTCCTTAGGGGGGCAGCTAGGTGGCACAGTGGATAAAGCACTGGTCCTGGATTCAGGAGTACCTGAGTTCAAATCCAGCCTCAGACACTTGAAACTTACTATCTGTGTGACCCTGGACAAGTCACTTAACCCCCATTGCCCTGAAAAAAAACAAAAAAACAAACAAACAAAAAACAAAGCACAATCTACTTAGTAACCTTTATTGCACAGTTGCAGATTGTTATAGACAATAGTCTCTTATTTTATAAAAATAAAATCCTGAGTTGAGAAGCCTTACATTATCGTCCATCTAGTAAAAACCTTCAAATAGAATTCTCTAAGAATAGAGAATTGCTTATGGTTTATATATTTTTTTTTCTGGTGCCTTGCACAAGTGTGTACCACATAATGGACACTTACACATTCTTATTACTTAATTGATCAATATCACATCCACTACAACATCTTGGAGAGTGCTTAAATGATCCCAACTCACTGTGTTATCCTGTGTAAGTAATGACACTTTGCCTCAGTTTTCTCATCCATAAAGTCAAGGAATTAAACAAGTTTTTTTGTTTGTTTATTTCTTTGCTTCCCCTCAGGTCATATGATCACAAATTTAGAACTGCAAAGGACTTTAGGATCCATTGATTTCAGCCTTCTCATTTTACAGATGAAGAAATGGAGCCCTAGAGAGAAAAAGTAACTTCCCTAGGATCATACAACTAGGTGGTGCAGTGGATAGAGTACTGGTCCTGGAGTCAAGAAGACCTGAGTTCAAATCTACACCTCATACACTTATCAGCTTTGTGATCCTGGATAAGTCACTTAAGTCCAATTGCCTTAAATATCCAGAGCTATCTCTAGTTGACCTGATATATATCTTGCCGCTGGACCCAGATGTCTCTGGAGGAGAGAGTTAGATTGGTGACCTTGCACAGCCCTGCATCACTTAAATACGATTCACTATAAGTCATGACATCACCTTCCAATTGTCATGGTCCTCTTTGAGAAAGAAGGACCAACAACTACAAATGTCTGAATTAGGATCTGAACTCAAATATTACTAACTCCACATGAAATACTATCTATCTAAGCTCTCTTTAAGGTTCCTTTAAACTCTGTGATTTGGGACTTTTGGGACTGAGAACTACCAATGGAGCAATAATATTTTGTGATATCTCTGTAGAGTCAAGCCACCTCCAGATGCAGTTAATGGCTAGAGCACTTAGGAGAATATCTAACAAGAAGTAGGTGATGTATAAAGGCTTATTACCTTCCCTAGAGTAGAAAGAGAAATAAAATTTGAATGAAAAGAGTTCATTTTACTCATAGTCCTGGTGTCACTCTTGATAAAACCATTTATTTTTGGTTGGATCTCGGTTTCCTTATTTGCAAACAAACAAAAAACCCAAATGCTTTTTCTCTATAAATGGGACAATGCTATTTTTTCTTAAATTGAGGTGAAGACATTTTTCTTTATTTTCAATCTTCACAATATATCTTACATCTTATTTTATTATTTACTGAAATCATTCAGATCACAACCCTCTCACCTCTCCCCATCCTGTCTTATTCTTGTCCTTGTCTTCTCATTCATTGAACATGCTTGGAACTTCCCCTACTTTCCCATGCCATTGTAAGAATAGAAGTGGGCTGCTTGGTTTGTTCATTGGTTACCACTTGATCATTCTATGTGATTAGTCCTTCTCCTTTTTCAGCCATATATTTATATGTTGCAGTCTGTTCATACTCACCAGATATGTATCCTTTTGCAAGCATATTATGCTCAATTTTAATTCTTCTGACACTGTATTTCATGATTCACAAACATACAACACTGATAAGATCGATACTGGAAAAATGAACCTTTATTTCTGGAAAATGTGTAGATATTAAAGGGGTTGTGCAATCTCCCGAAAGCAAACCAACCTAATCTATTTCTTCAATTCTTGTTGCAAACTTCTCTATTTGTATTATCTGTACATGTAAATAAATATAAAGAGAAAAACAGAGAGATAGAGAGGTAGATGATAAATGAGATAAATCAAATAGATTGGTAGATGAATAAAAAAACTTGACAGAGAAATGAACTCTATAGTTTACCCATCAAACTACATAACATAATTTGTGCTATAAGCATCTTTCTTCATAAGGAGATAAAACCAATCAATGAGTATTAAGTACAAAGCATTAAGTATTAAATATTAAATGACCTAAGTACCATACACTGTGTTTGTGCTGAGAATACAGGTACATACAATTTTGATTTTCAAACACCTTATATACTAATTTGCATTATGATCTTCATTCCTATCTATTGTTCTTAATTATAACATCTGTAGTTCCACAGAATAAGTCCAGTGTTCAATTTAATCTCATGTTCACCTTGAATAAACATCTCCAAGCTGAACATTCTAAATTCCTTTTACCCTCAGGCAATCCCTTCCTCTAATCAACACACTGAACTAGAACTTTTTCTATTCTTTGACCAGAAAATTGGTCTCCTCATCTAATCCCTGTGATTACATTTTCAACTTCAGCTTCTATCTATCATCTATCTATCTGTCTATCTATCCATCCATCTATCTTCTTTTTTTAAGTATTTTATTATTTTGCAGCTACATGTAAGGATAGTTTTCAACATTTGTTTTCATAGGATTTTTAGTTCCAAAATTTTTCTCCCACCATCCTTTCCCTCCCTCCTCCCCAAG
The DNA here is from genome assembly GCF_019393635.1 of Dromiciops gliroides. Classification (NCBI taxonomy): domain Eukaryota; kingdom Metazoa; phylum Chordata; class Mammalia; order Microbiotheria; family Microbiotheriidae; genus Dromiciops; species Dromiciops gliroides. Next base: position 18,744,267 of record NC_057862.1, read on the forward strand.
ATGGAAAGTAGTCTGATATAAGTTATATATGTACAATCACATTAAACATATTTCTACATTAGTCATCTTGTGAAACAAGAATCAGAGCACAAGGGAAAAACCTCAAAATGAAGTGGAAAAAACAGTCCAAAAGTAGAAACAGTACAGTTCAATCTGCATTCATAATCCACAGTTCTTTTTTCTGGATGTTGAGAACATTTTCTATCACGAGTTCTTTGAAACCGTTTTGGATTGTTGCAATGCTGAGAAGAGCCATGTCTATCACCATTGTTCATCACACAATGTTGATGTTACTGTGTACAATGTTCTCCTGGTTCTGCTCCTCTCAGTCAGTATCAATTCATGTAAGTCTTTCCAGGTTTCTCTGAACTCCTGCTCATCATTTCTTACAGCATAATAGTATTCCATTACATTCATATACCATAACTTGTTCAGCCATTCACTAATTGATGGTCATTCCCTCAATTTCTAATTCTTTGCTACCACAAAGAGAGCTGGTATAAATATTTTTGGACATTTCCCTTTTCTGTGGTCTCTTTGGAATAGAGACCTAGCAGTAGTACCACTGGGTCAAAGGGTAAGAACAGTCCCATAGCCTTTTGGGCATAGTTCCAAATTTTTCTCCAGAATGGTTGGATCAGTTCACAGCTCCACCAACAATGCATTAGTGTTCCAATTTTTCCACAGCTTCTCCTATCTATCTATTTTAAAGGAAGAGTCCCTCCCCATTCTTGTTGGACTCAATGTTTCTGATGCTGACTTTATCCCTGTTGTAGATGAAAGACTTATGGGGCTTTGACATATAAAGGCATAATCCATCTTTAATTCTTCTGTATTAGTCTTTGTCAATTGACCACCAAAAAACTGTGTTCATTCTAATACAGTCATGTCTTTTTCACATTGAAAACCAAACACTGATAAATGATTGATTTATATTTATCCAGTAGTATTAAGATCTAAAACTGAGAACACCAAAGTGATTCAATTTTTTCCTTGGTAGAACTAAAATAGAATGACTAGACATTTGCAGGAACTGATTTGAACTGATTTTATCAACTATCATAATTTATGGATCAGCTGGATGACACAGTGGATAGAACTCTGGGCCTACAGTCAGGAGCACTTGACCTAAAATCCAGCCTCAGACACTAGACACTAATTGTGTGAACCCAGGCAAGTCACTTAATCCTGTTTTCCTCAGTTTCCTTATCTGTAAAATAAGCTGAGAAGGAAATGGCAAACTATTCCAGTATCTTTGTCAAGAAAACCCCAAATCAAGTCGTAAACAATTGGACATGACTGAAAATGTCTAAACAGCAATAATAATAATCTATTAAATAGCCAACCATCCAAGAAAAAAAAAACAAATATAAATTTCATGTGATGGAAGATAGAAATATTTGAATATAAAACTAAGGGTTTGGGGAAAGTTTTGTTTCTGTTTCACAATACCATATAGTTTTACTATGGAGTTATCATCTGCAAGATAATAGTCCAGTGGTAAATTTTTATTTCTAAGAGAATGATGGACATAAAATTGACAAGAATAATTATAATCTACTCAAGAATGGAAAGAAGGGAAAAGCTGCCTAACAAAAAGAACTGCTGTTACAGTAATTATAGCGACCAAAAATTTTTTACCTTTGTCTTTAATATATTTGACAAGTTTAAGGAGAAACTTAATTAGTGGAACTTGCAAAAGCATTCTTTCTTTTTAAAGAAAACTACATTTTAACTTTTAATTATTGACTGTTAGAATAGAGTGGATTGGCAGTTAATTTCCACAATATATCAATTCATCACCAACTCATTTTTATAAGCATCTTTCTTGAGATTGTTTTTTTCAGAATTTCCAAAAATATTTAAAGAATAATTATAGTCTCAAATTCACTTTATGCATTCCCTTTATATTGTGTTTAAATAAGCCCAGGAAAACATACTTTAAACATTAAAACATGTCTTATGGGGCAACTAGCTGGCACAGTGGATAGAGCACTGGCCCTGGATTCAGAAGGACCTGAGTTCAAATCTGGCTTCAGACACTTGACATTTACTAGCTGTGTGACCCTGGGCAAATCACTTTATACTTACTGCCCCGCAAAACAAAACAAAAAACAAACAAACAAACAAAATAGACTTCATGATAAAAAAAAAATGTTGATCTCTTTCACATAAAAAAATGGTCCTAGAGATCTAGCTATATAGCTAGCAAGCTATAACTACATAGCTACTGTTCCACTCACACATCTCTGACCCCCACCAACCCTTGTCACAATGTAGTGTAGTTATGGCAGAGAAATGACCAAGATAAAATTGAGGTTTGATGGGGAATTTGGTAGAATGATAGAACATTATTTCACTGGGATGGGGCAATTTTAAAATTGTGTGTGTGTGTACAAATACATATACATACACATATATATAGCACATGTATAGTAGACACATATTTACATACATATACAAACACACACATATACATATAAATACATAAATAAATAAATATATATATATATATATGTATATACACACACACACACATATATGTGTATATATATTAAAAACCTGATATCCAGGATTCAGAATAATTGTTACACTTAAGAGCTATGCAAATATATCCATAAGTTAACACATATACACATAGACAAACATAGTGTATGTAGTTATATGCTTAATCATTGTTTGTATCTATATGCATATATAGTGAATAAAGCATAATGATGTAAATAAAAACTATTTTGAAAAATTTCATAATGGTCATCAATTCAATGACTAATCATGACATCAAGATACTCGATGATAAAACTTGTGCAGCACCTCTGGGCACAGCAATGATGATCTAAAGGTGTAGCATGAAACATTTTCTGACTTAAAATCAAATTTTATTTTGCTTTATTATTCTTGTTCAGTAAGAGGATTTCTATTTAGGGATATGAAAGTGAGGGTACAGGGCTAATAATGTTAATCAAAAAGGAAAATAAAAACAAGAATATCGTATCTGATTGTCATCTTCTACTGACCACTCCCTTCCCCATCCAATCCCTTCCTCTAATCAACACACTGAATTTGCATGTTTTCTGTTCTTTGATCAGAAAACTCTTGTCTCCTCATCTAATCCCTGTTATTCAACTTCAGTTTCTATCAAAGTCAAAGTTACCTTACTACCTCTTCTCTCACACCTCTCATTACAACTTGACCGTACTCTTCCCTAGTCTTTAACCTTCTCTGCCTTTCTATTCAGTGGAATGTTTGGGAAATCCATCCCTATAGTTTTCCCATTCGTTCTGGTTTATTTCTTCTATTTTTTAATATTGGCAACAAGGCAAGAGAATGCTGCACATGCAATCATAAACACCTAAAAGTGAATCTTGCCCCTGTTGCTTAGTTCCAAGACACTATTGAGTTGCCTGCATGGGTTAACTAACATTATTGGATGATCCTGTTCTTCCTCACTTCCTTGTAATACGTTGACAATCCTCATTTTCCATTTACTATTTCCCTTTCCAGAGTCACTAATGATATCATCATGGAAGTGCTCTCTTAAGAACTCATATTCTCTGACTTCTCCATACTCATTTTTTACCTTGAGTCACTCTCTTCTACTTGACATTATCTCATCCCTAGGGTACCATGACACTGACTTCTGCTTAGTTTCCTAACTTTCTGTATATTATTTTAGGTGCTGGGATCTCCTCTGTCATTTTTCTCAAACCTCCTCTCTTTGCTTTCCAGGCTCTCATGGGGCAGCTCAGGGATGGTTTCAATAATTCCCTTTACAGGGACCACTGCCCAAACTGACAACATTATTTATCTGATTTTCACTCTCATATTTCAACTGCTTACCCCTTATTTATAATCAAATTCCTCCTGTCACCTCAAATTTAAGTCGTTCTCACCACAAAATGACTTTCTTTTTATTTTTTTAATTTAAAAAACAATAAACATTTTTATTTATGGTTTTGACTTCCAATTTTTATCCCTCCTTCCCTCCCTCCCCTACCCCTTCTCTGACCTACTTCTTTTAACACATATTTTTATTGATAAGATTATCATTCTCTTAATCACCTAGACTGGAAACCTCCACCATAACTCTTATAACTACTTCCATCCTTAGGAACATTTTTTCTCCTACTTCAAGGCCCTATTGTCTTGTACCTGCACTCTCATTTGAACATCGTACAAAGTTCTTTGCTTTTAGCAACTTCCTTCTCCTAATCATCTTTTCTTTTTTCTTTTGATATTAGAACCTGCTATCTCATTTGGATTGAAAGTTCAGTGACTTTTAATGGACATAGTACAACTGATGATTAGAACAGAAACTTGATTTGCTCTTTTTTTTTCTTTCTGATTTTGGTCAGGTTCAGTAGTTCAGGAACTCCTGGTGGCACTACTACCCGGAGACTCACAATATTGATTCTGAAATCAGTACAGATACACAGTTGTCTCTAGCTTGACTGAAGCCCAGAAGTACTAAAACCCAACAATGCACCAACCTCAGCCTCCTTAGTAGGAGCAATCATGTGCCTGGGCTCCAAATCATCCTTCACATAACTTGTAGAATGATAATAGTGAAACATAGATCTGCTCATGATACTCCCTGCCCAAAAAACTTCAGTAACTCCTCACTGAGGACTTAGTATGCACAGATGTCTTAGTCTGGAATTCAAGACAGGTCTCTATTGGGTTATTTACAAGTTATATACAGTGTGAATGAGAGATCATTTCAGAGAAAACCCTAGCATCAAGGAGAATCAGCACAGTGAGGAGAAATTGATGAGGAAATGAACTGGGAAAGATATTCTTCAGAAAGTGTAAATTAACAGGATTCTTAAAGCCAGAGAGAGGTGAAGTAGAAAATCAATGCAAGCATAGGGTGCGAGTGGACAGTCAATGCAAATAACAAGGAGACCAAGGGGGCTTTTAACTAGAGTATGCGGAAGAGGGTAACATATAAGAAGATTGGAAAGGTAGAAAGGAACTAGATCACAAAACAACTTTCAATACCTCTCAGAGAACTATGTTATCTTTTTTTTTTTTTTTTGTGGGGCAATGGGAGTTAAGTGACTTGCCCAGGGTCACACAGCTAGTAAGTGTCAAGTGTCTGAGGCCAGATTTGAACTCAGGTACTCCTGAATCCAGGACCGGTGCTTTATCCACTGTGCCACCCCCTAGAACTATGTTATCTTACTGGTAATAAGACACTTGAGTGCTAATTTTAGAATAGGATGCATAACCTAAACCATCCTACTCTTTAGTGTAGACAAAATCACTTTGACACCTGAGTAGATTAAAGCATGGGAGTAGGGAGAGACTTACTGCATGGAAACAAATATGAAAAATATTAGGCATGAGTTGATAAGGTCCTAAATTAAGTCTGTGACTGTAGGAGTGAGGAAAGAACAGGTGTGTGTAGGAGATTTTGTAAGGGTACAAATGGTAGAACTTGGCAATGGGGCAAGAATAAAAATGAGAAATAAAGGATGACATTGAATTTGCCAGCCTGGTTAAGTAGGAGAACAGTAGATTCCTCAACACTAATAAGAAAATTTAAAAACAGAGAGGCTTGGGGCAGCTAGATGGCACAGTGGTTAAAGCACCGGCCCTGGATTCAGGAGTACCTGAGTTCAAAACTGGTCTCAGACACTTGACACTTACTAGCTGTGTGACTGTGGGCAAGTCACTTAACCCCCATTGCCTAAAAAACAAAACAAACAAACAAACAAACAAAAAACAGAGAGGCTTGAAGTGTGCGTTCTTTTTGTATATGTTGAGTTTGGAATGGTTATGTGTGATTTAAAATTATATGGGGTGCTCTATCTATGTCCCAAGTTTTAGGGAATTTAGCTGGGGTTTCTAATATATTGCTACTTATAAATTAGTGGCTTTAGCATCAGTTTGGGGCATTAAGCACTTATTAAAGCATATTAAATATTAGTAAAGAGATAGCACATGCCTCAGAAAGTTGAGAAAGGAGAGGTAGTAAAAGCACCTCTGCCTGCTCCAGCTTTCCCATGCAAAGAGAGAGACTTCGAGCATAAGCTAGCTTCAGTCAGGAGGAGAGTCAGTCCTTTCACACTGCTCAAAGCTAATTGGCTAGCATCATTCAAATCTATTGGTTTACTGGACTTGAGGGTGGTCCGGAGTAGTATGTGCTGAGGTCAAAGTACAGCAGACAGACCCTCTGAGGGGAAGGCTTTCAGGTATGTGTGGTTTTAATCTGTAATTGTCTCTATTCACAACCCAAGGTCCAACTACATTTCCTTTGGAATTCTTCTGACTAGGCTGGCCTTAAGAAAGATCAAGCAAGGCTCTCTGGGTCTCATATGTGATGTTTAAAATCTAAATGTTTGGACACGTTAAATTAGAAGCTTTAGCACCAGTCTTTGGGCATTAAGCATTTATTAAAGCATACTAGGCATCAGTAAAAAGGAAAACACATGGAGTTCAGAAAGGTAAAAAAAAGCCTATCTAGCCTAGAGTTCCATACTGGTCTGGTTCTTCCTCAAGTCCTCCACCATGAGCTTGCTTCAACCACAAACTCTCTCAAACTGGGTGTGGAAGCTTTTTATAGGTCTGAAGCAGAGATGGTCCTTACCCAATAATTCAATCTGATTGGTAAGTGTCATCCACATCCATTGGTTCACTGGACTTGAAGGTTGTCTCCAGTCGAGTTCAAAGTCCTTAGTTTCTGAGAACAATACCGCCTTAAGGGCCAGTCAGGTGTGGTTACAATCTAATTAACTTGAAATAGGCCAATCAGCAAAGTCAATCACTCTCACTTGATTCAATCAGTTTAGATTAATCTCCAGGTGGGCCTTTGAGTATTGTGATGAAATAATGAGATTTAGCAGATACTCAAAGACCCACCTGGAGATTAATCTAGACTGATTGAATCAAGGGAGAGTGATTAACTGCTGATTAGCCTACTTCAAGTTAACTGGATTGTAATCACACCTTGAGAACACCTTCAGAACCAATGAATTTGGATGATACCAACCAATAAGCTTGAAGCAGTGTGTAAGGACCGCCTCTGTTTCAGACTTATAAAAAGCTTCCGCAATCAGTTTGCTGGAGAGAGTTCGTGATTGAAGCAGGCTTGTGGCAGAGGACTTGAGGAAGAACCAGACCAGGCTGGAACTCTAGGCTAAATAGGCTTTTTTCTTAACTTTCTGACCTCCATGGGAATATCTGTATGCTTTAATAAATGTTTAATGCCCAAGGACCAGCTAAAGTTTCTAATTTAAGGTGACCACAATTTAGATTTTAAACATCACAGTATCTGCCCAAATTCCATTATTTTCTCATGCACAGAACCTTATTATTTTCTCACAGTTATAAGATATCAATTTCCAGATGCACAAAAGATATTGTTGATTTGGGGAAGAAGTCTAAAAATAGATGTAGGAATCATATGCAAAGAATAATTGAACCCATGAGAGCTGATGAGATCCCTAAATTAGAAGTTAGAAATAGGTACTGGTTCTGGGATTTCATTGATGTAGGAAATTCTCAGATTAAGAAACTTCCTTTGCCAATGTTGGTCAGGCTTCTTCTCTCCAATTTATACTCTTAGAAAATGTCCTAATCCTTAAGAGGCTAAATGATTTGCCTAGGGTCACACAGCTAGTGTGTGACAGACGCTGGCCTGAATCTAGGCCTTGCTGGCTCCTAGGTCAGCACTTTATATTTCTTCAAGTAATAGAGAGAAGAGGACACAGGAAAGAGTCTTGGGGCATACCCAGAGTGAGAACATTTAATAGATGATGAATCAGCAAAGGGAAAAATAGCTCTCTGGGAAAGGACTTAATTTTTCCACTAAAATATAGGATGGATTCTTTTACTGAGAAGACAAAATATGGGATTGCCAGTTGAGGCTTAATGAGAAACAAGCTCTGGCACATCCACTGTGCAGAATGGGATTAGGTAGGATAAGAAGAATAGCTGTGCAATGTATTATATATAGTAGACACTGATAAATATGTGTTGGTCAAATCTCATTCATCTGGCATCAGAAAATTATGCTACCCAGCATATTGGAGAGGTGATATGTTTATAGCATTTAGGTAGCAATTCATTGTATTTTCATTGACGGAGAAATGAAAGAACTTTAACAATCATCTAAGCCAACTCTTTCCCCATTTTCCAGATGAAGAAATTGAGGTCTAGATATTTAAAGAGAATAAGTTATGATTATATAAAAATACAAATTAACTGAGAATTCTACTTAACCATGGTTTGTCTGACTGTAGTAGATCCTCATGTTTGATTGAAAAGACATTTTTCAGAGTAATACCATTTGGAAAGGTAGTTGTAGAAACTCTGTACTCATCCTTTCCCACCAATTTCTTCAACTTATTTTTCTCAATTGCTTTTTTTTTTTTGTTTTTGGTGAGGCAATTGGGGTTAAGTGACTTGCCCAGTGTCACACAAGCTAGTAAGTGTTAAGTGTTAGAGGCCCGATTTGAACTGAGGTCCTGCTGACTCCAGGGCTGGTGCTCTATCCACTGCACCACCTAACTGCCCCTCAATTCCTTTTTAACCAAAGAAAACTGCTGTTTTTATTCAAAGAATCATTACTCAGTAATGAGGTTTATTTTGTTGACAAAAAGATAGAGAAGCAAATTCAGGCATATGATCTTTTCAAGGCCTTCCTGAGCCCAGCCTTATTATGGTAACAAGTGCTTTATGAAGTTTTCTCCTTTTAAAATGTATGGATTTAAAAGAATTTCTTGTTGTTTCCTTACCTTGTCACTCATCTATCCCTGCTCCTCTCCCCTTCTTGACCAATGGCATTAAAGACCTATGGAATTTGTTTTTTGGGTTTTTTTTTTGTTTGTTTGTTTTTTGATTGGTCTAGTTTTAAATTGAATTGACAGCAGAGTTGAGTTTCAGTGTCATTTAATTATTAATAGCCAATAATAATAACAGCTAATATTTATTTAATACTTAACTCTGTGCCAGGGACTGTCCTAAGTGCTTTACAATTATTATCTCATTTGATTCTCATACAAACCCTGGGGAGTTGGTGCTATTATTATCCCTATTTCACAGATGAGGAAACTGAGGCAAATAGAGGTTAAGTAACTCATCAAAGGTGTCACAGTTAGAATGTGTCAGAGACTGGATTTAAACTCATATCTTCCTCACTCCATGTCCAGTGTTCTATTCACTAAATCAAAACTCCAGTTTGTGGATTATGGAGGAGTTTCTAGAGCTTGTCTAGTCCTTTGAAACATCCTAGACCACCTTCTACTACTTATGGTCCTTGGTAGTTCCCCTAAATATGAACACTTTCACCTTCTCGATATTACTTTGTATTTACTCACTTTTGTTCATTTCATAAATGTCATATTCAGCCAATAGAAGGAAGACACCTTGAAAATAGGAAATGTCTCTTTTTCCCCCTTTTTGTCTCTCCAGTGCCAGCAGAGCAAATCAGACATGGGGATAGGACCTGGACCTGGGATTTCATTGACTTAATCACAAGAAGGTAAGGAATCTTATTATGCCAATGCAGGTTGGTACCTTATCTGTAATTTATAGTCTTATAGACTTTCTAAGAGTTATTGAGAGATAAAGTGACTTGGCCAGGGTCAGAGATGCTATGTGTCAGATGCAAGGTTTGATTTCAATTATCCTTGCCTTGGTCTATAATAAGGATGTCAAACCACCTTACATATTTCCCATAAAGAGTAATTAATAAATGCTTGCTAAATTCAAGAAATTTAATTAAATAGAAGAGATTTTCTTCTATTATTGTGATCGATAAATTGATATATATGAATGGCTTTAGTTTGGATAGGAGCTATGCTTATAAGTATAATTAGCTCATTCCTTGAATCAATTTCTTTAATTCAAGATGAATTATTTGCATATATCAATTTTACTCAAATTTGTGGTGGTTTTGTGATAGCAAATCCAATTTGTTTCCCATACACAAACAAATATACATGCATAAAGACATACACATACAAAATAAGATTAAAATGGACAGAAATATTTGTTATATATATGTTTTATTTGTTAATATTTACCTATATGTTATATATGATATGTTATACATATGCCATGCTTGTTATATACACATGTTATATATTATTATGTATTGTATATGTGTCTATCACACATATTTATGTCCATTATAATCTTTCTTCATATTAGTGTTAGGTATATATATGTGCTTGCCTTCCCCTTTGCTTTCCCATTCACCAGTCTTTTCCCACTCTAAAAGTTATATATTCTCAAGGATTTTTTGGATACATGTTTACAGTTCCAACAGAGCAACATAAACAGTGCTAGAGAATACATCACTAAAGCTACTTTTCAGATTGTTAATAAAGATGTTTGATTAAATTGTTTCTAATGCAGATCCCTGTAGTACAACCATGGACATCTTCTGCTAATTTGATCCTTTGTTATTTATTATTTTGGGACATAATTTATGGGCTGTCATACAGCTTTACTCTAAGTGACAGTATTTATGTCAACTGTATTAAATTAGTTTAAGTAATGAGCTTCTTCATTTTTCCCCCCATAGGTAGATGTTTTGAAGAGTATTAGATCACATCTCTTATTTTTCTGAGCAACCACACATATTTGAATACTCATTTATATATTAGCAGCAAATATCTTTGTTTCCTGTAACTGCTGAATAATAGACCAAAAAGTAAATTCACAAAGAAATAAGCAAGTGACAGTTATAATTGGGAATGATGAGATTAAAATGCTTGATTTGAAGTTATGAAGGCTCGGATTCAAATCTATCTAACTGTGTTAATTTGTCAAATCACAATCTCTCTGAGCAGCTGTTTCCTCCCTTTTGAAATGTTAATATATTTCTTAAGGACTTCATGGGCTTGCTGTTAGGCTTCACTTAACTAAAATCCATGTAACACTCTGCACACTTTAAATTGCTATGTAGTGATCACAGGATTATAGGATCCTTGCTTTTGAGATTGTTTGGAGCTCAGTGGCCAGTTAGTCAAACCCCCATCATTTAAAAGAGGAAGTGATGTATCTTCTCTGAGATAAATCAGTTAGTCAATGTGAGAATTTAATATTAGTACTTTATATTCCTAACTGCAAATGACACCCTGGAGATGTATTCATCACACTAAAAGGACAGTGACCAGTTGTCATATTCATTATTCTTACCATATTTTATTTTTTACAATCCACTCATTTTATCACAATTAGCTATTTAATTCTTTAAGGCAGCATAATGTTTTAGAAAGAATTCTGCTTCTGGAATCTGGAAAAAACCTGGATTCAAATCATTATAATTATTTCTAAATAGCTTGACAGTCAATAGAGACAAGAAAACACAGTGCATAGAGTGGTATTTATAAAATTTGAAAGAACTGTGATCTGTTTTCACCTCTGACACTTCCTAACATTGTGACTGAGGATGTCACTCGACCTCTCTGATCATTTCTTGTCTCATCTTCAAAACAAGGGGATTAAAAGAGAAAACCTCTGAAGTTCCTTTTAGCTCTAGCTGTATGATCCAATTAGATTATCCAAATTAAAAACAGGGTTCATTAAGCCCATGTATCCAGTTGTTGTTGTTGTTGTTTTTAAGATGTCTTAAGATGTCATAAGCCCCAAACACAAGATATGACCATTTTAAAAGATATCTTACAAATCCATTTTCACTGACTGGTTTGAAATTTTCTCCAATGAAATTAATTGCAGAATTGTGCATGGTCTGAAAGGAGACAGATCTTTTAAACATATAAAATACACTAAAGAAAAAAAATCCAAAGAATTTCAGATGCCAACTCCATCTTCAAGGACCAGCTTCTCCCAAAAGAAGTGGTATGTAGAGAAAAACAATTATTTTTCATGACAGGAATAAAAGCAATTCTTCAAATAAAGCACTCAACAATTTAATCATTAGTCTTTGAAAACTGCAAAGTTCCATGAATTACTTTAAAAGAAGCATGAGAGAGTGGCTTCTGAAATAGATAGGGTTCAGAGTTATGTGAAAAGACATAAGAACCAAAAGGAAATAAAGAGTTAAAAACTAACAAATAAATACACAACAAAACAAGCCAATCAATTATTAAAAATGCAGTGATGATATTGATCACAATGATAGTGTAAATGATCTTAATTATGATGATTATAATGATGAATAGAAAGATAATATATTACAACTGGGAACAATAATGATGGACTCAAGTAGATGTGTGCTATTATTAGTTGCTATTATGTAGGATTCAATTTTAAAGTTTTTTTAATTTAATTCAAGCTTAAGAATAGTGATTTATTCATAGAAATCATTTACATCAAAAATGGAAGGAAGAAGGTTAGGATTAGTAAGTTATTTTTCAGAATACATTAAAGTCTTTGAATATTAAAGAGATCCTCTAGGTTTATGTTAAGGAGGCATGATATTTATAGCATATAAACTGATAAACCAAAAGACATTAACCTGACCAGTCACATAGGGACATTTAAGTGGATAGAGAAATGTCTATTATTCATATTAAGGTATACCTTTAGAAGGACACTGCTTACAGAGTTGATCAATATACCTCTCTCTCTCTCTCTCTCTCTCTCTCTCTCTGTCTGTCCCTTCTTTCCTTCTATTTCTCCATCCTTCTAACTATATGCATATATACATATATAGTCTACATATATATACATATATGTTGTGATGTTTAAAATCTGCTCTCCCAGTGTGTGTGTGTGTGGTAGAACTAGCTAAGTTTATTGATAAATTAGGCAATAATTTAGGCTTTTAAACATTTATTAAAGTATATTAAGGGTTAGCAAAGAGAGAGAGAGAAAGCTACCTTCACCTAGCTATCTATGCTTCCAAAGAGAACACTTGAAATTCTGCCAACACAAGCAAGTTCTCAAACAAAAAAGGCTGGATCCTCCCTGCGTTCCAGTGGAAGTTTCCCACGGGAACTGAAGAGGGGCGGTCCCTACACACAGCTCCAAGCTAATTGTCTGGTCCATTGATTGACATGACTTACAGGTGGCAGGTGCTCTATGAATACACTTAACTTCCCAATGCCAGACAGCTTCCGGATGCTAGTCACATGCTTTCTTTTCAGGGGGGTGTTGCCCTGGTTCTCACAATGTGTTTCTCAACAGGATGTGGCACCCTGATTTGCACAATGTACCTAGTTCTGTTTAAGATGAGTCTTGAAGAACAGGCAAACTAAGAAGTGGATGTTAGGGGATAGAGCATTCTAGGTATGGGGAACAATCATTGAAAGGGTACAGAAATGGAACCTAGAATGTCCTACTTAATGAACTGCAACTGCATAAGTGTAACTGGACTGCTGAGTGTGTGGACATAAGTAAAATATAAGAAAAGAAGATAGACTAGTTATGCAGTAAAAACAAGGTATAATCAATGTGCTTCATTGGTAACAGTAATGTCATTCATTTACTCAACAGGAAATTATTGTCAGTTTATTATTTGTCAGGGACTGTGCTATGCCTTGTAGATATAAAGAAAGGTAAAAACAATCCTTAATCCTTTTCCACAAGGTGTATACATTTGAACAGTAGAGACAATATTTAGATAATTAGGAATAAAGGGCTTTACAGATAACAGATTAAACTGATAAGAAAGAGGCAGACACCCACAAAAGGCCTCCTGCAGAAAGTTCTGTTTAAGCTGTCTTGATGAAAAACAGCCAAACTAAGAAGTAGATGTGAGGGGATAGAGCATTCTAGGTTTGGGGAACAATCATTTCAAGGGTACAGAAATGGAACCTAGAATGTCCTACTTAATGAACTGCAAGTGCATAAGTGTAACCTGATTGCTGAATGTGTGGACATAATTAAAAGATAAGAAAGTTAGAAAGGGAAGAAGAGGGGCAGCTAGGTGGCATAGTGGATAGAGCACTGGCCCTGGAGTCAGGAGTACCTGAGTTCAAATCCGGCCTCAGACACTTAACACTTACTAGCTGTGTGACCCTGGGCAAGTCACTTAACCCCAATTGCCTCACTAAAAAAATTAAAAAATTAAAAAAAAAAGATAGAAAGGGAAGAAGGGTCCAGGTTATAAAAACATTTTCAATTACAAATAGAGAATTTTGACATTTTAACCTAAAATTGCTAGGGATCAACTGTATCTCACTGTTAGGAGACACCCTAAAATGTTGTGTGGAACCCCTGGGAAAAAAGTTTGAGAGGACATAGACAAGAGTTACTCAGGATGAACAGCTATGGAGGTAGTGGTTTACATTACTCGCAGGAATATTAACATCAATAAGCTCCAAGACCCATTTAACTATATTTGAAGACATTGGTAAATATAGGAAGAATCCTTCTGGGTAGTTTCCAAAAGAAAATATTTTTCTTGGGTCTGAAATTGACCTACACTCCAATCTGCCAAAATAATGGGGTCCTGATCTTCTTATTTTGCTAGGGATATCCTGGAGCTGACAATTAATTTGCTACATTTGGAATGCATATTAGTATTTTTTAACTAACTTTATACACCATTCATTAGAAAGGGTCATCCACCAGAATTAACATTCCTTTTTATATCTCCAACCCCAAGAAAATAGGAAAAGTCCATCATACAACTCAACGCCGCTTCTCATCATCCATAGTAGAAGGTGGGTATGTGGTGTTGTACATAGAGATAGATATAACAGATATCATAGCCATTGCTTTCTAAAATACTTTCCTTTTCATTCATCCATTAATTCTGATAAGGAAGAAAGATGTACATTCAAGTAATTTCTCTGTCTGTTACTTGTTTTGTGACATTGCTTAAATCATTACAGTGGAGGGTAACAAAAAAAGAATTAGAGTTAGAAGACATGTATTCAAATCACCATTGTGCCATTTACTATGCATCATTAAGTCATTTCATCACCAAGAGCCTCAGTTTTATTATTTATAAAAAGAAATCAGTGATGGCTAGATAGCCTCTATCATTCTCTAAGCTTATGATCCTATTATCTTTAGAATTATTTTTCAACAGATGTAAAATAAGTGAGTACAACTAATTAAGTTAACTGCAAGCACCTCTATGATCCTATTATCTTTAGAATTATTTTTCAACAGATGTAAAATAAGTGAGTACAACTAATTAAGTTAACTACAAGCAGCTCTAGGATTCTTTATCAAGAGGTGGCTTGATTTTGCCCCCCCCATTGCTTTTTTTTTAAAAATCAAAATGACTGCTGACTAATGTGTTCTAAAGATTATTAAAACAAAGCAAAACAAGTGAACAACAACTACAAAAGCAAACAAACAAAACATGAAATGTAGACAGGATATTGAAAGCTGTTTAGATTCCTTCCATTATGCTAACAGATGATGTAGATTCCCTGCCCCCCCCCCATTTTTATTACTTGAGATACACCTGGAGTTTCCTAAGTGGTTAGGCTCCAATTAAATATAATCAATTAGCTCTATACATGGCAAACTTGCTCAGAACCCTCTCTATGAGATCATTCCATTTGCTTCTTCCTTGAAAATAATTGTCTTGTTTGCTAGAGAAGCTGAGAGATTCAAACTAAAAACCAGAACACAAATCACAAGAATTCAATAAAGGAGCTTGCAAAATGAGTATTTCTTTCCAAACACACTTGATAACATCACTAGTCTAAGCCTCCTGGGGTGGGTACTAGCAGAAACATTTTATATTGCACGCACCTGAAGCCTCATGAAAATATCCAATTCGTGACTGTCTTGTAGTTTCCAAAGTACTGAGTTTGGAATTTAAAGCCATTCACAGTCTCAGTGGAGCTTCTCCTTCTTTAATTATTACACATGACTCCCAGAGGGACACAGAAATGCAGATTTAGACCTGGGAGGAACATTAGAGGACATCTAATTGAACCCTATAATTTAAGAGATGAGAAATCGGAAGCCCAGAGACATAAAGTGAATTTTTCAAGGTCATATACTCTTCAGCATTTTAGTTGTTTCTGCTGTTTCCTTCTTCATATTATCTTTTATCATTCTTATCTCTTTACCTGTTGTTTCCCCTATTACAGCATTACCTCCTACGGACCATGGACTGTTTGACTTGTTTTTGTGTAGTGACTGACCTGGCCTTCCCTCCCAAAGCCAGGCCTGCTTATTACATTACTCTTAAGAATTCTAGTATAAAATCTTTGTAGTGGTCTTTTCTCAACTGCCATTGGCTCAAGTCTCCAGCAGCTTTGTGTGCCACCCTCCCCCCCCATTGCTAGGGGGCCAATAACTACTACTTAGTTTAACCATATAACATCAAAAGAGTTTTATAAAGGGATAATTATTTCAAGGATATACAAGAACAAACACCTCCACTCTATTCACTGGGAAAGATTGGCAATGGTCTTAAATTGGAAAACATTCTTTCAGTTACTTTGAAGATCGGGAGAAACTCTAGGATAATCTCCATAATCTACGATAACATTTTTTGCTTTAGTAACATGGGACACATTACAGACACTAAGGATACAAAAAGGGAGGTGAACAAAATAATCTCGGCCCCTAAAACTGACATTCTTTTTGGGGAGATATAATGTATAAATTTACATAAATATTTATGAATGTTATATTTAAAGCACACACACCTATCTATCTATCTATCTATCTATCTATCTATCTATCTATCTATCTATCTATCTATCTATCTATCTATCTATCTATCTATCTATCATAATGCCTATTGTACCTCCCCACACACACAGAGTCATTTTGAATATCAAAGGACATAGTATCCAGAAAGCACTTTGGGAATTTTGACACTCACGACCTTTATCACGACCACACATATTTTGAGGATGCTCTCTGGAGATCTTGGCATAGCCAGTCAGATCTGGGTTTGTGGAAGGTTCAAGCTAGGCTTGGTTTAGGCACTATGGAATTCAGGTAGGGAGTGTCAAAATGTCAGGGTAAGGACTACAAAGAGAGTTCCAGGTACTCCAGGGGCATCCTAGAAAGACCTTTAGAATAATACAAATTTAGGAGGTAGGGAGAGGAAGAAGAATCAGAAAAACAAAATTTTAATCTAAATGCAAACAACAAAAAGGACAAATGAATGATCATGAATAGAAAAAAAGTTTTGAAAAAATTAAAAGTTTTTCTGATGTTTTATGTGTTAGAATTAATTAATGGAAATAGAAATAGTTACTAAGCAAGGTTACTTGGCAGTATTGATATTCAATAGCACTTTAAATAAACATTTCATTAACCAAAAAAGGAATCGATATGTATAGAGGAGAAAGTTGACATTATCAACAACATTTTAAGATTCCCAAAGTGCTTTCTGGATACTATGTCCTTTGATATTCAAAATGACTCTGTGTGTGTGTGGGGGGTAGGTGGGCAGTATAGCAGGTATTATCATAGATAGATAGATAGATAGATAGATAGATAGATAGATAGATAGATAGATAGATAGATAGATAGATAGATAGATAGATAGATAGATGATAGATAGATAGATGATAGATAGATAGATAGATGTGTGTACACAGAAGGTATAGCCAGTATTATCAGCCCAAGACAACTTAATGTGTATTACTGAGATGAATGTGCAGCACAGTCCAGGGCAGGCAGTTTGAGTAAGCCAGCAGTAAGCCTCAATGCCTGTCCATGCAGGTGTTCAGGGCAACTGAATCATCATCAGCAAATGGTAGAGATCTTAGTCCATAGACAAGAAAGAGGTGATGGTGGTGGAGAACTGATTAGAAAGTTATTATATGAGAAACTTTGCTGGAACAGGGTGAAGGACTCTGTTTCATTGTCCAAAAGGTGATCCAGACCACAGACCTAGGTCTCAGTCCCAAGGTGAGGAAGGGCATTATCAAAGTACAGCATGCTGCTCCAGGACAGCAGGGATATTGGTCATAGGTCCACAGAAGAAAAAAGTATTTGTGGTTGCTCACAGAGCAGAACACAGGTCAGGCCAGTAGTGATCAGAACTTTCCTTAGATCTAGAAGAACTGGAAATTTGCAGGTGCTCAGGATTAGCTCTGAAACACAACAGCATGAAAAGCCTGGAGTTCAGAACAATGCTCTATTCATCCCGGGAGTACAGACCAACTTTAACATAAAGTTAAAAACCAAGAAAGACACACAAAGGAAAGTTAAGAGGCTGGAGCAGAATCTATTGTGCTTCAGCTGAAATAAACACAAACACAAACAAAAACAAAACAAGTAAATAAAAATAAACAAACAAAAAACAGAGGTAGTAATCATGATCTCAGAAAGAAAAAAAATGTAAAAATTGATCTAATTAAAAGATATAGGAAAGGAAATTACATATTCTTAAAAGGTACCACAGACAATGAAGTAATATCCATCCCATAAGTACATGTACCAAATGATATAGCATTCATCTTTTAAATGAGTTGTAAGAGGAAATTGACTATAAAGCATACTATTGGGGGTACTTCAAATTTCCCCTTTCAGGACTAGATAAATCTAACCAAAATTACACAAGAAAAAAATTTAAAGAAGTGAATAGAAGTTTAGAAAAGTTAAAAATGATAGACATCTGGGGTGAAATTGAATGTAGATAGAAATGAATATGCCTTTTTCTCAGTGGTACATGACGCCTAGAAAAACAAAACAAAACTATGTGTTACAGCATACAGACCTCACAAGCAAATGCAGAAAGGCAGAAATATTAAATGCTTCCTTTTTATATGATAATGCAATAAAGTGTCATGGAACATAGAATAAATTAATTAGAATCTAATGTAGTCCTAACGAATAAGTGAGTGAAAGAATAAATCAGGCAACAATCAGCAATTTCATTAAAGAGAATGAAAACAATGAGCTAATATACCTAAATTCATGGGATACAGGCAAAGCAGTGCCCAAGGGAAATTTTATCTTTAAATGCCTACATCAAAAAAAAAAATAGAAAACATATCCATGAATTGAGCAGGAACTAAAAAAAAAAATAATTATAGAAAAAGGAACTAATCTTAAAAAATTATCCAGCAAATTGGAAATATTGAAAATCAAGATAGATTAATAAAACAATATAAGAAAATGATTGACCTAAGAAAAAAATGGGGGTGGGGGTAAGCTAGGTGGTACATTAGATAAAGCACCAGCCTTGTATTCAAGAGGCCCTGAGTTCAAATCCAACCTGAAAGGTGACACTTACTGGCTTTATGACCCTGGGCAAGACACTTAACTCTCATTGCTTCTTCAAACAAAACAAAACAAAACAAAACAAGCAAACAAAAAGAAATAAAATTAGGAGCTGGTTTTATGGAAGAACCAATAAAATATATAAAATATTGATTCATTTTATTAAAAAAAAGAAAAGAAAGGAGAATCATATTGGTATCAGAAATGAAAAGTGTGAATTCACCACCAATAAAAAAGAAATTAAAGCAATTATTAGGAATTATTTTACCAAATTATATGGTAATACATATGACAATCTAAGCAAAATGGATTAATATTTATAAAAAATGTCCAAATTAGCAGAAGATGAAATAAGATACTTGGATAACTCCATCTTCAAAAAAAGAAATTGAACTGGCCATCAATGAACTCCCTAAGAAAAAAAATACCTAGGGTCAGATGGATTACATTTTTTTTTTTTAGTGAGGCAATTGGGCTTAAGTGACTTGCCTAGGGTCACACAGCTAGTAAGTGTCAAGTGTCTGAGGCTGGATTTGAACTCAGGTTCTCCTGATTCCAGGGCCAGTGCTCTATCCACTGTACCACCTAGCTGCCCCTATAAGACAATTCTGGCAAAAATTTAAACAATTAATTCCAAATATATATAAACTATTTGGAAAAATAGGCAAGGAAGGAGTTTTACGAAATCTGTTTTATGATATAAATTTGGTACACATATGTAAAAAAAAGAAAAAAATAAAATTATAGAGAAATTTCCCTAATAAATATTGATGCAAGAATTTTAAATGAAATACTAGTAAGGAGATAGTGTACCACAGGTATCGGACACTATGAAAAGATGGGTTCTATATCAGGAATTTAGAACTGATTCAATATTAGAACAAGTATTAACCTAATGTACCATATCTAAAAAAGAAACAAATATAAATCATTTGATTATCTCAAAAGAGGCAGAAAAAAATTGACAAAATAAAACACCCATTTCTATTAAAAACAGGAGAAAACATAAGAATAAATTGAGCTTTGTTTAAAATGTTAAGTTGTATCAGCAAATATTTTCTATTATGGGGATAAAATAAAAGACTTCCCAATAAGATTACAAGTAAAGATCCCCATTAAAATCGCTATTATTCAATATTGTATTAGAAATGCTACCTATAACAATAAAAAAGTGGAAAAATAATTTAAGAAATTACAATAAAGAATGAGAAAACAAAACCATCACTTTTTGCAAATGATATGATGGTATACTTAGAAACTCAACTAAGAAAAAGTAGTTGAAAGAATGAACAGCTTTAGTAAAGTTGTAGGATATAAAATAAACCTATACAAATTATCATCATTTCTTCATAGAAACAACAAAGTCCGGCAGCAAGAGATAGAAAGAGAAATTCCATTTAAAATAGCTGTAAATAATAGAAAATATTTGGGATTCTAACTGCCAAGACAGTTCCAGACAAAATTATCATTTTTTAATAGACGTAGAAAAACCGCAACAAAATCTATATGGAAGACAAAAAGTTCAAGAATATCAAGGGAATTAATGGGAAAAAAATGTGATGAAAGGTGATGTAGCTGTAACAGATAGCAAACAGTATTATAATATGGTAATCATCAAAACAATTTGGTACTTGCTTAGGTATGTGATGTTTAAAATCTATATTGTGGTCGCCTTAAATTAGAATCTTCAGCACCAGTCTTTCGGCATTAAACATTTATTAAAGCATACAGGTATTCACAAGGAGTTCAGAAAGTTAAGAAAAAGCCTATCTAGCCTAGAGTTCCCCCTGGCTGGCTTCTTCCTGAAGTCCTCCTCCAGGAGCCTGCTTTAATCAGGAACTCTCCAGCAAGCTGGGTCTGGAACAAAGGTGGTCCTTACACACTGCTTCAAGGTGATTGGTTGGTGTCATGCAAATCCATTGGTTTTGAAGGTGTTCTCAAGTTGAGTTCATAGTCTAGCTTCTGAGAACAATACCATCTTAAGGGCTAGCCAGGTGTGATTACAATCCAGTTAACTTGAAGTAGGCTAATCAGCAGTCAATCACTCTCACTTGATTCAATCAGTCTCAATTAATCTCCATTTGGGTCTTTGAGCATCTGCTAAATCCCATTATTTCATCACAGATATATAATGATAGATCAGTGAACTAGATTAGGTGCACAAGACATCGTTGTAAATGATCAAAGTAATCTATTGCTTTAGAAACCCAAAGATTCAAGCATTTGGGGCAATAACTCACTATTTGAAAAAAAAAATAAACTGCTGGTTAAAATAGAGAACATTGTGGGGAAAACTATGTATATACCAACATCTTCCACAATATGCCAGGATGCAATCAAAATGAAAACATGATTTAGATATAACGGGATTATACTGTAAGAAAATTAGGGGAGTGTGGAATAGTTTATTTGTCAGAGCTATGAATAATGGAAGAATCGATGACCAAATCATAGATAAAGGTTATTAGGAGATGTAAAATAGATAATTTTGATTATTTTAATTTAAAAGTTTAAAAAAAGCCAATATAGTCAAGATTAGAAGGAAAGTGGAAATTTTGGGGAAAATCATTTCTACAAAAAGCATATGCTAAAAGCCTATTTCTTAAATATATAAAAAACTGAGTCAAATTTTTCATAATATCAATCATTCCGCAAATGATACATTGTCAAAGGAAATGGACGGGCAGTTTCTAGATGAATAAATAAAAGGTATCTATAGTCCCCATGACATGCATCCCATCTATATATGAATATTTTACAAAATGACCATGTATTATGGTCACAAAGATGTCATAAAATTGCAGAAAAAGCAACTACAAAACCTATCATATACATCATAATATAATAAAAAAAATATTCAAAGAAAAATCCTTAAGTAAAATGTAAAACACTTGGAGAATAAATACTATAATTTTAAAGAACTAATGAGTAAAATAACAAGTTATAAAAAATAGAAAATTAAATAAAAGAAAATGACAATACTATAAAAATGTACTAAAACTTATGTGACATATGGAAAGATTTTGAGTGGAAAACCTATATCTCTAAATATTTTAGATTAACAAAAATGAAAAAGTGAGGTGGGCATGCAGTTGATAAAAATTAAATTTTTACAACAAATTTTTGAAACACAAAACTAAACAATTAATTAGAAATTATACTAAATAATAGATTGGGATAATTGAGATCAAAAGACCACTTAATTAATAAGTAAAATTAAGAGCTATTAAAAACAAATAAAAAAGAAAATTAGCAAACCTGATTTTGTAAAGGGAGAAGAAAAACAAATTATTCATTATTAATTATTGAATATAGAAATTACCCCCAAAGGAGAAATAAAGCAAATTAATAGAAACCTTGCCCAATTACATGCTATCACAATTGATAGCTGAAAATTAATTCCTATGTAAAAAAATATAAAGTAAGCAGGTTAACATAAGTTACCATATAAATAACTCAATATTAAAAAAAATAAACTGGATACGCAAAAAATCAAATTCAAAAGAGCAAAAATAAATCTCCATGACCAGATTTATCCCTTAGTACTTTCAATGAAATTATCAAAGAACAACTCATTTTATTTATTGTTTTCAATAAAAAAGTCATCACACTTTAATAAATTTCTAAAGTATAAATATGATGAAATGCCTAATGAAAGAAATAACACAATAAAGAATGCTGAACTAGATCCCAGGTGATCATTGATGCAAACACTTTAAATAAAATATCAAGTAGCCTACAATGATAAATTCAAAAGATTATATGCTGACATAACTGAGTATATGCACAAATATACGTGTTGGTTTTAACATGTAAATATTTATAAACATAACAAATCACACTAATATAAATAAATCATACAATTGTGCCATTAAGTACTTAAAAGGCTTTAAACAGAATTCAAGACTCATTTCTTTTCAAACTCTAGAAATCGTAAAAATTGAACCTTTAATATAGTAATTAGTGTTTATCTAAATCCAAGAAGCAAAAGCAATATTGTATACAACAGAGAAAACTTAGAGGATTTTCTACCAAGTTCAGGGGAAAAGCAAGAATGCCCATTATTAAAAGGCAGGTTGGTGTCACTGTGGGATAGATCATTGGCAGTGAGTTGAGGTCTTCAATTCAAATCCAGCCTCAGACATTTTCTAGCTGTGTTAATTTGGGTGAACCACAACTTTTGTTGACCTTAATTTCTTCATCTGTAAAATAGTATAATCATAATGCCAAGCTTTCAGGGTTGTCATGAAGATCTAATGAGAAAATTTGCAAAGCACTTAGCACATTATGTGATACATATTAGGCATGCTATAACTGTTAGCTATAATAATGGTCAAAATAATAACAACAAATGTTATGATCATTATCTTTATTAACTATAAGCAATGCTAGAAAAGTTAGCTATAGCACCAAGATGATGAAAAGAAGTAGACATAGACAAAGATGGAGAAAATGATCATTTTTCCAATAATTTAAACTAACTTAAATAATATATAAGCACTAATGTTTGAGAATATAATTTGTAAACAATCATCCCTTTCTATCTATCTATCTATCTATCTATCTATCTATCTATCTATCTATCTATCTATCTATCTATCTATCTATCTATCAAATTCTCATGGATCTATCAGGGAAAGAGTTCTTGATCTAAATGAGTCAAGCTTAACAAATAAATAAAGGCTGTGATCAGGAAGTGAAAGAAATCACTAGAGAAAATGAAACCTCCATCTCAAGGACAGAGGGGAGAGGGAAGGAAAGGAGATACAATGCTATTAGGTGTTTGTCTTCAAAGCCAATGGAGCACAAGGAAATGAATACTGACCAAAAATACTATTCAAGTGGAACTTTATGGTTGTTGCACTCTCTGTTTTTGATGGACATCTGGTTTCAAACTGTCTCTCCCCTAAATTTGTCCCATTTTTTTATTGTCCCCATATTTAGGTGGTCACAAAATCTCATAGACATCACCAAACCTCAAAAAACTGTGCTAACCAACTCCTTCCTTGCAGTGAACTATTTCAATTTTCCTTGGAAATTGGTGGGTGATATTACAAGTAAAAGAAGGGGTAGTGATTAGACATTTCAATCATACAGAGAAATTTTAGCTGGAGAAACACCTTTTACTAAAATACATCAACCCCTTTTCTGTAACTTAGAGTCTTAGAAACATTCCTAGACAGGGGCAGATAGGTGGCACAGAGGATACAGCACTGGCCCTGGATTCAGAAGGACCTGAGTTAAAATTTGGCCTCAGACACTTGGCACTTACTCACTGTGTAAGTGCACACACATACATAAATACAGACAGGTAGATGATGGATAGATAGATAGATAGATAGATAGATAGATAGATAGATAGATAGATAGATAGATAGATAGATAGATGATATACAGATAGAGGGTTTATATATCTGTATATGTACATATGCAAATATTTGCATATGCACACACTGGTTACATCCATATAACATTACATTATATATAAGTATATATTGTGTATACATGTCTGTATATGGGTCAGCTAAATAGTTTAGTAGTTAGAACACTGAGACTGGAATTCGGAAGACCTGAATTCAAATTCATCCTTAGACACTTACTAGCTGTGTGACCCTGGATAAATCACTTAACTTTTGTTTGCCTTAACCTATTAGAGAAGGGAGTTCATGACACATTCAAGTTATAGAATCCCTTTCACAGAGCTGTGAGAGGGACATGAATGTGTTATCTGTACCAATTTTAGTTGTAACTACTAAAAATTTGGGACCTAATTCACTTTGATTCTATTTAAGGATATTAAATTGAATTCACCATGACCCCTTCCTAATGAGCCTCTTTTCTGTAAGGCAGATGAAAGAAATGTTCTATCAGGTTGCAGAGTACAATGTATTTTTCACAACTCAAGTAATTAGTGTTGGGTCAATTAGTTATGTTGCCTTGTAAGCATTAAAAAAATCCTCTTCTTTTCTCATCAAAGTATGAATGGATAATTTTAGAAAATGCATTATAGTAATAATTAGGAATCCTCTGGGGGGGGGGGTCGGAATCTTTGAAAGTCTCTATAATCCTTTGGAGAGTTGCATGTGTTTCTCATGGACTATATTAATGTTCCCAATATTAGCCCAGGAAGAAAGGACTAATCTCCTTGAGCTAGAGAGATTTAGCATTGTATATTTCCATATAGGAACATAGAAGAGAGTATCTAAACTAAATTCTTTCAACCACTAGAATCAAGGACAATTTATATCAACTAGATTGAAGCTTAATGGCAATTGATCATTTTTCTTCAAATGGAAATTTAAAAAAAATGGCACTATTAGCAAGTCCCAAAATTCTTATTTAGTAACACACATTCATCACTTCTTTGTTTCAAGAATTGCTATGAAGGGGCAGCTAGGTGGTGAAGTGGATAGAGCACCGGCCCTGGATTCAGGAGTACCTGAGCTCAAATCCGGCCTCAGACACTTAAAACTTACTAGATGTGTGACCCTGGGCAAGTCATTTAACCCCAATTGCCCAGCAAAAAAAAATCGCTATGAAATTTCAAAGCTCCTTATAAAGTACTTTTCTGACATCCAATCATTCTGGAGAGTAATTTGGAACTATGCCCAATAGGGTATAGAAATATGCATACCCTTTGATCCAGCAATACTACTGCTAGGCTTATTCTAAAGACATATTCAAAAACATCAAAATAATACCAATGTGTACAAAAATATTAATAGTAGCTTTTTTTTTGTAGTGGCTAATAATTGGAAGAAAAACAATCTCCTATCAATTGGGGAATAGCTAAAAATCTGTGGTAAAGGATGGTGATAGACTATTATGTGCTATAAGAAAAGACAAGCGAAATGATTTCAGAAAGGCCTAGAAAGACTTGTATGAATTGATCTATATAGAAGTGAGCAGAACCAAGGGGATGTTTTGCATAGTGACAGCAATATTGTTTGATGAAGAACTGTGAATGACAACTATTCTCAGTAATTCAATGATCCAAGATAATCCCGAAGGACTAATAATGAAGCAGACTATTCACCTCCAAAGAAAGAACTGATGCTGATTGAATGCATACCAAAGAATGCCATTTTCCTTTCTTTCATTTTTTCTTCTATTTAACTTTTCTTATACAAAATGACTAATATGGTCATGTTTTACATAATACCACATGTACAACCTATATCTGCTTGCTTACTGCCTTAGGGAGTGGGGTGAGGAGGTAGGGAAGGAGGGATAAACTTAGAACTCAAAACTTTAAATAAAAAGGTTTATTATATAAAAATGCTTTTCTTCTTAATCTCACTATGATTTTTATTAGGCCGTTATATTACAGAGAAAATATGGTATAATAAATATAGTACCAAAATTGGAATGAGGAAGAACACTTTAAAATCTTTCTTCTGAAACCTAGAATGTATGTGGTCCATTGGCAAGTCACATACCCTTTTGCTGTCTTAGTTTCTTCATCTGAAAAGTAGGGGGGGAGCAGCTAGGTGGCTCAGTGGATAAAGCACTGGCCCTGGATCCAGGAGGACCTGAGTTCAAATCCGGCCTCAGACACTTGACACTTACTAGCTGTGTGATCCTAGGCAAGTCACTTAACCCTCACTGCCCTGCCAAAAAACAAAAAACAAAAAGAAAAATAGGGTGGGTTAATATTCGTATAGCACCTCCATTAAACATTAAAGTGTTTCATTGAAGATTTAATGTGAAAAAAGTATGCAAATCCTTTTCCAAACAGACTGATAAATTCATGTAAGTTATTATGAACAAGAAAGTATATTTTCAATTTAAGTTTATGGATATTTTTGTTACATTTTGTTTTGAACTTCCTCCCTCCCTCCCCACCTTGCAATAAAGACAGAATTTTATGCTGGTTTTTGAATATATTCAAAAACATACTATATACATTTTCATTTATCAGTTACAAAGTATATTATTATTATCACAAAAATAGTCAGATTGTTACCAGACGAGATCCCAGAATGTGTGATGAATCTCTGCTCTAGATCCTTGGAAAAATCCCTAAGACATAATCATTTTTATTCTGTCTTTATAATGGCAACTACTTATGGTATATTGTTAATTACTATAATATTCATAGCTTGTATCTGATTCATTTAAATATCATATCTAAAGGATAAAGGTGCTGGTTATATATATATATACATATATATACATATATACATATATATACATATATACATATATATGTATATATGTATATATATATATATGTATATATATATATTTTAATCCAGATCCCTCTTATCGCTTTTGTGACCTAAAGTAATAGAAACATTACATTAGATACCCTTGTTATTTGGACTGGGGTTAATTTTGAAAACTCAACAATCATTTCAATATGACTTCTCTTTTACTCTACCCAGAGAGACTCCCATTGCCTCTTTTTATGAAAATATCTGACTTGTGTTTATTTCTAACTCTCTACCAATTCCAGCAAGCAACATATTCATATTTTTTTAACATAAAATATATATACTGCAACATGTAAAGAAGATGAATGGTATTCTTCTCAATGTTTCCATTTTGCATTTCTCAGTTTATAAATGGAGGACCTTGATCCTCAGAGAGATTTGATTTCTCCAAAATAGCATGGCTATATGCAAAAACATTGTGGTCAATATGGAGTTTCTGGAGCTCCAGTCCTATAATCTTTCCACTACACCTGCTATGCAACTCAGATATATCTAATTGACTCCCTAAATACTTATGTTTTTTATAGGGAAAAAAAAACAAATGACAAAAAATGTAATCCTCTCTATGAGGATGTCAAAACTATCTGCTGATTTTCTCATGTTGGTTTATAAAGTATCTCTTATTCACATGATAAAGGTACTGTCCATAAAAAATAGATGTCAGATACATTTGATATATTGAACTGGAGGACAAAGATTGGAAAATAGAAGAGGTTATGGAGAGAAAAAGGGGAAAATTAATAACATCAAATTGAGATACATGATAATGTTTATTCCTGTTCTATTTGTCTGAAATTAAATATGAATTAGGTGAAAACACTGAGAATCTCATGGCCATGAATGAGAGGGATTTGGAGGGGTAAAGAACAAGTCCAGGGGGCAGCTAGATGGTGCAGTGGTTAAAGCGCTGGCCCTGGATTCAGGAGGACCTGAGTTCAAATCCAACCTCAGACACTTAACACTTACTAGCTGTGTGACCCTGGGCAAGTCACTTAACCCCCATTGCCCCGAAAAAAAAAGAACAAGTCCAATGAATCATCAAGAGGATTAAATGTATTCACCAAATACCACAACACTGGGTTATGGGAAGCTATCTAGAAACTTGAAAGAGATGTCTTTAACATAAGTAAAAGTAAGTAAAGTGAGCAGAAAGTCTTTGGTCCTCATTACAGGGAGTAATATTAAAGCTCATGAGCCACCAAAAAAAAAAAGAAAAGAAAAGAAAATGGTCATGAAATGGATTATGAAGGAAAAGTGAGGAGCAGGTAGCCATATTGAATAGAGTACTGGACTTCAGTTCTGAAATTCCACATTCAAATCCTGACCTTGGATAAATTACCTAACCAGTCTGAACCTTATGGCATTGCCTTATTTATAGGCAGGATATAACTTATTTTGGTAAATGGAATTCACAGATGGACAAAATCCTAGCTCTTGGGTGAATGAAAGAAAATTATGGAAATTTGTGAGCATAGCCTTGGCTTTTCAAGAGGTCATTCATACTCATGTTTGGCACTTGAGTCTTCTGATATCAAAAACCTCTTTATAGTAGTCCCCATCTGGATATGGATCATGTTTCTGAACATCAACTTTTATTCTCTGAAAAGTGTCTAACTCTGGTTTGTTTTTGCCCCTTAATATAAGCAAGAAGCTGTCTATGGCCTTCAAAAATATTGATTCAAACTCTAAATATTTATGAATTTCCAAACATTGTTCAAACTTCTATTTGAAGTAACAAAGTGCAATAATTTTTTCTTTTGTTCTCCATTCAGAAAGTTCCCAAATACCCATTGAATATTGTGCAGATTCATCTAAATAATAGCAATAAATCATATGAACCAAAAAAACCCTACTTAAAATAGTTGAAGTCTATTAGCTTATTTTGCAATTTAAATGATTTAATTTCTAGAGGTTAGTGTCAGGTCAAATAATTACAGTGGGAAGGATCAAGGAATATTGAAAACATTCTTCCTGAGGATCAACCCTTTAAACTGAGAATTAAATTGTGTGAACACTGATCACAATATAACCTTTCTGTCTTGTACATACTGAATTAATTATGCATTGCAGATTATTTTTCATCTTTAATAAAGTATAATGTTGATTTCTCATAGTGCTAGATTAGGTATTTCCTGGGCCAGGCATAGGAAGTGGGGAGCATGGAATATGTGATGGTGTAGATGTTTCTTCTTTCCTTTTTTTTCTTTCTTTCCCTCTCTCTTTCTTTCTTTCATTCTTTCTTTCTTTCTTTTACCACTTTCCTCATGTTTTTATATTTAACTGTGGCAGTTTATAATGTTCCACTCAAGAAGAACTCCCTTATAAAAATCAAAGATTTGTAAAGATGAAACATATCGTGGTATAATCTAGTAGAGTCTAATCATTTAATAGATACAGAATATGACTCATCAAAATTAAATTGATTTATCCAAAGAAACATAGTCAGGGACAGGGCAGAAACTTAATATTTACTTTTTCTCACTTGAATGACATTTTTCATCCCAAAGTGTTCAGCCTAGCAGGAATTTATGACTCCAAAATGAACCACTATATTTAAAAATATTAAATGATAAGTCATTGCAAGACATGTGAAACACATTTCTTTTTGAGGAGGGAAGAAAGAAAGGAAGGAAAGAAGGGAGGAAGGAAGGAAGGAAAGAAAAAAGGAAGGGAGAGGGAGAAAAGGAAGAAGAGACTGAGGAAGACAGGAAAGGGGAAGAAGGAAGGAGGAAGGAGTAAGGGAAGTAGGGAGGAAGATTATGCTCTTATTATGTTAGCAGAACTTTGACAACCTTAAGAAGAAAGGTGCTGGTTTAAATGTGGGAAGAAAGAACTTTTATTCCAGTCTTTAAAAATACAAAGAGAGTACCACTCTTTCTACCTCTGGTCTCTCCCTTCTCTGATGTGTCATCCACACAGCCATCAAAGATACAGTCCTGGGGCAGCTAGGTGGTACAGTGGATAAAGCACTGGCCCTGGATTCGGGAGGACCTGAATTCAAATCCGACCTAAAACACTTGACACTTACTAGCTGTGTGACCCTGGGCAAGTCACTTAACCCCAACTGCCTCACCAACTCCCCCCCCCAAAAAAACAAAACAAAAATGAAACAAACAAACAAAAACAAAACAAAAGATAGTCCTAAAGATAAGTCAAAAAATGTCACTCCCTTAATCATTCAATTCTGGTGACTGATCACCTGTAGTATCAAATTGAAATTCCCCTTTTTGTCATTTGAAGACCTTAACAACATGAATTCAATTCTTGCTTTATTATTCAAATCCAGTTATTTCTTGGAATCATAGGTTAGATAAGTCAAACCACATGTGAAACAAGGATACCTAATGTATCATCTCTAACAATTATCTATCAAGCTCCCCTGTGATGGGTAGGTGGGTGACAGAGTGCATAATGCACAATGCTTCAAGTCAGCGATATCTGATTTCAAATCCTGTCACAGATACTTTTAACATGTGATCCTAGACAATTCAAACTTCTCTATACATGTTATATCACTCGTAAAATATTTGATTTATATTTGATCTCCAAAGTCACATAGAGATTTAAATACATGATCTTTTACTCTCTGACAGAGAACTCTTGACTTCACCAGGAATGCATTTTTTTTTATTGGACAACTACATTTACCCCCCTTCTATTGAACAGAAATCAGCCTCCATCCATTAGTACTATTACACCTTCATGTGGCAAGGTGGGGGTAGAATCTAATCTCTCTATCACAAGAAAGTTCTTAAATATTTCAAGACAGTTATTATGCTCCTCCTTCCCAATAATTGTCCATCTCCTAACTAAATATTGCCAGCTGCTATACTCTATTCTCATTTATTATATTTTCATGAGCCCTCTCTAGCCTTGCAATCTTCCTCTGATCATTTATAGATTGTCAAAATCATTCAACACAGGTGATTCATTCAGGCCTATTCACAACAGTACAGATGCGATGTGACTGGGTCATAGCATAGTAGGATTATTGCTTCCCCCCCGCCCCCGGATTCAGTGTTCTATCAGTGCTATTGAGATGTTCACAGTGTTATGAGTTGACATTTCACAATCGACTCACTCGGAGCCTGCAACTTTATTGTCCTCATACCTTATTTTATTTCCTGCCAGGCAGTTAATATCTTTGAATCCTATGTTCAAACTTCACCTGAATCCATCTAAAGGAATAGGTAAAAAGTACTAGAACCATAACTTCGTTGGGATAAGGAACTCCCAGAAGTAGAAATGCCATCTACCAAAGTAGGTAGACACCTTATCTACAATTTATAGTCTTAAAGATCTGCAAATAGCAGTAATAAGTGAAAAGACTTCCCTGACATCAGTCACAAAAGTAAGACATAAACCCAGCTTGTCCTAACTCTGAGGCTGATTCTTCAAGCATTCCATCTTATTATACATGCTAATAATGACATCGATAATCATGATACTGATAAGATCTAATATTTATGTAGTGATTTAATATTAGAGATTTATACATATTATTTAAATTTATTAAATATTATTTTACTAAATAATTTTCCTTCCTTATTTCCAGGTGGTTGAGAGCCTTTGAAACTCTAATTCCATTGCTCAGTATGCCTACCCTCCTAGCTTTTTGTTTGAAAACTGTCAGGGCCCTCCCTCCTTTGTAATTATTGGTTTGTTGATAACTTGTTATTTAAGTAATAAGTAATTTAATTGGTCCCTCTCACTACTGTCCTACATTAATCATATTACAAAAAAATCTCTCTATCTCTCTCTCTTTCAAAGCTTAAATTAAGGTTGTCAGGAGAAATAGAAAGAATCTCTGATATGCACACAACAGCACTCTGATCCCATAAAGTGAAGAAAAATTAAGAAGCCTCTTCAGGAGGGTAAAAGAGGAGAGAACAAAAGCTGAATTGAATCTTAATGAACAAATAAAGAAAACAAAACCAAATTAAGATTATAGCAACTAGTCCCATTATTTCCTGGCAAATAGAAGAAAAAAAATGGAAGCAGTGTCAGTTTCCTATTCTTGGGCTCAAAGGTCACTGAAAATGGCAACTGTAACCATGAAAGTAAAAGAAACTTGTTTCTTGGTAGGAAATCTATAACAAATATAGACAGACAACGCGCTATAAGGCAGAGACATTACCTTGCCAACAAGGGTCCATATAGTAAAAACTGTGGTTTTTCCAATAGTGATGTATGGCTATGAGTGCCAGTCTATAAATAAAGCTGAGCACCACAGAGTAGATGCCTTCAAATTATGGCGCTAGAGAAGACTTTTCAGAGTCCCTTACACAGCAAAGAGGTAAAACCCATCAATATTTAAAGAAATCAATTCAGACTATTCATTGGAAGGTAAAATATTGAAGGTAAAATACTTTGGCCACATAATGAGAAGACAGGACTCTTTGGAACAAACTCTGGTTTTGGGAAAGATTGAAGGTAAAAAGAAGGGGATAGAACAGGATGGGATGAATAGCTAGTGTCATGGAAGCAATGAACATGAGATTGGAAAGACTTGGAGAGATAATGGAGGATAGAAGTTCTTTGTGTGCTGTAGCCCATGGTGTCACAAAGAATTGGACATTACTGAACTTCTGAACAACAAATACACAATCATATGCACATAGAGGGATATATTTATATAGGCACACACAAATATATGTATGTATATGTGTATATATGATGTATGTATGTATGTGTATATATATACATATATACATATACATATATATATATACATACATATATATATATATATTCTCTGTGTGTGTATGTGTGTATTCTGGATAGATAGGGTTATTATGGCCAAACAAAATTCCCACATTCAACATATCCAAATATATTTCTGAATTTTAAGCATATCACTTCTCTGTCAGAATGTGTGTAGAAGGTTCCATTTTCATTCACTTACACTTTTCATTAATCATTGTGTTTATTAGGGTTCTTAAAGTCTTTCAAAGTTGACTTTTTTACTATAATGTTCCTATTTTTATACAAAAATGTTCTCCTAATTCCTCTCAATTTACTCTACATTAGTTCTTGAAGGTCTTCACAGTTTCCTTTGAAACTGTCCTGTTCATCATTTCTCATGATACAACATTTCATCAATTTATATAACACCCTTTGTTGCCCATTCCTTGAAAGAAAGGCAGCCCCTTAGTTTCAAAGGCTTTTTATTATAGTGCTTATTACCACACAAATGAATTTATTATTAATTTTCAGAGATAAAACTGAATCTTAGAGGGGAACAGGGTTTGATCAGATAGAGAACTAGGTCTTCTTATAATCCAAAGATAAAACTTCTTTCTGGATCTATTGTCCTGTTAAGATTACAAGCTATTTCCCCTAAACAAGGTAATATTCAAAATTCAACTGTGAAGGATACCCCCATATATTAAACAAATCTGTGTTACTTAAAAACAAAATAATGCAAAACAAAAACAAAACTAGATTAACCTCACATAGGCAAATGTAAATGTCACTGTGTCAGAAAGTGTTTTCTAATCCATATCAAGCAATCAATTAAATAAATAAAATAATTTATTTGTCATATACACTGTGTCAGGCACTGAGGACAAAATGATACCATTCTCTGCCCTAAGAAAGCAGAAATAGGATGGATACACAGAAACAAATGGAAAAGTTGCCTAAGTTTAGCTGAAGAGCATTCTGCAACTTCCTCAAAATAGCCAAATTTGTCTGACACCTTGCCAGATGCAGTCCACATAGATCTAACCATCTCCTCCCCCCAGGTCCCTTTAGTTAAGTTTCCATTACTCATCAAACTGTATCTATCCTGTGTTGATGGTCATATGTGAAAATATAGTAGTAATGATTCCCTAAGGAAAATAACAGTCAGGTAATAAAAATGTGCCATTTTGAAGTAAATGGAATGATGGGAAAGCTTTAATATGATTACAGTACTGTCTGTGTCCCATTCTGGGGAAATGAAATAAATTGATCTATGCTAACATAATCTATTTATTGAAAATGAAACAGTAAGCCAAAAGATTGGCTGTGATGAAGTGGATTTGGGAACTATAGATGACCGTCAGAGGAAGCATGGCTATTTGGGGAGGGCAGAATGACCCAATCATATATCAGGAAATAAGAAAATATGGACTAGTGGATAGACAGTTGGCCTTAGAACCAGGAAGGCTTGGTGTCAAGTCCTTTCTCTGATGCATATTGGCTCTCTGATCCTCGCCAAAGAACTTAATTGATTAGTTTTCTATGTGATTCTCTAAGACCTTTAAGTAAAAAAGGGATATCAACCTACATTGGTAGATGGACCTTCCTCATCTGGGAGTTCCCTATAGCAGTAAATAAGAGAGTCAGTCCTTGTCTTTCCTATATGTTCCAAGGATGGTTCTATGTCTTGGAGATAAACAGGTTTATTTGTTTTTCCTCTCCAGGTGCTTGCATTCTCCTGGGTATCAAATTAGCACTCACATATTCCACCTACTTGAAAAGCTGATGCACATAACCTACTACAAGACAACAATATCATTTGAACAGGATGGAGCAGCCGGAGGCTGAGAGATTTCCTTACCTAAGTAAAACTGAAAAATTTCTAAAACACCTTTTGAAAAATGATTTTTTTTACCTCCACTGTTCATAATATTAAATGGGAGAGGGGGCAGCTAGATGGTGCAGTGGATAGAGCACTGGTCCTGGACTCAGGAGGACCTGAGTTCAAATCCAGCCTCAGACACTTAACACTTACTAGCTGTGTGACCCTGGGCAAGTCACTTAACCCCAATCGCCTCACCAAAAAATAAAAAATTTAAAAAAATATTAAATGGGAGAGAAACGTCCCAAGAGCCAAATTCCAAGAGGAAAGCACAGTCTTGTCCTAACAACCATGCCCCAAATGTGGAAGTTTAATCAAAGCATTGGGCAAACATCAACTGAAGTTGTGGTTCCTTTTTTTTCTGTTTAATCTTACACCTCATCATCCCAAATAAGTGCATGGCTGCATTTGATTGTTTTTATATACATTGTTTAGAATTACAATCACTTAGGGTTTCAGCACTGTGGGCTGAGCAATTGCTGACATGAATCAGTTTATTTCATAAACAATAAAAAAAAAGATAAAGCATTGCTAATGATGACAACATGGAGCAAGCATATGCTCAGATGTGAAAGCATAGTTAGAAATGACAGGGATTGAAAACTGCTCCTTTGAGGCATATTAAGACTAGGATCTGCAGCACCCTTTTTGTAGAGTAAGGGCCATTGGAGGTATGGAATGATAATTGTTGTAGAAAGTTTTTCCTGAGAGCTAATGTTGTCATTTAGAACACTTACTTCTTTGGCATATTGCAAACCCTATTTTAAGGCTGGGGACAAAGGTGGGAAATAGTCAAACATATTGGAGGGTCTCTGTCTCTTGTACCATCCAATCAACTATTTTTCCCCCAAAGTAGTAACAAAGCTAATATTTCATAAGTAATGTGAAGGTTCCCACTCATAAGCACACACTCAAAGACGCACATACACACAGACATACTCACTCACTCACCTCAAGAAACATAGTTCATGTTCCATCTGTTTCTGGAGAAAGCAGAGAAAAATCAATACCCCTTCAGTTTGGCTATAGCAGCAATAATGAAGAGGGATAACCAAGAAAGGGAGAAGGATAGAGTACCTTCTTTGTCCTTTTCCTCTAATGTTTCTCCTGACCAATCCATTCCAATCTAATCTTTCCAAAGTCTAGGACAAGATTGCAGTATACCAGGGACTTTGTTAGGTGTTATGAGACCAAAGGAAGTGTGTCTTTGCCCTGAAAGAGCATACATTATACTGAGTGTAAATGTGATCACAGATCTGTAGCTGGTAGAGAACACAAGAGGTCATCTACTACATTTGCATCATTAAAAAATATATGACCAGGGCAGCTAGGTGGCGCAGTGGATAAAGGGCCGGCCCTGGATTCAGGAGTACCTGAGTTCAAATCCGGCCTCAGACACTTAACACTTACTAGCTGTGTGACCCTGGGCAAGTCACTTAACCCTCATTGCCCTAAAAAATAAAAAAAATTAAAAAATACGACCATCTGAGGAAGAAAAAGATCCAGAGAAGGGAAGATAAGGAAAGACACTGTATACAAAAGGTCATGACAGAAATGAGAGTTAAAGAAAACTAAAGATCCTTTAGGACTGTAGAAAGTAGGAAATTTATTTCAGATACACATAAGAGTTTGTTCATAGACATATCAAGTATATGGATTCCCAAGTAAAGAGGTACAGCTGGAATACAGAATGAATTAAGGAGAGTACTATCCAATAAAGCTGGAGAGATGTGTGTGTGTGTTTATATAACTTTATATTACTTTATCATGACTCATAAAGCTGGAGAGATAATCATATATATATATATATATATATATATATATATATATATATATATATATATATATATATTCCCCCCCCCCCCCGTGGCCAATAAGGAAACCAAAGGTTTTTATTGAACAGAATTGTAGCATGGCCTTACTGGTGCTATAGAGGAATATTTGGGTTATTTTTTGGTGGATGGGTTGGTAGAGGAGACAGAAGCATTATAGTCTGTAAATTAATCACAGGAATAGAGTAAGAGGTGAAAACATCTTCAGCCGCAATGTCTTCTGGGTTCAGAATCATCTTTCCTCCCAATTGCTCTTTAACTTTTCTTCAAAGCACCTGTAAGGACAATAGGTCAGGGACTATTTTATCTCTCATTTTGCAGATAAAATTGTTCACATTTCAGAAGCATTTTAAGGTTTATGAAAAAAATGTCAAAACAGGCTTATAATATAGGCAACATAATTCTCACCGTCAGGTTGTTTTGTTATGTTTTATAATATTTTTTCAAATAATGATTTTTTTATCCCTCCCACATCCTTTTCAAATTTGGAAAAAGAAATGAAATAAATATAATCAAGCAAAACAAATTCCCACATTCACTATGTTCAAAAATATGTCTCCTTTTGTATATTGAGTTCATCATTTCTTTGTCATTTACAAACTCACTTTCATTATCACAAACACCCTCCTTATCTACAGTCCCTATATGCACATTTTACCCTGCTGAATTCTGCATTAAGCATGATAAAAAGGCACTCTTCATGTCCTATAAGACACACACACACACACACACACACATCTATATATACACACCAAACCTGAATGGACTCGTCCTTTCTTTCCCTCACTACAATAAGGACATATCTCTTCCAAGCTTCTATTTTGCTACATAATGGAAATGTTGATAGTGGTTCCAAGAGGAGGCCACCAAAATGTCATAAAGAAAGTATATATTAGCAGAATATTGAAACAGAGTAACTTCCTTCCTTCCCCCCTTAAGGCTCCATTCTTATAGAATTACATAGGATGAAGAAATGGCCTTTAGGTTCCAATGTTTTAGAAATAAAATAAACACATAGTTTAATAGGGAAAGACTATTGCTCACATAGCATAAATCAATGAAATGAGTTTTTCAAGGCCAACTTTTATTACATAAGCTTTGCATTTTGAAACCTCATAGACTTGTCTATTAAACTTAGCTGGAGTGAAAGGATTTGCAGGTTGTTAAAGGGCTAAAATTCTAGCTAGACTGTCTAAAATATCTAATGAGTGGTCGCCAATAAATTATAAGCTTTAGCAAGAGTTAGACTTTTAAGCATTTATTAAGGAGAATAAGAATTTGGTAAAGAGAGAGAAAAAGGCCTAGATTCCTATCTATTAAAGGGAGAGCACATTTCTAGCTCCCTTCTCCGCCAGAGTCCAGAGGAAAGAGAGCGAGACTGAGCGCCAGTCTCTTCCTTCCTCCTCCCACTAGCCCGCGTCACTTCCTGACTCCTGGTCTTGCCCTCAAAGACCTTCCCTTCATGGGCAGAACTCCTCTACAGTAAGTATCCAGCAGGTGGCGTTATTCCAATCGTTACAAGGTTCCCTCTATATTTGAAGTTTATACATTCTAAGAATTTCTAAATTTCTACTTCCAATAATAAATATTGTCCCATGGTTATTAACCACACTCAATATAGTTTTAAATAATTATTTTTCCACATAAAAATATTAATTATTCACCTGCATTTTGATATAAAATGAGTCATGATAAAGTAATATAAAGTTATACACACACACACACACACACACACACACACACACACACACACGGTAGATAGATAGATAGGTGGGCAAAGGTTATCAACAGAGTATATAAAATGAGATTTTCAAACTGAAAAACAACATCAAAAACTGCCCCAACTCTGTAATAATATGATAAATAAAAATCATAATAGCCAGTGGTTTCACTTCATATCCAATAAATTGGGAAATTACAAAAAAAAAAAGATGAAAATGGAAGGCATATGGAAAAGCAAAGGGGAACTTTGTTGATGGAGTTAAAAACTAGTCTGATCATTCTGGAAAATAATTTTATAGTATGCTAAAAATAATTAAAATATTCATACCTTTGGACTGAGAAATTCTACTTCTAGACACACAATAAAAAATATATCTTGTTGAAAAATTAACCAAGTACTCTGTTTATGGTTTATCCAAGACATGTGATTTTAAGGGGAGGGACACAGGCAAGGCTTTTAGTGTCATAAAAAAAAGATGTTCTCCCTGGCTGAATGAGATAGATTATTTATTTATAACTTTGGGAAATGGAAATGAAATAATGATAGTACAATATTAGTTAGAAGTACAAAGTTACAAAGTTAAGAGATTGCTGAGTGCATGACTACATACAATGAGCTTGATAATCAAGCAGAATTTTTGGGATACTCTAAGAAAGGCAAAATATTGAAAAATAATTGATTTTAATAACTTGAACAGGACTTTTCCATTATTCTGCCTAGGAAAATCATGGTATCCCATTCTGCTTTCTATTATTTCTTCAGCCCAGCAATACCCAATCTATGAAAAGTCTTTGACATCTCAAGAAAAACATAATCTGAAAGGCCTATTGCTTCCATAGCTCTAGCTATATCTAAATATTCATGGCAGTACTTTTGTGGTTGCAAATAAGTAGTAATAAATGTCCATTGATTGGGAATTATTAAATTCTGACAAATGAATGTATTCAATAATATTGCCATGTAATAAAGTGTAAATATTAGAGAAGCAGAGAAACATGAGAAAGCTGAAATGAACTGAGTTACAATGAAACAAGAATAACCAAGAAAATGTTATATCTAATAAGTATAACTATGAAAGTCAAATTAGGGCTTAACAGTAAAATGGAGCTTAATGCCATGTAAATATAATAACTCAGTTCATTTCTGCAGAAGAGCTAACAAAATGTGCCTCTTTCCTTTCTTTGGAAAGAAGTGTGGGAAAGGAGCATGAGTGTGGTATGTCACACATCATTTCAGGTGTAGCGAATATATTCTTTGATATTGTTGACTTTTTCTTTTTGTTTTGTTTTGGGGGGTTTGCATGATTTAAAGAAAGACTGGCTAAGAAGACAGGAGGGGGGAATCATATTGAGAAACTGATTTACTCTAAAAATGAAATCATTATTAAAAATGTAGAAAATAATGGAGAATTGGTCTAGTTCAAAATGAGAATTATCTACCAATTAGTTGTGAGAATTATTACAGATTCTATATGTATATCTAATGGTAAAAATCATTACTTCAATCTATATCTCATTTCTCTTTTTTCAATGTCTTCAGACCAAAGAAAATTAATATTGTCCATATAATGAAGAACAAATATTCATTCTAGCCAAAGCAAAGACTAGCTCCAGCCTTATCCATATCCCTTCAAAATATCAGAATCACAAAATTTCAATGACCATCTATTCCAATGATAACTGAAATAATCTCCTTTGTCCAATATATCTAACAGATGTCCATACATCCTCTTTATTTTTTTTAATTAATAAAGTATTTTTTCCCGTTACATGTAAAGATAGTTCTCAACTTTTGTTTATACAAGCTTTCCAATTTCAGATTTTTCTCCCTCCCTCCCCTTCCTCCTCCCCGTCCCCTAGACAGCAGGTAATCTTATATAGGTTTATATATATATATATATATATATATGTGTGTGTGTGTGTGTGTGTGTGTGTGTGTATGTGTGTGTGTGTGTATATGTATATATGTATATATATGTAATAACATTAAACATATTTCTGCATTAGTCATGTTATTAAAAAAAAATCAAAGCAATGACAAAACACCTCAAAATAGAAAAACATCAGGACCAAAAACTAAAGAAATAGTATGGTTCATTCAGCATCTATACTCTAAAATTCTTTTTTTTTCCCCTGGATTTGGAGATTCTCTTCTATCTTGAGTTCCCTGGAACTCTTCTGTACCATTGCATTGGTGAGAAGAATATAGTCCATCACAGTAAATCAACACTCAATGTTGATGATACTATGTAAAATGTTCTTCTGGTTGTGCTCATCTCACTTATCATCAGCCCATGCAAGACCCTCCAGGTTTCTCTGAACTCCTCCTGCTCATCGTTTCTTACAGCACAATAGTATTCCATTGTATTCCTATACCACAAATTGTCCTGCCATTTCCCAATTGATGGGCATCCCCTCAACTTCCAATTCCTTGCCACCACATAAAGAGCAGCTATAAATATTTTTGTACATGTGGGTCCCTTTCCCCTTTCCATGATTTCTTTGGGAAAAATACCCAAATGTGGTATTTCTGGGTCAAAGGGTATGCACAGCTTTATAACCCTTTGGGCATAATTCCAAATTGCTCTCCAGAATGGTTGGATCAGTTCACAACTCCACCAACAATGCATTAGTGTTTCAATTTTTCCACAGCTTCTCCAACATTTATTATTTTACTTTTTTGTCATTTTAGCCAATCTGATAGGTGTCAGGTGGTACCTCAGAGTTGTTTTAATTTGTGTTTCTCTAATCATTAGAGATTTAGAGCATTTTTTCTATGGGAATAGATAGCTTTGGTTTCTTCATCAGAAAACTGCCTGTTCATATCCTTTGACCATTTCTCAATAGGGGAATGACTTGGATTCTTATAAATTTGATTTAGTTCCCTATATATGTTAGAAATGAGGCCTTTATCAGAAATACTGGCCATAAAAATTGTTTCCCAGGTTTCTGCCTACCTTCTAATTTTGGATGCATTACTTCTGTTCGTATAATTTTTTTTAATTTAATGTAATCAAAATCATCCATTTTCCATTTTATAGTATACTCTATCTCTTGTTTGGTCATAAACTGTTTTCTGTTCCAAAGATCTGATAGGTAGACTATTCCTTTCTCTCCTAATTTACCTATGGTATCACCTCTTATGTCTAAATCATGTATCCATTTTGACCTTATTTTAGTATAAGGTGTAAGATGTTGGTCTATGCCTAATTTCTGCCATACTATCTTCCAGTTTTCCCAGCAGTTTTTGTCAAATACTGAGTTCCTATCCCAGAAGCTGGAGTCCTTGGGTTTATCAAACACTACATTACTAGTGTCATTTACTACTGCATTTCCTGAGCCTAGCCTATTCCATTGATCTACCACTCTATTTCTTAGCCAGTACCAGATAGTTTTGATGACTGCCACTTCATAGTAAAGCTCCAGGTTTGGCACTGCTAACCCACCTTCCTGTGATTTTTTTTCCCATTATTTCCCTGGATATTCTTGATATTTTGTTTAGTCAGATGAATTTTGTTGTTATTATTTCTAGCTCTATAAAATAATTTTTGGTAGTCTGATTGGTATGGCACTGAATAAGTAAATTAATTTTGGTAGAATTGTTATTTTTACTATATTAGCTCTGCCTATCCATGAGGAATTGATATCTTTCCAATTATTTAGATCTGATTTGATTTGTGTGAAGAGTGTTTGGTAATTGTCTTCACAGAGTTCCTGCATTTGTCTTGGCAAGTAGACTCCCAAGTATTTTATATTATCTACCATTACTTTAAATGGAATTTCTCTTTCTTTATCTTGCTGCTGGACTTTGTTGGTAATGTATAGAAATACTGATGATTTATGTGGATTTATTTTATATCTTGCTACTTTGGTAAAGTTGTTAATTGTTTCAAGTAATTTTTGAGTTGATTCTCTAGGATTCTTTAAGTATACCATCATATCATCTGCAAAGAGTGATAGTTTTGTTTCCTCCTTGCATATTTTAATTCCTTTAATTCCTTTTTCTCCTCTGATTGCTAAAGCTAACATTTCTAGTACAATATTAAATAATAGGGGTGATAATGGACATCCCTGTTTCACCCCTGATCTTATTGGGAAGGTCTCTAATTTATCTCCATTGCATATAATACTTGCTGATGTTTTTAGGTAGACATTGTTTATTATTTTAAGGAAAGCTCCACCTATTCTTAAACTCTGTAGTGTTTTTATTAGGAATGGGTGCTGTATTTTGTCAAAAGCTTTCTCTGAATCTATTGAGATAATCATGATATTGGTTGGTTTTCTTATTGACATGGTTGATTATGTTAATAGTTTTCCTAATGTTGAACCAGCCCCTGCATTCCTGGTATAAATCCCACCTGGTCATAGTGTATTGTCCTGGTGCTCATTTGCTGTAATCTCCTTGCTAATATCTTATTTAAGATTTTACCATCAATATTCATTAAGGAAATTGGTCTATAATTTTCTTTCTCTGTTTTTGCTTTGCCTAGTTTTGGTACCACCACCATATTTCTGTCATAAAATGAACTTGGTAGAAAACCTTCTTCACCTATTTTTCCAAATAATTTGCATAATATTGGAATTAATTGTTCTTTAAATGTTTGGTAAAATTCAACCGTAAAGCCATCTGGCCCCGGGGATTTTTTCTTAGGGAGTTCATTAATGGCTTGTTCAATTTCTTTTTCTAATGTGGCTTTATTTAAGGAATTTATTTCCTCTTCAGTTAACCTGGGCAGTTTGTATTTTTGTAAATATTCATCCATTTCATTTAGATTGTCAAATTTATTGGCATACAGTTGGGCAAAATAAATCCTAATTGTTGATTTAATTTCCACTTCATTGGTGGTAACATCATCCTTTTCATTTTTGATACTCGTAATTTGGTTTTCTTCTTTCTTTTTTAAATCAAATTAACCAATATCTTATCTATTTTATTGTTTTATTCATAAAAGAAGCTCTTAGTTTTATTGATTAATTCTATAGTTTTTTTTTCTTTCAATCTTATAACTTTCTCCTTTAATTTTCAGGATCTCTAGGTTAGTATCTAATTGGCAATTTCTAATTTCTTCTTTTTCTATCTTTTTAAGTTGCATGCCCAATTCATTAATCTCCTCTTTCTCTCTTTTTTTTATTCATGTAAGCATTTAGAGCTATAAATTTTCCCCTGAGCACTGCTTTGGCTGCATCCCATAGATTTTGGTATGTTGTCTCATTATTGTCATTCTCTTGGTTATAGTTATTGATTGTTTCTATGATTTGTTGTTTGGCCCATTCAGTCTTTAGAATGACATTATTTAGTTTCCAATTATTTTCATTCTACTTTTCCCTGGCTCTTTCTTACATGTAATTCTTATTGCATCATGATCTGAGAAGGATGCATTTACTATTTCTGCCTTTCTACATTTGACTATGATGTTTTTGTGCCCTAATACATGGTCAATTTTTGAAAATGTGCCATGTACTGCTGAGAAAAGGTATATTCCTTTCTATCTCCATTCAATTTTCTCCAGACATCTATCATGTCTAACTTTTCTAGTAATCTATTCACCTCTTTCACTTCTTTCTTATTTATTTTTTGGCTAGATTTATCTAATTCTGAGAGGGGGAGATTCAGATCCCCCACTAGTATAGTATTACTGTCTAATTCCTTTTGTAACTCATTTAACTTCTCCTCTGAGAATTTGGATGCTATACCACTTGGCGCATACATGTTTAATATTGATATTACTTCATTATCTATAGTACCTTTTAGCAAGATGTAATTTCCTTCCTTATCTCTTTTAATGAGATCTATTTTTGCCTGTGCTTTGTCTGAGATAAGGATTGCTACCCCTGCTTTTTTTACTTTAGCTGAAGCATAATATATTCTTCTCCAGCCTTTTACCTTTACTCTGTGTGTATCTCTCTGCTTCAAATGTGTTTCTTGTAAACAGTACATTGTAGGATTCTGGTTTTTAATCCACTCTGCAATTCGCTTCTGTTTTATAGCAGAGTTCATCCCATTCACATTCACAGTTATTATTATTGACTGTCTATTCCCCTCCATTTTATTTATCCCCTTTGTACTTTTCCCCCCTTCTTTCTCCCTATTCCTCCTTGCCGATGTTTTCCTTCTTACCCCTGCCTCCCCCAATCTGCCCTCCCTTTTTATCACCCCCCTCTCTTTTCTTTACCTTTTTCTCCCTTGCTTTTGTCCTCCCTTTTATCAGTTCCACCCTTTCCCTTCCCCTTTTGCTTCCCTAAAGAATGAGCTAAGTTTC
Source organism: Dromiciops gliroides (assembly GCF_019393635.1). Classification (NCBI taxonomy): domain Eukaryota; kingdom Metazoa; phylum Chordata; class Mammalia; order Microbiotheria; family Microbiotheriidae; genus Dromiciops; species Dromiciops gliroides. Next base: position 18,788,941 of record NC_057862.1, read on the forward strand.
TTTATCCCAATGAATGTATAAGTTATTCCCTCTTTGATTCAAATATAATGAGATTAGGGTTGAAACAATGCTCCCCCCTCCTTTCTTTCCCTCTATTGTAATAGTTTTTTTTTTCACTTCTTCATATGATATAATTCTTCGCATTCCACCTCCCCTTTCCTCTCCTCCCCATAGACTCCCTTTTTAACCCCTTAATTTTTTTTTGTATCATCACATCAAAAACAATGTATATTTATACCCTCTGTGTAAAGTCCTTCTCTCTGCCCAAATATATTTACAGTTCTTAAGAGTTTGAATATTATCTTCCTGCGTAGGGATATAAACAGTTTAAACTAATTGAGTAACCTTTTTTTCCCCCTCTGTTTACCTTTTTAAACTTCTCTTGAGTCTTGTATGTTAAGATTAGATTTTCTATTCAGTTCTCGTCTTTTCATCAGGAAAGATTGAAAGTCCCCTATTTCCTTGAATGTCCATCTTTTCCCCTGAAAGAAAATGCACATTTTTGCTAGGTAATAGATTCTTGGCTGCAATCCAAGCTCCTTTGCCTTCCGGAATATCATATTCCAAGCCTTGAGATCCTTTAATGTTGAAGCTGCCAGGTCCTGAGCAATCCTGACTGTGGCTCCATGATATTTAAATTGCTTCTTTCTGGCTGCTTGGAGTATTTGCTGTTTCACCTGATAATTCTGGAATTTGGCTACAATATTCTTGGGAGTTTTCCTTTTGGGGTCTCTTTCAGGAGGTGATCAGTGGATTCTTTCAAAGATGATTTTATCCTCTGATTCTATGATATCAGGGCAGTTGTCCTTAATATTTTCCTGGAATATGTTGTCTAGATTCTTTTTCTGGTCATGGCTTTCAGGCAGTCGAATGACTCTCAAATTGTCTCTGCTGGATCTTTTTTCCAGATCAGTTGTCTTTCCAATGAGGTATTTCACATTTTCTTCTATTTTTTCATTCTTTTTATTCTGCTTGACTGATTCCTGGTGTCTCCTGGATTCCTTATCTTTCAACTGTCCAATTTTAATTTTTAAGGCATTGTTTTCTTCAGTGAGATTATGCACCTTTTTTTTCCATTTGGCCAGATGAATTTTTTAAGGCATTGTTTTCTTCAGTGAAATTATGCACTTGTTTTTTTCCATTTGGCCAATCAATCTTTGTGCTTCCTTTTCCAAGCTGCAGATTCTTTTTTCATAGTTTTCTTGTTTTGCTTTCATTTCTCTCCCCATTTTTTTCCTACCTCTCTCAATTGATTTTTAAAACTCTTTTTGAGGGGCAGCTAGATGGCGCAGTGGATAGAGCACTGGCCCTGGAGTCAGGAGTACCTGAGTTCAAATCCGGCCTCAGACACTTAATACTTACTAGCTGTGTGACCCTGGGCAAGTCACTTAACCCCAATTGCCTCACTAAAAAAAAAAAATCTTTTTGAGCTCTTCGAGGAAGGCTTTTTGTTCTTGGGACCAATTCACCTTCCCTCATGAGGCTTCACATGTAGGCAATTTGAGGGTATTGTCCTAATCTGAGCTTGTGTTGGCTTCTTCCCTATTGATACAGAAGCTCTCAATGGAGAGGGCTCTTTTTTGCTTCTTACTCATTCTTGCAGCTTATTTTTTTTTTAAGTTGAGGTCTGCTCTGGGGGCAACAGGGTCCCTGTTTTGGGCTTCTTGTGCAGGGGTATAGGTGCTGTGTGACTGGCTTTTTACTCTGAAGCCTTTATAGTGTGTGCAGTTTGCCCCCCTGCACTTCCTGTCTGAGCACTCTGGGTCAGGCACCTGATCCCACCTGATCGTGGCACTATAGCTGGCAACTTGCCCTCTCGGCTGGTGCAGGTAGGTTTTTCCACTGTCCTTCTTGGCCACCAGATTTTTGAGCCAGCTTCCAGAGGCCTCAGTTGTTGGCTATGGCCTGCAACTCCTGCTGACTTGCCCCGACCCCCTTGGCTCTGGGCTGTTGCCCTGTGCTGGGCCTCCCTTTTGCCCGAGTCAGACTGACCTTTTCCTGAAGTCTTCTAAATTATCTCTGGTTGGAAGACTGTGTCTCTCTTTCTATTTGCAGATTCTATAGTTTCACAATCTGTCCAGAGGCTTGATTTAATGTTCTATTTGAGGGAACAGAACGAGAGCTCAGGCAGCTTGCTGTTTCCTCTCTGCCATCTTGGCTCCCCATCCATCCTCTTTAAAGTTACCAATAAGAAGAAACTCAAGTTTTCCTCATGTGTCCCACTCCATTCTACAACAATTTCATTCTTCTGAACATTAAAAGAGAGGGTTAATGATTATTTAAGGTCTCTCCTGAAACCAATGTGCTTTCTTTACATGGAAAAAAAATCACATTAAACCTCCACATCATTATTTTAACATTATCATCTTCAATTTCTAACCATTTATAGGCATATTTTGATTGTTATTCTTTGAGACACATAAAAATGGTAGGGTATAATGTGGGCATTGCTTGAGTTGGAGTTGAGAGACATAGATTGGAATGTCAATTGTGCATTCTTTATTGTGCATTCTGGAGCCAACCACCCCCCCAAAAAAAATCAAATTAAATATAAAATAGCTTCTCATAAATATCTTGCTTGTTCAACCCAATATATGACATGATTTTACTATGGTACAAATGAAATTGCTTGTTTTAGTTTTTGTTTTAATTTTGGGTGCTGCTGGAGACTAAACGAAAAATAATTTATTTGTTTATATCATGTGCCCAATGACTCTTAGTTGGATGAACCTCATGTGTACTTCTAGGTCATGTAACCAACATTATGGAGAGCTGGATATTTTCTCTTATCTATATCACTTCTCATACAGTACCAAAATATGAATTACATTCAAAACGTAAAAAAAACTTATTTCAGTTATTTTCAGAAGTCAAAATTCTAAGAACCTTAAGAAGATAATAACAATCATTTAATAGCAAAGAAAGGTAATTTATGATCCCTTGCACATTCACTCAGTATCTCTTCCTCCACCAGACGCCATACCTGGCAGGGCTACACAACTAGTTCAAAAGGTCTGGGTCTTGAGATACTTTCAATAATTAATTTGATATACCTGCAGTCTCTGAAAGAAAACCCTTCTCTTCCCCTGCCTTCCTTCCACCATTATGACACATTCAAGAACAAAACTCATTCTAACAATCAGTTGTACCCTGTGGGATGGCTATAGAGGCATAAAAATGGAATATCTTAATTTTTCTGGCAGGAAGGAGAATCACAGTAGCATAAAGCATTGTAATGGAGAGCCAGAGTTTGTAGGGGCCCCTTTACAAGGCATAGAGGAATGGAGACTGATGTCCCAGTTTGGTCAGCCCTGCCCTCCTTTTGTCCCCATCCACATTATTTGGACAGAGATTAAGGCCAGTGAATTGTGAATTCTCCATTATGGGAGGAGCATAATATATATTTGTGATAGGATACCCAGCAGAACTGTCATAAATGGAGAAGTCAGAAAATCAGCAGTGATTGAGAAATAGACAGCTAGATGATATAGTGGATAGAATGTTACAGTTGGAGTTAGGAGGAACTGAGTTCAAATCCAGTCTCAGAAACTTGTTAACTTTGTCACCCTGGGCAAGTTACTTTACCTCTGTATACCTGTTTCCTCATCTATAAAATGAGAGTAATAATAACACCTACCTCCCAAGCATGTTGTGAAAGTCATATGAGATAATAGTTATAAAGCACTTATCACAGTGCCTGGAACATAGCAAAAAAACTTGGTAATTGTAAGGCAAAAAAGACTAAAATTGCCAAATTCCCAAGGAGAAAGAAAACCATTAACAAAACCCTGAGCACAAGCATATATAACAACACAAAGATACCAACAATAGAAAGAAAGATAGCTTCCAGATTACCTAAATGAGTACAAACACCTCTGAGGATTTATAATTACAGATAACCCAAAGGGAAAAGAAGAGCTGAATTCTTAGCATCTATATTGACTACACCTTATTACCAATTTTATAGAAAAAATAATTGCATAAAAGCTAACATCAAGGAGATGTACGATAAAAAAGTTTATGATAGGATCTGAGAGGGAACATAGTTTAATGGAAAATCCATTGAATTATAGAAACTGCTTTCAAATTACAGATTGAATACTATCTTGATTACTCTAGGCAAATCAAATAATTTCTCCAAGTCTGTTTCCTTGTCTGTATAAAGAAGGATTTAGGGTCTTCAACTTGATGATCTCTGAGGTTCTCTTCTAGCTTAATCATGTAGTCAGTGAAATGAAAGAGAAGGATGGTGACAAATAGGCAGCCTTGGATCTACACCTGTATCCATGTGATATAAAGAAATATGATAGGAAATTCTCCACCATGTCATATAAGTCCCCCATGGAGAATTTGTGGAAGAACATGGATAATGTTAAAATTGCTTTAGAAGGCACTGATGAGGTAGGTTTGGCATCAATGGAGAAACTAACCAAAAGGATGAATTCATCAATCTAATAAAAAACACTGATATATGGGAAATATGGCATTACAAAAAAGATTCAAGGCATAATGTCTGGGTAATTTAATAATTTTTATTAATAATGCCAGCATTTTAATAAATGATGGTCAATTTTCCATCTCTCTTAGACCAAAGGCAATCCTGGCACCAGACTCATAGGTTATATGTTCTTTTAGAAGAGCAGTGTTCAAAAGGATTACAATCAAGTCTTATTGGTTAACAATTAATGAGAGGTGAACTTCACAAAGAGAAATGTCCTTACTCCAGTGAGAAGGTGAAAGTGATATTATGTCACCCTTGGAGAGAGAGGCTATTTCTATATCCACACAACAACCAGCCTTGGGCAATTTAGGGAAAAAGGTGTATATTCACTCAAGCTTAATTGAATAGAATTCACCTTATACTAAAAATTCCTTGTAAGGTTGGGTGGGGTCAAATAGAGGAAAAGGTTAGTTAGACCTTCAGAGACTGAGGTCTTGAAATGAAGATAGAGAAAATGGGGAATCTTCCCAAATCATTAGTTATTAATAATAATTTCTCTCAGAAATTTACTTTGTCCCTTTGCAATTAGTTCACTTATATAAGAGCCCTGCCCATAAGACAGATTCTTATGCTCCTAAATTTGAAGACATAGGACATACCTCTGCATAGAAATCAGTGGGTGCATCTCTGTATTCAAAGGAATTGACCAAACACCCAAGTGTTGAAATAATGTGATAAAGTAATAACTTTGTCTTTAAACACTTTATTCTATTATAAACTTCTCCTAGGAAGGGTAACATTCTGAAAAGAGCTCCAGTTTCTGGGAAGAGTTCAAAGAAGTTTCACATTCTGGAGAAAGCTCTAGTTTCTAGAAGTCTTGTAGGATGCTTGATACTCTTGGGAGAGCTCTAGATCTGGAGTCAGATGACCTTGCTACAAATTTTAATTCTGTTACTAGTTACTTGTATGACCTTGAGGAGCTCATTTAACCTAACTTAGCATTAACTTCCTTATATGTAAGACAAAGGGAAGATGGTGCTGATACCCTCCAGATTCTATCCTAGTTCTACTCCAAGATGATTATTTTCCAAGGAGATGGAAGTCATCCCATCTTGAAACTTCTAAAATTTATAAGGGTAAATAACATCTATATTAATATATGTTAAGCTATTCATGAAAACCCATGAAAATGTCTTCATGGGTCACATGCACATACAACTTCTGGCTCCCAAAGCTCAAAATCTTCCATTATCTTTTGCTCTCAACCTTATTCATTATAATAAATATATTTGAAATGAGACTTATTTCTTGTCCATAACCATTAACTTGTTTGTGGCTTAGAAACCACCTCAGACAATTAAAATAATAAACATTTTTACTTAAAGATTTGAACTCCAAATTGTTTCCCTCTTTCACTCCCTCCCCTCGCTATCGCTGAGGCAGCAAACAAGGAGATATAGGTTATATGTGTGTAATTATGTGAAACATTACTACGTTAGTTATTTTGTATGAGAAAACTTGAATAAAAGAAAAAATGAAAATGAAAAATAGAGTGCTTCAATCTGTGTTCAATCAATATCATTTCCTCTTTGAAAGTGAATAGTATTCATTATTAGTCCTTTGGGATTGTCTCAAATCATTATATTGCTGAGAACATTTAAGTCATTCACAGTTCTTCATCAAACAATATTTCATTCACTGCGCAAAATGTTCCTCTGGTTCTGCTCACTTCACATACATCAGTTCATACAAGTCTTTCCAGGCCTTTCTGAAATCATCCTGCTTCACATTTTTTATAAAAACAATAATATTCCATCACTATCATATACCACAGCTTGTTCAACCATTCCCCAATTGATGGACATTCTTTTGATTTCCAATTCTTTGCCACCACAAAAATAGATGCTATAAATATATATATTTTTGTACAAATAGATCTTTTTCTGTTTTTGGAGATGTCTTTGGGACATGAACCTAGCGGTGGTATTTCTGGATCAAAGGTTATACACAACTCTATAGCCCTTTGGAAATAGTTCCAAACTGTTCTCCAGAATGATCGGATCTCTTCACAACTCCACCAGTTTTCCCATATTCCCTCCAACATCCAATATTTTCCTTTTCCATTATATTTGCCATTCTGATAGTCATGAGTTGATATCTCAGAGTTGTTTGAATTTGCATTTATATGACCAATAGTGATCTAGAGCATATTTTCATATGACCATAGATAACTTTAATTTCTTTGTCATCTCAGACAATTTTTACACCTGAAGAAACGGAATCTGAGCACAGTGGTAAGTGATTGTTCCCATATCACACAGATAATAACTAATAGGTTCACAATATGAAGCCAGCTAGGCAATTGTGTGGCATAGTGGATGGAACACTGGGCCTGGAGTCAGGAAGACCCGAGTTCAAATTTGACATCAGACACTTAGTAGCTGTGTGTCCCTGGACAAATCATCTACACATTAGCCTCAGTTTCTTCATCTATAAAATGAGTTGGAGGGGCAGCTAGGTGGCACAGTGGTAAAGCACCAGCCCTGGACTCAGGAGTACCTGAGTTTAAATCCAGCCTCAGACACTTGACACTTACTAGCTGTGTGACCCTGGGCAAGTCACTCAACCCCCATTGCCCCACAAAAAAAAAAAAATGAGTTGGAGAAGGAAATGGTCAATCAGTTCAGTCACTTTGTCAAAATCTCCCTCAATAAAGTCCCAAAGATTTGGAAATGACAGAGATAACTCAACAACAACGAATGAGCCAAGCTCCCCTAACTCTCAATGCAGAGCTCTTTCTGCTCTACAAATAACTTGCCATCACTCTATGTATTCTGAAACAGTATAGCTCTCCTTTTCACTTTCAAAAATAGAAAGAAAAAAAATGGTCATTGGTGTGGCTAGATGTTTAAAGACTCCAGCTTCTTTTATTTGGGGAGCCAGAATTAACTGACTGTCAGTCACTTCTTATGAGAGACAATGCCTCAAGAACTACTGCTGCTATTTAAGAAAGATTAAGTGGAAATAAATTCACAGCAAATGCAAATGCTAACTTATCATGTGATTTTCTTTGGATTCCAAAGCCAAGGACTAATTTCCGTGCTTTCACCTTTAGCATTATTGACAGACACAAAGAAATGCAGAGACTGAAGGGAGGTCTTCTGATAAAAGCATTCAGCTGCAATAATAAGGTATGGTTCTCTAACAGTTAGAGCACCGGATATTAGGCATCCTTTGTTTCCAGGCATCCTGTCCTGTGGGCTTGCTAGTCTAAAAATGTTCTGTACAGTATTAACCTTATGTTTAGATGGAGAATGTGGCCTTCAAAAATATTTCTTTGTAAATAATAAAGGTTGTTTTGGGGGGTGGTCATGGTAGTAAATGAACCGACTTTTCTTATAGCTCTTATATGAAAAATACTTTGCCCTGTAAAAGGTCTTGAAAACTAGAGCTTCAAGTCATGATTCAAGTCCTCTAATTTTGAGAGTTCTCTCATGAAAAGTAAAATACTTAAATTAAATTAGTAGTAGAACTTCATCTGAAAACACCTGTGACAATTTAGACTGCAATATATCTTCACATCTCATTTAAAATAATTAAAGAAATCTATTTCCCTCCCTCTCCTTCAATGTGATGCATAAAATGTGATGTTCTGGAGAGCCATCTCTACTTCATATTTCCAATTCATCAGCCCTTCTAATCCTAGTTCTCCTCTGTAACTCCTCTATTAAAAATCCTTCAATTGTGAAATCCAGTGTTTTTTTTTTAATTTGTCACCCTCCTTGGCCTCTGTGGGTTTTCTCACTGTTGACTATACTTCTCTCCCACCATGTATATTCTCTAATTCCTTTCACATCTGTGGTAATACACACTTGAAAGTTTCTTCCTACCCGTCTGACCTAGCCTTCTCAGTCTTCTTTTCCCAACATCCATTTCCTACTCTTTGAAAATGGCTCTCTTCAAAGTTCTCTCCAGGCTCCTCTTTTCTGACTAATCTCTAGCAATCTGGAATTGGGAAATAGCAATAGTAAGTGATCACATGATATTCTTCAGCGACCAAAATCTGTCTCTTGCCTTGAGTCATGCAATTAGTGTCAGATGCAGATTTTGAATTTAGGTTTCTAGATTTTGAATATAGATTTCTGAGGTCTAATATGCCATGCACTACACCATGCTACCTTCTTCATATTTTGTTATAATTTAATGTGAATCAAGAATATTGAGACAAATAACTTGTCTCATCTCATAATCATTGATTCTATCTATACTTTCCTCTTTTTCGAAAATGAGAAAATTATACTTCAATTTGGACTCAGAGTTCATCAGTTCTCTCTCTTGAACTGGATAGCAGTTTTTGTTATAGATCCTTTGGAATTATGTCAGATCATTACATTCATCAGAGTAGCTAAATTTTTCACAGTTGATCATCTTTGTGATATTCCTGTTTCTGTATACAATGATTTCTTGGTATGACTTCATTTTGTGTCAGTTCATACAGAACTTTCCAGGTTCTTCTGAAAGCATCCTGCTCATCATTTCTTACACCATAATAGTATCAGATCTCAATCATATACCAGAACTTTTCCAGTGATCTCCTAATTGATGAGCAACCCCACAATTTCCAATTTTTGCACCACAAAAATATGCTGAAAGTATTTTTTGTACATATAGGTCCCTTGTTGTTGTTGTTTGGTATACAGACTGTTAGTGTTATGGCTGTGTAAAATGTATGCACAGGTTTTTAGCCCTTTGGCCTATTTCCAAATTGTTCTCTCAAATGGTTACTTTAATCTTAATATAAGAATTGCATTATATGACTTTAGCTTAAAGGCTCAATGTGTATCTATGATTAGGCCTTTATACTTGCTACATTTCCTGACATCTTAGCATTCCATTTAATGAGTCACCTTATTTTAGCTTTCATTCATTTTCACATCACTACTTACAGTGGGCAGTAGTCCAACTGGTGAGCTAGGTTGGGCTTCTCTTTTCTTGCTTCCTTCACCCCCTTATTAACCAGGACCAACCTAAGTAGATTTGTAACACTTTAAGATTTCCTAGATCTTACTCTTCTGGCTTCCTCCATCAATAGATATAGCTCCTCTCCATTTCCAAACACTGTGCCTTTTCAGAGGCTGTGCATGACACTTGGAAAGCCTTTTCTTCCTAATGGCTCCTATAATTCCTACCTTCTTTCAGTGCACAGCTCAGAGGCCACCTCATAAATGAGGACATTTCTTATAAGCTCAGTTAATGCTCTCTTCACAGATCAATACTCTTTGTTTGTAATTAGCACCTAGTTTATTTATGTTTCTTAGTGTGTATGTTATTTTACTCCCAATGGAATGTAAACTTCTTTAGGGAAGGGGTCATTTAAGTTTTTTCTTTGTTTACCTGGAGCTTAGCACAGCACAAGACATGTTTATTAAACTGAATTCTTATTGTGTCTATTTATGAAGACATTGTTATTATTTGTCCTTCATTTTTTCTCTTTAATTTTTTCTTACATTAATATGCATTTATGGAATAAAAAAGCACTTCCATAATACATAGTAAAATAAAACAAAAGATTATACATGAAACTGAAAATCTAATCAGAACAATTTGCTTTTCCTTTCAAATACACAATAAAATTATCATGGACATTTATTTTTTCTCTCTTTTTTTCTACCATGTCCTAGAGATGGCTACCATTAGACACACACATGCATATACATACATATACATATGTGTGCATACACATATACATGTATATGTGGTTGTATGTATGTGTGTGTGTGTGTAAAATTATCCAAATACACATTTCTATTTTTTCAGTTCTTTCTCTAGGTGAAGATAGCATGTTTTATGCCCTTTATACTTGAGTATTTATAATAGTCAACATAACTTATTTACTCAAAGTTATTAAAACAATTTTGCTGTTACTCTATATAGTATTCTCTTGGTTGTCCTCATTAACTAATGCAGGACTTTCCATGCTTTTAAAATGTCACTGAGTTCATCATTTCTTATAGCACCATAGTGTTCTAACATAAGCATTAACTACAACTTATTTAGCCATTCCGCAATTGATGAACATGCCTTCAATTTCCAGTTCTTTGTCTCAACAAAGAGAGCTACTATAAACATTATAGAACATATAGGATCTTTTTATTTTCCCCTAATTATCTTTGGAAATAAATTAAGTAGAAGTATTACTGGGTCAAAGGGTATAGATAGTTTAATAACTCTTTGGCAGAATTACAAATTACTTTATAAAATGCTCAGATCAGTTCACAATTCCATGAACAATAAGTGTCACAACTTTTCCACATCTCTTCCAACATTTGTCTCTTTCCCCATCGATCATTTTAGCCAATCTGGTTGGTGTAAAAAATTATATCTCAAGGCTGTTTTAATTTGAATTAATCTCACCAATAATGATTTAGAGAATTTTTCATACGACTATAAATTTTGATTTTTTCATTGGAAAACTGTCTGTTCATATCCTTTGACCACTTATAAGTTGTGGAATGACTCCTGTCATTAGAGATTTTACAAAGTTCTTTATATATTTTTGACATGAGACCCTTTGTTATGAGTTCTCAAAGAAGACCAATGACATGATGCTATCTTGATTTGTGCCTGAGTCAGATTTAAATGAGTCAGAGTTGCGCAGTCATCAGCCATACTCTCTCTTCTAGGGTCAAGACAAAAAGTCAAGATGATTGGTCATGGTTTGGGATGCAGTGGATGTCCTTGGTATCTTTCATGTCTGACCAACCTCTGAGTGTTTCACAGTACCTGATTCATCCACCTTCATGTCCACTAGAATAAAGTGTTGTCATTTTCCCATTCATCCAGTGGAAGTCTTCATGTACTTAAGGTAAACATCTCCCTGACTCACGGGAGGGTTTTATAACTCTTTGCTGAGAAAGTTTTAACAGGATGTAGCCATTGTACATTGTACAGTTTCTTGGAGCCACAAGGAAGAGTTAATTCCTAGGTAGACACCACAGGTGGGGGAGCAGCTCTTAAAAGGGCTCAGCAGGCCCTCACATCAGAGGTGATAGTCCTCTCTGGGTACCCCATACAGCCCATCCTTAGATGTAAAATAATAAGGTTGGATTTGATGACTTCTAAGCTCTCTCCCAATCCAAAATCATGTAATTTTGTCACTATAGGGAATAACCAGTACATAAACCTGCCTCATTAAAAAAGATCATAACTCCCTCCCCCAATAACTTTGCCTTAGAGATTTACCAGTGACTAAGAAAGTTTGGTGACTTGACCTGATCATAAAAAAATGTATCAGAGGTGATCTGGCAACCTTGGCTCTGAGTTCAACATTGTGTCCACCATTCCCAAGGGTCTCAATTCATATAAATTCATTGACAGAAGCTAAATATGTGAATCTCAATAAGAACAAGGATGAATCAATCTTAATACATTAATCTATCTAGTTTTTAGTCCAGCCAAAATTTTGCTCACAGAAGGAATCTTTTCTGAGGAAACCACCCCTCCAGGTCAAGTTGTGTGCATCACTGATCTTAGACTTATAGCATCACAGATGAAGATTTCCATCTTGATATGACTTTTGGGGCCATGGGATCCAAACCCCTCACTTTACAGATGAGGAAAGAGAAAGATAGTGAAACTGAGTGACTGGGGCTCACATACCTAAATGTGTGTAAAATTTGAACCCAAAGGTTCCTGACTCCAAAGCAAGCTCTCTCTACCTGAAAGCACATGACTACATGATAGCTTTATTTTTTTTTCTTGTGGGGCAATGAGGATTAAGTGACTTGCCCAGGGTCACAGAGCTAGTGTCAAGTGTCTGAGGCTGGACTTGAATTCAGGTCCTCCTGAATCCAGGGCCAGTACTTTATCCACTGTGCCACCTAGCTGCCCCCAATAGCTTTATTTTGAAAAGAAATTTCTGAAGAATTTGATGCCTTATTCTAGATTTGCAGGTGGGAGAGGGTATCTAATATTGAAAACTTCAGGCATCTTATTCATACCTGAATGAATTAAATGGAAGCAGAGGATATATATATATATATATATATATATATATATATATATATTTTTTTTTTTTCCATTTTGTTCCTTAGAGTAAAAATCTGATCATACCCTTAGGCATCTGCTAATTCTGTTGCTACTTTGAGGTCAACTATGCCACCACTAACTATCTCCTCTATTAGCCCCAAGATACTATTATACATCCCTGCTCTGACCTCAGCCACAGCCAGACCTTCTCTAACACCCACCAATGCCCACAGCAAAACGGGACTCTGGCATCTGTTATCGGCTCATTTGCCAAGTAGGCTTGTCACTCCTGACACAGGTCATCTGTGAGTGGTCCCTGCTGGGACACAGGCCCATGCAAATCACAACTTAACAAATTAGTGCTCAGGTTCTAGGGATTTATTTGTTTCCTTGATTCTAACAACAACAACAATAACAACAACAACAACAACAAACAGTTGTTGGTTTTGCTTAAATTACAGAGGACTGGCTGAAGGGCAGGGTAGCCTTACATTTTCTTACAATTGTAGCACTCAGTGGTTTGTGTCAATAAATTTTAGCCAGTGAAATTAGAATCTTCACAAATCACTTATTAAGGGCAAACATATAGATAGCCATGATTAACTCAGAGTACTCCTAATCATGTCCCGAGAATGTAATCAATGATCCTAAGGATAAGGATAATAACTTCTGTCCCCTATGCTCATGCCTCTATGCCTTTATTAACTTAGGACAGGCCTCAAATCCTGTAGCCACCCCCTCTGATGGAGGAGTTTCTCCTGAAAGCTCACTCTTGAGGAAGATCCAGGCCAGCCATGGTCACTTCTTACTTCTCTCCCAGATTTACTCTTGACTCTCCATATTTCTCTTCCTGCCATTCTTTGACCCCCTTTCATCCAAATGTCCACCAATAAATAAAGGCTCTTGGATGGCAGGGGGTGTCTTGTGTGTGTGTGTGTGTGTGTATGTGTGTATATAAATACACATACATACACACATACATACATACATACATATATCTCTATCTCTATCCATCCATCCACCCACCCATGCATCCATCCATCATCTATCTATCTATCTATCTATCTATCTATCTATCTATCTATCTATCTATCTATCTATCTATCATTTATATATCTCATTCCTAGGGCTTATCACAGTGTCTAACACATAATAAGGATTTAATAAGCACTTGTTGACTTGGATTTTCATAGATAACTATTATATGCTTTCATAGTTCATTAAAAAATGCTTTCATGTAGAGAAGCAGCATATTTCAGTGGACGATACCATAGATTAGTTATCTAGGGTCCTGATTTCAAATCTTAACTATTATACCTACTAAGCATATGGATCTAAGAAAGTTACTTCACCAATCTGTAAACCTAAGTTTCCTTATCCATAAACTATGTAGATTGTGATATACTCTACCAGTGTTTCAGATCATAACCCATTTTTGCCTTCTTACCCTTGGTAACCTGAGTCCAAATTATACTGCAAATACCACATATGAATAGATGTTAAGGCACATGGACCTTCAATGACAATTAATCACATTCTGTTTGTACAAATTTTGCCCTAAAATTGAGGGATAAAGCATGATATGAAGCCATGAAAACTGATTTAGAGTCAGCTGATGTGAGTTCCAATATTACCTTTGAACACTACTATCTCTGCATGGGCAAGTCAAATAGTGAAAAAACCCTGACCCTGGAGTCAGAGGAAGGCTATCTAGGAGGCTTTGAAATCCCATCACTGTTATGCATGTATATGTATGTCATAAAATATTGAACAATACATTATAGGAAACATAAACTGGCTATAAGAAACTCACCTCCTCAATCCAATCTGTTCTCTAGACCAATCATGTCCATTTTTTCTAAGTCATTCCAGGTCCTATTGACCTACTTTGGACAATCTTCAAATTATCAGTGACCTTTCTTTCTATTAATGCATCAATAGGCATTAGTTAAACATCTACTATTTGCCAGGCACTGTACTTGGTGGTAATGATACAAAGTGGTAAGTGATGTTAAGAGAATGTTGCACAGTTTATCAAGTTCTGGACATGGAGTCAAGAAGGCTTGGGTTCAAATCCTGCCTCAGGCATTCCCTTATGATAGAACTTCCCATCCTGTGAATGTGAACAAGTTACTCACTTCTTGGTACCTCAGTTTCCTCATCTGTAAAATGAAGGGGATATACTCATCCTCTAAAATCTCTTTTACTTCAAAATCTTTGACCCAAAAAGACAAATGTGAAACTATCTCTATCCTCAAGGAGGTCTTATTTTAATGAGAGAGACAACATGAATAGATATAGAAGTATGTCAGTGGCAGAGCAGATTAAACATGGTATTTGAAATTAGGAAGACCTGGGTTCAAATTCAGCCTCAGACATGTAGCAGCTGTGTGATCTTGAGGAAGTTACATAACCTCTGTCTTTCTCATTCCCCTCCTTTATAAAAAGCATATACTCCCTAATGCTTCTTTTGATGATGAAATGAGGTATTTGTAAAATGCTTTGCAAAGCCTGGTATTATATAAATGTAGGCTATCATCATCATATATAAAACCAGACATATATATATATATATAAGCCATCATGATATAAAATATTTTAAATGAAAATTGTATAATTAGCGAAGATAGGGAACTAAAATGTTGTAACAGTCTGATCATGGTAGAGTCTGCTAGGACTATAACAAGTACAAACACATACCAATTGTTGGGTGTTTCACTAAACTGGTTATATAAAATGCCACTGTCAATTTGATCAGCAAAAAGGAATATATGAGCTGATTCAAAAGTCCAATTTCTGGAAACATGTTGTTATTTCTGTTTAGTCATTTCAATCATGTCTTACTCTCTGTGACCCCCTCTGGTGTTTTCTTGGCAAAGATAATAGAATGGTTGGCTATTTCCTTCTCCAATTCATGTTACAGATGAGGAAATGAGACAAATGGAATTAAGTGACTTTCCCAGTATCACACAGTTAGTGTCTGTGAGAATCAGAACACCACCACCCTGCTAAGAAAGACATTGTGAGAACCAGGGCAGTGCCATCCTGAGGAGAACGCATGAGGTGACCTTTTTGAGATTTCAAAGGTCAGATTGCTGTCCGGAAGTTGCCTGGCATCCAAAAGATATTTCTGTTATATGTAAGTCATCAATCAAGGGACCAGCCAATTAGCTTGGAGCTGTGTGTATGGACTGCCATCTTCTGGTTGGACGGGGGTTTTCTGGTGGAACTGAGGGGATTGACTCTCTTGGATAGCTAGGCGAAGGCGGCTTTTCCTCTCTCTCTTTGATAACCCCTAATATAGTTTAATAAATGCTTAATGCCCAAAGACTGGTACTAACACTTCTAATTTAAGGTGACAACACAATAGATTTTTAGACATCACAGTTAGATTTTTTTAAACATTACATCTAAGGCCAGATTTGAAGTCAAGAAGCTGAGTCTTTCTGACTCTAGTCCTGGTACTCTATCTGAGTACCAGCTGCCCCATGTTGTTAACAACAATTTGTTAAATAAGCCCTGTGGGACTGAGCCAAGATGGCAGAGGAAAGACATTACATGCACAGAGCTCCTGATACAATTACCCCCAAAATAGCAATAAAAGAACTTCTGGAGCTGACAACCCCACAAAAATATGGGCTGAGATTATTTTCCAGCCATAGACAGATTAAAGCGGGCCATGCTAGGCTGCCAGTAAAGTCCAACCCTGCGATCGCACCAACACAGACCCCAGGCATGATGCGCCACAGGAACTTAAGCCCCGAGCCTCTGAATCAGCTGCAGCACCAGAATCTTCTGTAACTGAGCTTGCTGTCAGGTGAGAGGGATGAACCAGTGGCCAGGGTTGGGGGGGGGGGGCGGGGAGTGCAGGGGTGTCAGTGGGACCTAGGGAGGAATTTGGCTGCCCCACCCCAGCAGGCAACCAGAAAGAAATCCTAAGTAGCAGGAAGCCCAGGTGGGGGAAGGGCGCAGGCTCATCGAAGCTAAGAACCACACCACAGAAAGCTTTGCTGGTTCATTATTTAATAAGTTGGCTTGAGGTTATCTTCAGAACAGAGAACAGGGTAGGCAAGAGAAAAACCTGCCCTCCCTCAAACCAAAACACCTGGGACACTCTGTAGCTGGGGACAGTAGTGTAGCCTAGAAGCAGGGCTCCCGAGTGGGGAGTTAAAATGGCAAGAAGAGCAAACAAAGAAAGTTGAGAACTATAGAAAGTTCTTTCCGCAACAAGGAAGATCAAGGTGCACATTCAGAAAAGGATAACAACCTCAGCATCCCTACATTCAAAGCTTCCAAGAAAAATATGAACTGGTCACAGGCCATGGAAGCTCTCAAAAGGGACTTTGAAGAGAAAGTAGGAGAGATAGAAGCAAGATTTAGAGAGAGGGAGGAAAGAATGGAAAGGAAAATGAGAGCGATGTAGGAAAATCATGAGAAAAAAGTCAACAGCTTAAAAAGTCAAATGCAGGGTCAGCTAGATGGCACAGTGGATAGAGCACCAGCCCTGGAATCAGGAGTACCTGAGTTCAAATCCAGCCTCAGACACTTAACACTTACTAGCTGTATGACCCTGGGCAAGACACTTAACCCCAATTGCCTCACTAAAAAAAAAAAAAAAAAAAGTCAAATGCAAAATTATATAAAAAAGCTATCTGAAGAAAATAATTGCCTAAGAATTAAGATTGAACAAATGGAAGCCACTTACATTATGAGAAATCAAGATATAGTCAAGTAAATGCAATTGAATGAAAAAATAGAGGGCAATGTGAAATAGCTCTTTGGAAAAATAGCTGACCTGGAAAATAAATCCAGGAGAGAGAATTTGAAAATCACTGGACTACCTGAAAACCAGGACCAAAATAAGAGCCCAGACATCATTTTCCAAGAAATTGTAAGGGAAAATTGCTCTGATATTCTGGAAACAGAAGGCAAAATAGAAATTGGAAGAATCCACTGATTACCTCCTGAAAGAGATCCCAAAGGAAAAACCTCCAGGAATATTATAGCAAATTCCAGAGGTCCCAGGTGAGGGAAAAAATGTTGCAAGCAGCTAGAATAAAGGAATTCCAATATTGTGGAGCTCCAATAAGGATTAAACAAGATCTATCAGCATCTACATTAAAGGACTGGAGGGCATGGAAAATGATATTTCAGAGGGCAAAGAAACTGGGCCTACAGCCAAGAATCATGTACCCAGCAAAATTGCATATAATCATTCAGAGGGAAAAAATGAGATTTCAGTGAAAAAGAGGACTCAGTCATTTGACAGGACCTGAAATCAAAGGAAAATTTGACTTTCAAACACAAGCCTCTGGAGAAGCATAAAAAGGTAAACAGGAAAAAGACACCATGAGGGACATTAAAAGGTTAAACTGTTTACATTCTTACATGAGTAGATAATACTTGTAACTCATAAGAACTTTCTCAGGTAGGAATATACAGAGGACACAGGTCTGAACTGAATATGAAGAGATGATATTTGTAAAGCATTCATTTTTTGTTTATCCTTGTTCTTTGTAGGGTAGGCAGGGTGGGGTGGCTTATGTCTGGGGAAAGATTTGGGAAGGGGGGGCTCCTGGGTCCAGAGCAGGTGCTTTGTCCACTGTGCCACCTAGCTAACCCATGATGACATCTTTAAAATAGGGTTGAGTGGTAGGAGGAATAGACTGGTGGAGGGAGAAGGGGAGAGGCAGCTCACATGAAGGAAACAAGAAAAAAGCTTATGGAGGGGAGGGGAAGAGGGGGAAGGAATAGGGAAGTGAGTGAACCTTACTATCATAAGAATTGGCTCAAAGAGGGAATAGCATAGATACTCAAGTGGGTAAGGTAATATGTTTTTTTCCCCTGTGGAAAAGTGGGTGGGGAAGGAGATGGGGGGGTGGGAGAAAAGGGGAAGGAAGGAAGAGAAGTTTGGGGGAGGGAGCTATAAAAAGCAAAACACTTTTAGGAAGGTAAAGATTTTATGCATAACAACATATGTATGTATAATATATTTTATTGCTTGATTTCATAGGGAGAGTTGAGGAGGGAGGGAGGAAAAAAATTAAGAAAACAGAATTAGCTCAAAGACCTTAATCTAATCAAGGAAGGAATAACATATATACCCAATTGGGAGGAGTAATCTATTTAACCCTACAGGAAAGTAGGAGGGAAAGAGGATAAGGAGGGAAGGGCGAATGAATGGAGAGTAGTGTGGGGGAGGGGGCAGTCAGTAGCAGAACACTTTTGAGGAAGAATAGGGCAAAATAAGATAGAAAATAGAGTAAACATAATTGGAAGGGAATAGGATAGTAGGAAATAGTTATGATGATTGACTACAATGGCAAAACATATGGTACTTACTCTGCTGGGCTATTGTGAAGAAAATTGTTTAACAAGTTTTAGGTACTATATAAAAGTTATGATGAACACGATGCTATCAAAAAAACCAGGAAAGACCCACATGAACTGAGGTAGATACAAATGTACTATATACAAAATAATAGCATTAGTGTAAAATGATCTGCTGGGAAGCACATGGTTATTTTCAGCAAGGCAATGATCCAATATAACTCTGAAGGACTTATGAAAATTGCAATACACCTAAAGATAAAGCACTGATGGTATCTGAAAACAGCCTGAAACACATGTTTTGTTTTGGTTTTTTGGACAGCTCCTTAATCTGAAGTCTTGTTTTTATCTGTTTTCTCTCACTACCTAGCAAATGTAGAGATAATTTCTATAACTATTCATGTATAACTTACATTGAATTGCTTCAGTTTGGGGGGTTGGAAGGGAGGGAGGAAGAGAAGTTGGAATTCAAAGTTTTAAAAAATCGATATTAAAATTTGCTTTTACATGCAATTTGGAAAATAACATTTTAAACAATGAAAAAAAAAAAGCCCTGTGTTTGCACAGCTTTTTGAAGTTTTTTGAAGTTTCAACACCCAGACACTAAAGGTTACAAGATTTCACATTACAAAAGATTAACATTGACAATATGTTGTTTAAAATCTAAATTGTGGGTCCTAATCTGCCCCTCCCCCCACTTTTGTGGGGGAAGCTGGCTAAAATCACTGATAAATTCAGCAAGATTTTAGGCTTTTAGGGATTATTAAAATATATTATAAATTAGCAAAAAGAGAGAGAGAGAGAGAGGGAGAGGGAGAGAGAGAGAGAGAGAGAGAGAGAGAGAGAGAGAGATTAAGAACAGATTCCTTATAGCATGATATAATCATAGCTTGGATCTATTCAGTATAGCCAGAGAGAAAGAAACAAATTTCCTTTTCTAGAAGCTCACGTGAAGTCTCTCACCACCAAGCCAATATCTGAACAATGAAGAGGGGCCCTCCTATTCTCCATCTCCTGCCATGCTGGTTCCTCAACGAAAAAGAGGGAGAGGTAGTGCCTTAATCTCTGCTTCCTAGTTCCTTTCTCCCTCCCTGAAAGGGGAAGTGCTTCAAGCTGATTGGTTTAGAGTGGTCTTTTGCTGATGTCAGTAGTACAATGCCTCTGGAAACAACATGTCACTCAGGGTCAGCCAGGTGTGATCCCCATCCAATCACCCTTAAGTAGGTACTTAGTTTCTCAGTCTCACCCAATTCAAACAATACTAAATCAATCTTCAGGAGGGACCCCTGGGCATCTCCCAAATCCCATTATTTTATCACAACAATAATATTATGAACAAGGCCTGCCCGCAACTTGCTGATCCTTCAAAGTCCAAGTCAAATGATATAAACACCAGGGCACAGGAGAACCTACATTAAATAACTGGACTCAAGTCTTTGCTGAGTATAAAGTGACTGTACTTCACTGTGGCTCTGTTGTTCATACATGAAGTTTCACCCCCCATTTTGAGAACTCAGTATTGCTTAAGAACACATAGTAGGAAGGCTTTTCCTCTTTCCTTCCACTTGCTATTTTCACTTTTGTTGTTGTTGTTTTCTTCCTTATGGTTTTTCCCTTTTGTTCAGATTCCTCTTCTACAATATGACTAATGTGGAAATGTATTTAGCATGTGGACTGTATAACCTATATCAGGTTGTTTACTGTCTTGGGGAGGAGAAAGGCAGGGAGAAAAAAAGTAGAATTCAAAATATCAACAAAATGATGTTGAAAGCAAACTTTACATGTAATTGGAAAAAAAATACTATTAAGACAAAAATGTTCTTTCTTTTAATTTTTTTTACACCTTAAAATAATTTAAAAAACAGTGCCATGTCATATTCAAACTTGCCCTGAAGGACATAATATTTATTATGATTTCTGAATAATTTTAAGTAAGGGTTACAAAATACTGGAGGAAAATTTAAATTAATTTTGTTTTTCCGCTTGCTAATTGGCTCTATTGTCTATGTTTACAGCAGTGTGGAAATTCTTTCAGTTTCTCCTTGGGTGGGCATTTGCCAAACTCATTCTTCTTTCCATGCGATTCAAGGATAAACTTTATAAAAACAATCATCCTACTGCATTTCCAGCCATCTGGGATCACATTCCTAGGCACTGGAAGATGATGTGCTGTGATGATGCATTACTCCAATGTATAAGGGAAGTGGCACAGCCTAACAGCTTCCTGCTCTTCTGATGAGGGAGCCCATGCCATGTATTACCTGAGATCCATTGTAATGGGTATGCATGAAAATAAAAAAGTGCCCAGATTGTCCTTCTCCTTGTGATGTATTACCCACTCCCCAAGTCTTACTGATACACATACACAGACACAGATATACACACACATTTCTGAACTTTATCATTGCCTGTTTGAAGAACATTTTTTTCCTTTAATCTTAATATTTCAAAGTTTCCTATGAGATTGAACATTAGCTGGAAGGCCTAAGAAAATTCAAACTCATAAATGATACATTTTGCCCTGCACTGTGTACATGGAAAAGTTAGCTTACATTCCAAAGAAGAAAGATTAGTAAAGGAAGATAGTTGGAACAATTGACCCCAGAATTAAGGGACTTTAGAGAATCACCCCACAATTCATATAGATAGTTAGAATGGGCGTGAAGGTGCCTCCCAAATGTTCTGAATGACCAAGCAGCAAGGGTAGCATGGTGAAGAAGCTGATGAACATCTAGCACATATTTCAATCTGATAGAAGTTGTAGAAATTATCTTATCCAACTCCCTCTGTTGTTTTTTTTTTTTTTTGTGGGGCAATGGGGGTTAAGTGACTTGCCCAGGGTCACACAGCTAGTAAGTGTCAAGTGTCTGAGGCCAGATTTGAACTCAGGTACTCCTGAATCCAGGGCCGGTGCTTTATCCACTGCACCACCTAGCTGCCCCCATCCCTCATTTTTACAGGTGATAAAATAGTCCCCAAACAGTTCAAGTGACTTAGACAAGGTCACACAGGGAACAAATTGAAATATTTTCCCCCGTACATGTTGCTTCACAAAAATATCCTGTATCTGAAGATTTTAGGCAGTAATCACACTTTAATTAAATACTTGACTTGAATTTTTAAATGCATTCTATGACTAATTTTTATATTATTTTTTGTAGCATCACCACCTAGTATAGTGCCTGGTACATAGTGAGTGAATAATGTTTCTTGATAGATTGATTATTGATGGATCATCTGATATCGATTTAAAAATACTTAAATAGTTTCTGGATATTTCCTATCTTTTGCCTCACCCCAGACAATATACACATAAATATGTTATAAATACATACACATGAGCATTATTTTACATGCCTGACAACCTACCAAATATCAGAGAGCAAATTACCTTATGGCTAGTGATGATTTGAACTGAAAAACAGAAAAGGGCAGTTAGTTATAGTAGTAGATAGGGAGTCAGGCCTGGAATGAGGAAGACTCATCTTCTGGAGTTGATATCCAATCTTAGACACTGACTAGCTGTGTGACTCTGCACATGTCACCACTATTTGCCTCAGTTTCCTCATCTGTAAAAAGAGCTGGGGAAGGAAATGGCAAACCACCTCAGTATCTTTGCCAAGGAAATGCCAAATATGGACATAAAGAGTTGGACATGACTAAAAATGAAACAAGAAACAGGGAATAAGAAGTCCATGATTTGGAATCTGGCTTTTGCCCTGACATTCTGGTGACTTGTCACTGAATATAAACCTACATAGACTCCAACTTTTTAATTTATTCATTTTTGATAAAGAACCATTATAAACTTGAGTTTTCCATCTAACCATTTGTAAGATTTGGAATAAGCAACAAATCCACTCCTGTTAATGAAATTAAAATTTTCCATTTAACACTAATATCATAGACATTTTATTGTTTATTCTTCCACTTGGATCTGAAATTTAGACCAGAAGGGCACTTTTTTTCCCCTGGACTTGACAACAGTGTAGGAAGCATTCAGTGAGGAACTCAAACTACCTATGAAGACTTGGACCCTTCACTAGGATTTATTGTTTTAGAGATTATCATGAAGTACGGCGAACTTTGAGGATTTCCTTGGGGTCACATAGTGCTTTGTTTCACATGGAGGATTTGTACTTGTATGAGACCTTAGAGGCAATCAAATCCAACTTCCTCCTTTGTTGATGAGGAAACCAAGACTTTAAAGAAGTAAAATGATTTAACATGAGTCACACTGGTAGTAGGATTCAAAAATTGGAATTAAACACAGTTCTTTGATTCCAAATTTGGCACATTTTCCATGGTGTAATGTATTAATATTATTTTGGAAAATCTTGACTCTTGAACTAATTAGTGATGTTACCTTGGGAAGGTCATTTTAGTTCTGTGGACCCAGATTTCCCCATCCCTAATAATACCTCACTTTTTTTTTTAACACTTTGCATTGCGTGAAACACTTTCTTGATTGTCAGATTCTGAGAAACAAATTAAAAGTATTTTAATTTTCATTTTACAGAAGAGGAAAATGAGGCTAAATCCCACAGCATGTCATAGCATTATACCGAAGCCCACTTTCTTGCCTTATAGACAAATATATAACCCCGCAACCCTACCTACCTGTCCCTTCCTCCTTCAGGAAAGAAGAAATCTCAAATGTAAAAATGTTCAGACTTTGAGAGCCCTCCTTGGGATGCCTGACTCATGTCATAATCATGGAGAATAAGACTGGTGTGGTCAAGGAGAGGATCAAATCTTCCCTAATTTACTTGTCTCATGATATAAAGACTAGGGTTGATTTCCAGCAAAGATACTTTTATTCTACAGGAGAAAAAGCTAAGTAAAAAGTATCCAGACAGGATGTCAGTTACAAATAATATCCATTGATGGGACCTTGATCAGGAATTCCTTTTATCCTCTCACTTCCAATTCTATTTGCCAGGTATTATTAGGTACCTCAGATATTAAACATAGTTCTTTTAAAATTATCTTTTTAAGCATGACCTTCAAGAACATTTTTCTGATCTCATGAATTGTTGACAAGTCACTTATATTCCATGGGTCTCAGTTTTCTTAAGTGTAAAATGAAATGTTTAGACATTACATCATTGTCTTCATTGTCATCACTGTCATAGTCATCATCATTAATAGTGCATGTGTTTTTCCTAACCCAACACCTTGATAGCTTAGACAAAGCTCAAAGGAACAAATACCTTGTTTTCTTGTTAATAGTCTTACACATAGTATTGGTCTGAGAAATGACTGCTCTTCCCTGGGATGTACTCCTTCTTCACCTCAAACTCTTTGAATAGCTGGTTTCCTCCATTAATTCTTCTCTACCCCACGCCCAAGCTATTAGGCTGTCCTCCTGACCTCCACCCCCATACGTTTTCTTTTGTATCCCCATTTTCTAGTCCAGTTACCAGTACATTGAATGTGTTAAATCATTGTTTCCTGATTCACTATTGTTATAAGACTAAATATAGACATTTCTAAAGTATGATAACAAAAGAGCAGCACTGGTGAGAACGTTAAATCTTATCAGGAGCATTAGAAAGTAGCTGGAGGCATTTTTAAAAATCACATTTAATTTCAAACTTACAAATATCTCATGTACAAACAGACATAATGAAATAGCTTCAGATCCAAGCAAATTGAAAGCACTGTCTTCATGTGTTTTGAAGTAGTATTAGACCATGCCAGTGGAAAATAAATTGCTATATGTTTTCCATGGTAAAATAAATGATACTTTAGCTTCAAGTCAATCAGAGGAAGACAGCCTAGGTTTGAGAACTAGACTAGTTTTTTGAGCTAGTCCAGTTGATTTCCTTTATTTTGAATGACAGCTGCACAAAGTCTATAGAAATCAACTTCACAGTCAGAAAGAGCTGTATTTAAATAATGCCTCTGGGGGGTAGCTCGGTGGCGCAGTGGATAGAGCACCAGCCCTGGAGTCAGGAGGACCTGAGTTCAAATCTGGCCTCAGACACTTAACACTTACCAGCTGTGTGACCCTGCGCAAGTCACTTAACCCCAATTGCCTCACTAACAAAAGAAAACAACAACAACAAAACAAAAAAACAAATCATGCCTCTGATAGGCATTGATCTTGTAATCTGGGTAAATCACTTAACCCCATTGCAATTCTGTATGACTCAATTGTGGAGAAGAAATAGTGATAATAACAGTGATTTGCAAAGTGGGTTATATCTATAGTATTTCACTTGATCTTCACAACAAGCTTATAAAGTGAATCCTAATATTATATCTATTTGACAGGAAACAGAAGCAGAAAGAATTTGAAACTTGCCCAACTGAGGCAGGATATGAACTCAGATAATCCCAACATCAAGTCCAATACTGGATCTACTATACTACCTGCCTGCCTCACATCAATTTGCATTTGTACAGGAAACTCCCTAGACAAATGAAGTCATTGATTGAGTTTCTCTCTATTCCTCCCCACATGATTTTCTGGCAAAGGAATTGAATGATGATAGATTCAGTGACTTTTCCAGGGTCAAACCACCTACCTTGTCATACTTCACAGATTTTGAGCAAATAACCTAAACTTTCTTGGTGCCAGATGGCCAACAAATAGTTATTAGATGCATGCTATGGAATCAACTGAGGCATTTGAAAAATATCGATCAGTTCATTTCTTCTGTTGAAGAAAAGTCTGAACTCTAAGCAAAGTGGGAAGCTTACCTTCCCCCACAGATATTCCTTTGTTTGTGTGAGCATTCCAGGTTTCTTCACCCTCAAATCACCACATACCTTTTTTAAGGTGGTAACTTTTCAAAGATATTATTTTCTCTCCTCCCACATCCCAGACCCTTATTTCTGCACTCTGGCTATCTTTATAATTTTGAGTTTTAATTAGAAGTCATATTCTCTCTTCACACAACTGAAAGCTCTATGTGTTATGAGACACATTTGACTAAGATTTTAGCAACATGGGCTCTACTCTTACCTCTGTTACTTTTGGATAGAGTCAGGGGCAAGAATTTAGCCATAAAACTGCACTAATTCTTTGGGGACATCTTGTATAACAATTAAATTTAGCAACATTTATAAAATCTATTATGAAAAGAATTGTGCTAGGCTCCAGAGATACAATAAAAAAAATAGTTCCTACCTTCAGTGAGTGAATATTCTAATAGTGAGAGGAAAAAAAAAGATAAATAAATACAAGATTATTTGAGAAAGGAGATGGTACTGAAAATGAGAGGGGAAAGGCATAAACTAGCTTTGTGAATTTGCATAAAGACAAGGGATACCTAAAGAAATGTGATGGCAACACAGCAAAAGATCCAAACTAGGAGAATCTGTGTCAGTGATTCTGTATCCTTGTAGCTCTTTGTTATGATAGGCTAGTTCTATACCTAATTCACCAGTTCATGAATTATTATTTTTGAAAGCAATTTGAGCAGGACAACATAGTGGGAAGAGAAGACTTAATATCAGAGTAACCTATATTTAAACTTTAAAACCAACATAAAACTGATATCTGGTCATGGACAAATCACTTCAATTGTTTGCACACCATTTTTCCTCCTTTGTAAAATGGAATGGGTCATATCGTTGTTTACACCTTTTTATCTGTGTTCAACTCTCTGTGAACCCATTTGATGCTTTCTTGGCAAAGGTACACCTATGGTTTGCCATTTTCTTTTCCAGCTCATTTTACAGATGAGGAAAGTAAGACAAACAATGTTAAGCAACTTGCTCAGAGTCACATAGCTAATATGTCTGAGGCTGGATTTGAACTAAGGGAGATGAATCTTCCTCATAGCAGGTCCAGCACTCTAGCCATTGCTAAACCATTAAGTTTATACTACATATTAATACTGCTAAAATTCTACTGTAAGGAAAATATTTTCAGAAACCATAAAGGGCTGAAGAAATGAGACTTTTTACCATCTTTGTGATGCTGAGTCTGTTGCATAATTGTGCTTTATTTCTTGAAGAGAGAAGCTAGTGGCAATGGAAAGAATGTTCCACTCAGGTTCAGGAACACTAGGTTCAGTTCCTACCTCTGGCACTTTCTTGTAGTAGCATGTGAGGGAAATACTGTGTCAGAGTCTCTGTTATATCGCTTCTAAAATGTGGGTAATAATACCTGTGTTGTAGTCTTTCATTCCTGTCTTTGTTACCCCAGAGATTATAGCCTGCCAGGGTCTTCTGTCTTCCATTCTCTCTCAAAGCCTTTCGAAGTTCATGTTCATTGTTTCAATGAGCTCATCCTCTGCCACCTCTTTTCCTTTTGCCTTCAATCTTTTCCAACATCAGGTGTTTGTTTGTTTGTTTTTCCCTCCAATGAGTTCCATCTTTTCTTTATGTGGTCAACATATTGAAGTTTTAGCTTTTTTTTTTTTGAATGGCTTAACTTAAATTCTTGAAGTATTGAATGGTTTGATCTCCCTGTCATTCAAGCACTCTCAATATCTTCTTCAGCACCACAATTTGAAAGCATCAATTCTGCCAAACAGCTTTCCTTATAGGCCAGTTCTCAAAGCCTGACATTGCTACTGGATTCACCTTACAGTTAGATGTCATGACTCAAATGATTATTCCCTTAGCTATCAGGTAGATTATGTGTTAGGAAGACAAGGTCAAAGGCCACCTCAAATACTTACTAGCTGTGTGACCTGGTGGCAAAATCATTTTAACTGCTTGAGCCTCAATAAGCATAATGATAGTGTCCATACCTCATGAAATTTCTCTGAGGATCACATGAGATTACACAAGTAAAGTGTTTTGCAAACTTTAAAGGATAGAGAAATGTTTTTAAAAAATATTGCTATTATGTATGTAAATGGTGTGAAAACCCTTTTGCACTATAAAAAATGTCATGTTTATGTCCTCTGCCTCAACTTTTTCATTGGAGAAACACAGTTCATGATATTCTAGAGAGCTTTTTCCCTTTTAAAATTTCTTTAAATGTATTCTATTTTTCTTAACATCGTAATTATTTTGTTATATTGCACTTTCACCCCTTACCCAGAGAGCAAGACTTTCATTGTAAAGAAGAAAAAAAGCACATAAGCAAAAGCAACACATCTACTATGTCTGACAGCAAATACAATGTCCCATACCATTAGTCTTTAGGCCAGTAGGTGGTTCAATGGAGAGATGACTGGCCCTGAAGTCACTTATTTGCTGTGTGACTCTTGGCAAATCACTTAAGATTTCTCGGGCTCAGTTTCACCATTTGTAAAATGGGGATAAAAATGGTATC
Source organism: Dromiciops gliroides (assembly GCF_019393635.1). Lineage (NCBI taxonomy): Eukaryota > Metazoa > Chordata > Mammalia > Microbiotheria > Microbiotheriidae > Dromiciops > Dromiciops gliroides. The sequence continues at coordinate 18,816,981 of NC_057862.1, forward strand.
TTACAGGCCAGGGATGTTGTGAGGATCAAATGAGAGAATAATTATAAAGCTTCAAATAAATCTAAAAGTGCTATTATTCTTTTTATTCCTCCTGATTTATAATGAAAAAGAGAGATGCATTTCCTTATCTTTAGGGCCAAAATTGATCACAATAATTACATAGTGTTTATTATCATTACAGAATTCTGTCTACATGCCTATTTTGGGGATGTTTTATGTTAAATATGACATTTTGAAGTGGATAAAGTACTTTGCAATTCTCCACCCCCTCTGCCATGTCTGCAGTGCTAGATAATAACATAAGGCAGCTCTATAGACAGCACTTCTGCTCTCAGGTTAGGCTGTTTTTGCTTGTTAAAATGTGTGAGGCAGAGAGCCGAATCTTTTTACTTACCACTAGCAAGACATTTGTCCGTGAAGGTGACTTGCTCTACTTTGAAGGGCAACTCCAAGGAATGGCATGTCAGAGATGCCTCAGCTCCTTACTCACCTCTTCACCCTGACAGCCTGCATTAAAGCCCCAAGCTCCCTCTTTTGTGTCAGATGCTTGTCCAACTTAGACTCAGCAGCAAGCAAGAACAGGAAGGCATAGGCTTGGATGTCATTAGGAAGCCTGCACGATCCCAAGAGATTTAGACAGTCAGCCAGCACCCCCCAAAACAGCATCACTTCTTAGAGAATTCTTGACTTTAGTAACCAGCCAGGACAAGATTGTTAAATCTAAGGAAAAATAGTCAACATATCTTTTAAGCAGCTCTGACTATTTCTTCACAAAAGTGTACCAAACCACAGCCTGTCAGTTTTGGAAAGGACCTGAGAGGTCAAGTTCAATCTATACCAGCAAGAGAAATCCCATCATAAACAAACAAAAACTGGCACTTAGTCTCTGAAATTTGGGTCAATACTTCCATTGAAGAAGAACCCACAACTTTTAGAGGTATAGTGCAAAATGAGCAATGGCAAAAAGAAAGGCCTTATGGGTACAAAATATGTTTGTGGTCCAAAAGACTTGGAAACAAAATAGCAATATTCCTCTAGGGTTCACTGGGGAAGAGATTCAGTGGGGAAGCTAGATGATTTAAATGAATAAAGGATCCAAAACAGTATATTAAATTGAGATACAACCCATATATAATTCCTTTTTATTTTATTCAGAGGTTAAAAAATCTGAGTTCCTCCAATGTTATGTGGCTTCTCACATATCAATATTGTATATGCTCATAGGAAAAAATGCAATCATATTTGTGAGGTGCCATGGGTGCACTTACATTTCTATGCTGTTTACTTAAGAAAAATTAACAATTTTTTTTTGGCCATCAAACACTCAAGAAGGTGCTTGTGAATAAAATAGTTGTTATAAGGTAAGACTAAGTTATCTCTATGTTTATGAGAAAGATAGCATGTTTATTAAAATGACATTCAAAATTTTGATATGTAGTTCTTCAATAATTGCAAAAATGAGAAAAATGAAAAGGAAGGGCACATGTTTAAGAATTTATTAAATGAGGTGATTATTTCTTTCACATATATTTCAGTGACTTCCCATGTTGGACCTAGCTAATTGGCCAGACATAGAGGTAAAGTCATTGAGAACATTTTTCAACCTATATTTGACAAGATAAAAACATAATGATTTCAATCATCTCATAATCTGAAGACTTACAAAACACCAGGATTGTATCAACTTTCATAATAAAAACTTGAGCTGGATTTGTCATTTTCTATATAAAGTATTTAATTTTGAATAAAAAAATATCTTCTTTATTCTTACTCCCCCAAGATTCAACGACATGTAAAATCCATCTATACTGATCATTTAGTTTACTGAAAATCTTAGTTTTTATATGCTGCAATTAGAGTATAGCACACTTTTAAGGAATGAACAAAAATAAATTAGGGAAACAGGTCAACTTGAAACCAGTTTTAATTTTCAGTGGCTTATTTTGTCTTGATTTGTTCTGCAATACAAACGTGAGGTTTCCACACCTAACTACTGATAAGTATTCAGTGGATTACATGAGCCAAGCTCCTGTGCTGCAAGATCTAACACATTCTCTGGTCTTGAAAAATAGAATGTTAAAATCAGAATGTTAGAGCTAGAAGACACCTTCAAGATCAAAATCAACACTGTTATTTTACAGATGAGGAAACTTGGAAGAAAAGATACTGGCAACAAAAAGTGTAATATCATCTGCTGCGTAATTCCTGTCAACATTTTTTTTTCCTTCATCATTGGCCATCAAAGGTCTTGTCTGTACTGGACTTTTAAATACTTTATTTATAATGATATGGGGAAATGACCTGCAACACAGCAAACCATAAATTTTGGGCTTATATAATAAAGCTTATAACTTTTTATATCTATTTTTTCATATTCAATATGTGCTTCTTTTGTCACAATCACTTTTTTTAACATTGTTTAGCAATAATTTGTACAATCATGTTAAACACATTTCCACATTAGTAATGTTGAGAAAGAAAAATCAGAAAAAAGGGGAACACCATGAGAGAGGAAAAAAAACATGAAAATAGCATGCCTCAATCTTCATTCATCTCCATAATTCTTTCTCTGAATGTGGAGAGCATTTTCCATCATGAGTCCTTTGGAATTGTCTTAGATCATTATATTGCTGAAGAGAGCTAAGTCTATCACAGTTAATCATCACATAGTGTTGCTGTTACTGTGGACATTATTCTCCTCATTCTTATCACTTCATTCAGCATCAGTTCGTGAAAGTCTTTCTATTCTTTTCCCGTGCAATCTGCCTACTCATCAATTCTTATAGCACAATAGTATTCCATTATATTTATATACCACACCTTGTTTAACCATTCCCCAACTAATGGGCAACCCCTCAATTTCCAATTCTTTGCCACAACAAAAATAAGAAAAAGTTCAGCTACAAATATATTTGTACATGTAGGTCTTTTTTCCCTTTTTTATGATCTCTTTTTGGATGCAGACCTAGTAGTGGCATTGCTGGATGAAAGGATATGTAAAGTTTTAAAGCCCTTTGACCAATCTGTGAAATTGTACCCAAAAATGGTTTGAATCAGTTCACAACTCTACCAACATTGCATTAGAGTTCCAATTTCCCCACATATTCTTCAACATTTATTATTTTCTTTTTTTTTTGTCATGTTAGCCAATGTATGTGTTAGGATATACCTTAGCTTTGTTTTAATTTGAATTTCTCTAATCAATAGTGATTGAGATCATTTTTATGATCCTAGGTAGCTTTTATTCTTCATCTGAAAACTGCCTGTTCATATATTTGACCATTTATCAATTTGGGAATGACTTGTATTCTTATAAATTTGATTCAGTTTTCTATATATTTGAGAAATGAGGCTTTTATGAGAAATACTATAACCCCCACAGCGTTGTACAAAATATTTTAATTTAATGTAACCAAAATGATCTGATTTGCATTTCATAATGTCTCTATCTTTCATTTCATCATAAATTCTTCCCCTCCCCATAGATCTGACCGATAAAGTTTTCCTTCTTCTACTAATTTTCATGCAGGTATATATATATATATATGTGTGTGTGTGTGTGTGTGTGTGTGTGTGTGTGTGTGTGTGTGTGTATATATTCATGTATATTTTCCCAAAACATTTGTAAAGGTGTAAATGCTTTACTTTCTAATGAAGACATTTAGGTTCTATGCACATATCTTCATTTCACAGATTTTGTTATAGCCTAGAATGGGAAAAAATTAGTTTTCTTAGTTTATATATTCCTGATTTTCAATAGAGGCATGTAGGTGGTGCAGTAGATAGAGTGTAAGGCCCAGAATCAGGAAGACTAACCTTCTTTAGTTCAAATTTGGCTTCAGACAATTGCTAGCTGTGTGACCTTGGGCAAGTCACCTATTTGCCTCAATTTCCTCATCTGGAAAATAATCTTGAGAAGGAAAATGTCAAATAATCCCAGTATCTTTTCCATGAAATCTCCAAATGGGGTCAAAAAAGTCTGACACAATTGAAAATAACTAAACAACAATTTTCAATACTGTAGTATTTATATAACCTTGTCTCCGAGAAGCATTTTTTTTCCCTTTACAGCAAAAGTTAGGAGCTCTGTTGTTGTTTTTCTTGTTATTTTAAATTGATCTTACCATTCTTTTTTTCAGCAGCTATAACACATTGTAGAAGAATAAATGGCAACATCTCAGGCTTCCAGGTTTCTTTGATCGTATTTGCTTATTTTCTGTGGATTGATTAGGCCATTTTGAAGCCACATTTTGTCAGCTTACCTATTGTTTTTCATTTCTTACTGCTCTTTCCTTTCCTCTTTTGGATGACTGATCCTTTGTTATTGTGAGCTTGAAAGATCCTTGAAACACTTGACCTTCCAAGAACAAGCTGCTATAGTACCTGAAACAGTTATTCAAGTGTGCATTTTAAGAGTTAGAACTTTTGATTTTCCATTGGAATAATATAATCTTATTTTAAAAGAGCAATGAAAACACAACAACAACAAAAAAACTCTGAACATATGTGTTTGGCAAAAAACAAAACAAAACAAACAAAAAACCTCAACCCTTCATTTACTGAGAATGAACTAAAATAAGAATTCATTTTAACTTGGTTAATGGATTTTGCTGTTCCAAAATGAAGCAATATCACAATTATTGGTCATCCCATGTAACGTACACATCAGTGTATTGATTAAAAATCAAATCTATTTACATATATTATTTCATGCAAGTGTAATTTCTGTTTTTTTCTTCTCTGTGTGTGAGAGAGACAAGAGATATAAAGAATGAAACAGAAAAATGAGAGAGACTGAGAGAGAAAGAATGAGCTTTCCTTCCAGCTGGACTATGTTATACAGATTTTGTTTGTGCAGTGTTCCTCAGTACCTTTTCCAATGGAAATCTAAGCCTTTGATTCACTGCGATCCAAATATGATCCTGGATAACTATAGGATGTGTGAATGGGGCAAAGCTTTCTCAGATTCAGCTAAACTGTTACATCTTTGGTTATAGGCTCAGTCATGATGATTAACTATCTATCACATAATGACAACACTAACTTACTGCATAGTCTTGTTATAAGGATAGAATAAGGATAACTAAGTTTCCAATAATATGTATGAAATCTGAGCTGTTTTTCCCCCTCTTTATTGAATCAGTGAAGGAAATGACCAAACTGATAAAGTCAAGACTGTTTGAAACATAGCATGATTTACAAGGCTTATAACTGGTATGGGATAATTAAGGCTCTGTCAAAGGCAGGAAAATTTACTGTGTATAAACATTTAAAATATTTTAGAAGAGTATATGGTTATTAAAATGGTTTCATTTAGGTTTGTATTTCTACTTTCAACATTAGACACAACTGAGTGTCCCAGATATTTAGCAAGAATAATTACTTTAAAAAAGTAAGGTGCTCAATATTAATTACTTCCAACCATGAGCTATTATAGCAAGGAATTCCTCTTTCTAATTAGAAAAATATGTCTTCATTATTTCTTGTAATATTGGCATTTTGAGATACTTTCCCTGAGGGCCAAAATTCCTAGTTGAAGCTATAAATAATGCACATTTCTACATATACTTGTCTATCAATAACGTTTTTTCAATGAAGTGGAGGATATGAATAAATTAATAAATAATACATATTTCTAAATACACTAGATTCTCATTTTTTTTTCACTGAGGTAGAGGTAAAGAATGAACTGTGGATCATGAAGAAAACATCTTAGATTTCAGTTTGGTAATAAATATTTGGTAACAGTATTAATAATTATACTTGAGGTTGGAGGACCTCAATTTAGAATATGGATAAAGGTAACAAAGGCAATTTTGACACGTGGATTTTGCAGCTAAACATGTTACTTATTATATTGTATTCCAATTTCATATATCAATCAACTTAAAAATATAAATAGATAATTGAAAGAATGTATTGATGAATTAATGGGTTAGACAGGACATCAGAGGCCAGCTAATCCAAATCTTTTGCTTTATAATGAAGATGATGGAATTTGGCACCAGGAAGAAAAAAGTTCGCACTCCATATTCAGTACTTTTTAAACTAATATTTCATCACTTGATAGAGATGTTATAGAAATAATTCATTCTGAAGAATGAGTTGGATTGTATGGCCTACAGCACTGAGTTTCTGTGATTCTTTCTTCACTGAAAAATGACACAGAATCCTTGGGGAATTTCATATGAAGAGATATAATTTACTTCAAAGATTCACACCGACACAACAACCACAAACACACCAACTAACTCGCCTATTTTTCTTGGAATCATTTTCTTCGCAAACCAATACTTTTCTTCTTTCTCCTTCTGGCATTTTATTGTTGTTTTCCATACACACTAATCAATAGCTGAACATGGACCCTCAAGATTGTGTGTGAAGATTTAGCTGCTCCTAGACCTGCTATCATTTTTACAGCTTTTGTGATAGGGATAGAAGCAAAGATTGGGATGATGCTTGGAATGATGTGTCTTCTCCTTCCCAGTAAAGTTGCCTTCCATCAAGATTCTCAAACCCAACAGTGCCATATTCAAAACCAAAGAAATTTTACTTAAATTAGGAGCCACCATATTTATACACACATAAAAATTAGCCCAGAAAGGAACCTCAGAGACCAGGAGATTTCAACCAAGGGTCCAAAAATATTTTTAAAAATCACTATATTTCAATATAATTGATATTTTTTGTAATTCTATGTATTTTATTTTATGTACTAAATGCATTTTTTCTGAGAAAGGGTCTATAGTTTTTTAGCAGACTATCAAATCCAACTCTTTGATTTTAGTAAACTGAAAGCAAAACAATGTTTCTGTCCATCCATGATATAATAGTTTTCTTTGCTCTTCAGAAATGCAAATTTGTCTTAGAAATATGAAGTGTTTGCATTCCTGAGTCTATTAAAAGCTAGGCAGGAGGGGCAGCTAGGTGGTGCAGTGGATAGAGCACCGGCCCTGGAGTCAGGAGTACCTGAGTTCAAATCCGGCCTCAGACACTTAACACTTATTAGCTGTGTGACCCTGGGCAAGTCACTTAACCCCAATTGCCTCGCTAAAAAAAAAAAAAAAAAAAAAGCTAGGCAGGGTAATGCTATATGACCAGGGGGAAAAATTATTCCTCTTGAGAAGATATCACTCTGGGAGTTGGGGAAAGTATAGAATAAAAGAAAGGAGCAGTTGATTTAATTATTAGAGTTGATTTCACTATATGAATGGCAAAGAAACAGACCCGAAAAATATTAGGGATCGCTTATTTGAACCCTCTTTTTGTTTTATTTTGGTTTTTGTTTGTTTTTAGAAATGGAGAGAATTAAACTCAGATGAGCTGTGATGAACTTACCTGATGAAAGATTTCCAGGAATTTGAAGTCCAAATCTCATATGTTTTGTTTTTTTTTTTTCTTTGTGGGGGGAGGGGAGGCAATGAGGGTGAAGTGACTTGCCCAGGGTCACACAGCTTGTAAGTGTAAAGTGTCTGAGGCTGGATTTGAACTTAGGTCCTCCTGAATCCAGGGCTGGTGCTTTATCCAGTGCACCACCTAGCTGCCCTAGATCTCATATCATGTTCATCAAAATGATGAAAAGTAGCTAGTTTAAGTTTGCTATAAGATTAAACAAAATAATTTTCAAATTATTAGAGCTATTCAACAGTGGAATAAAGGTGTTGGTAGACTACATGGGTGATATGATTCAATAGAACAACATGAAAATAACCACTGAAAAAGAAAATTAATCATAGGCCTTAGTACAGTTCTATGACAGTGGAAATCCACTGTACTCTGTCTTGATTAGACAATTCTGGGCACAGTTTTTTTGTTTTTTAATTTTTTAATTTTTTTTTTGCAGGGTAATGAGGGTTAAGTGACTTGCCCAGGGTCACACAGCTAGTAAATGTCGAGTGTGTGGGGCTGGATTTGAACTCAGGTCCTCCTGAATCCAGGGCCGGTGCTTTATCTACTGTGCCACCTAGCTGTCCCCTGAGCACCACAGTTTGAGAAAAACTGCTAAAAGCTGGAGAGTGTGCAGAGAGGGCAATCAAGAGGTTAGGTGACTAGAGACCATATATATGAGGATGAGTTGAAGGAAATGGAAATGTCTGTCATAGAAAGAAGAACACAGGGTAGACATGGTAGCTGGGGGTTTTCTTAATTTTTTGTTTTTAATTTTGGCTATTTCCTGGAAAAATTTGCCACAATAATTAATGAAATTTACAGCATCAAATGTAGATGATTTAATGAAAACTGTAAGGATGAGGACTCCTCAAAATGAAAGTTGATCAAATGTTGAATGATGTCACAGGTGGTAATGAGAGTAATCAGTTGCCATTCAATCAAGATTTTCAGCCAAAGATTATGTGAATCCTTGACAACAATTCTATAGAGGGAATTATTGGTCAGTTATGGTTTGTATAATAATGGTCTTACAGTGTCTGCCACCCATTGATGTTGGTGGTCTTGTGGAGGGAGTGTCATAAGCTCTCTTTTACTGAAGGTCTTCAATATGAAAATGAAATATAGACTATATAAAATACATCATATTTCATAATGGCTAAACAGTCTCTGGTATATAATTGCAATGTAATATTATTGTTCTATAAGAAATAACATGCGGAATGATTTCAGAAAAACCTGGAAAGACTTACATGAACTGATGCACAGTGAAATGAACATAAACAGAATAACGTTGTACACAGGAACAATATTGTTCCATGAAGAACCACAAATGATTTAGCTATTTTCAGTAATGTAATGATCCAAGACAATCCAAAAAGGACTAATGATAAAGCATACTATCTTCCTCTAGAGAAATAGCTGATATTGACTAAATACTGACTGAAGCTTGTTATTTCTCCATCTCTTTTTTCCCTTCTTTTATTTGAGTCTTCTTGTACAAAATGATTACTATGGAAACATTTCACATAAGTGCAAAAATACTTATATACATGCATACATACATACATACATGTATCATGCATATATATGTATATAAATCTCTTTCATTCTTAATATTCTCTAAGACTATATGCTTATCTGTGCTTCAAAAATGATTAATTTACTAGCCTTTTATTTCTGTAAATGTAACTTGTATTTATTTATCTTACTACACTTTTTCCTAGATAAAATTATATTTTTGAAGTCAGAAACCATTTCATTTTTTTCCTTTGATTCCCTAAGACATAGCACATGGCCTAGTACATAGTAGACCTTATTAAATCCTTTTTAATTAACTAATCACCTTCTGCATATCATTGTCTACACAAAATCACTGCACTTAGGGTTGTTAGGAAACTCAATGATCATATGACACAAATTCTATAAAATAAATTATAACATACTGAATGAGTGGCCTTGTAGCCATTACCTATGAACCTTCAATGAGGGAGAATCAACTGCCTCTGAAAGCTCTTTCCAATTCAGACACTTCTAATGATTCAGACATATTCCCACCTATTCAGTTTAAAATTGTGTTTTTGGAACTTTGATTCCATTTTCCTGGTTTGTTTTTCTGGAGGCCAACAGAAAAACTCTATCTCTTCTCTCAATGGACAGTGCTTCAAACATTTAGACAACTATGCTACCCTTCTCATCTTCCCTTCTCTAGACAAAATGTCCCTAGTCTTTTATGTAGGAATCTTGTCAATGTTTTACTGTCAACTTCTATAAGACAAGGACTTTGCCATATTTACCATTATTTCCCACACTTAGCATAACCCTTTATGGCAATGTTTTTAATTAAATTGAATTGAAGAGTTCTAAATATAAAAAAGCCAGATGGCAGAATTGAGAGTAGCACTATGGTTCTCTGACCCCTAGGTCAGAATTTTCCCTAAACTTTGTTTTTCTCATAAGGAACCATACACACCCATCTCCCCAAACCTTATCTGTCAATTAAAAAGGAAGGAAATGATGGAGGGAGGGAGAATAAAGGATAGAGGAAGGAAGGAAGGAAGGAAGGAAGGAAGGAAGGAAGGAAGGAAGGAAGGAAGGAAGGAAGGAAGGAAGGAAGGAAGGAAGGAAAGAAGGAAGGAAGGAAGGAAGGAAGGAAGGAAAGAAGGAAGGAAGGACGGAAGGAAGGAAGGAAGGAAGGAAGGAAGGAAGGAAGGAAGGAAAGAAGGAAGGAAGGAAGGAAGGAAGGAAGGAAGGAAGGAAGGAAGGAAAAATAAAAAGGAAAAGGAAGAAATGGAGACTTTCCTTCAGCTTTCTATTGTATATTGAATTTTATCATCCTTTCTATGATAATGGAATTTTTAGATAATGGGGCACTATGTCTTATTGTCAGAATACTTTGCCTGTTTTTATTATATGCAGATCGATACAAATTTATGATTAAAGTTAATTAGAATGACCAAGCACAATATCTAATTCAAAATTACATGAAGAAGTAAAATATGGGCACCAATGAAATATAAAGTGTTTGGGGTTAAGTTGACTTTGAAAATGTTGCCAAAGCAAGATGAGGTGGAACGGAAAATCTATACTGTGGAGATGAGGAAGGAATAATAGTAAATCATTGCTATGACTAAGAGATATAGAGAAAACTTTGTAAGTCATGGCTAATCAATTTTTTTCTGTCATGATGAAAAAAACCTACCTTTTTCAATAAACATGTTCTTTGAATAGATGCTATAAATTAGCAGTTTGGCTATTGTTTTAATTTGTTTCATGGATTTCAATTTTTGCAACTAAAACAATGCTAAAAAGAAAAACATGATGGGCATTAAGTAGCTTGTGGCATTTCCTCAAGAAAGAAGAAAAAGAAAATATTGGGGAAAAAAGTTGGGCTGGTCATGGAGTGACATTGAAGAACAGCAGATGGATGGTGACCCTTGTCCATTGGGTACTGCTAATCTAAAGAGACAAAAAGGCAGGTCCCTATGATGGTATGGATGATTTATACAGGAATACGGTAATAAATTGCAAGAATCTCACGGAATAAAAAAAAAATAGAATCGATATAAAAGCAACAGCAACAACAACAACAAGGCCTAACCACTGTTGTTACTGACTCCTTTTTAACTCTTCATGACTCCAATTGGGCTTTTTCTGGCACAGATGCTGGGTTTGTTTTAATTTCCTTCTCTAGATAATTTTACAAATCAAGAAAGTAAAGCTTTCTTTCAGAGTTAAGTAACTTGTCCATGGTCACATAACCAGTAAGTATCTGAGGCAAGATTTGAACTCAAGATGAGTCTTCCTGAATCCAAGCACTCTATCTACTGTGTCACCTAGCTGCCTCCCAAAAAAACCATAACCATTAGAGCTATCCAAAAATAGAATGGCCAACTTTAAGTAGATGTGTTTCTCCTGACTGAAATTCTCCAAACAAAAGCTAGATTAGAATTTTTTTTTAAATATGGAAGAATTAATTATTTTACTGATACCAGTTGAATGAGACTGACATTAATTCAACCCCTTCCAGTTCTGAGAGTTTGTGATAATGGGAATATGGGGATATCATTATAAGCACACTTTAGGGGAACACCTCAATAATCAATCAGAGACCCATGAAAATACAGGTATTCTTTTAATTAGATGTTTTCTCATGAACCACTTAATGTAGTGCAATAATTCAAAGAATAATTGATTTATTTTATCAGATAAAATAATTAAGTTAATTGCTTGAAATGATTCTCATTTTAGAAGGAAAAAAATCCCCAAATAGTTTGACTAGTGAAACCAACTAATTATCAACAGTAATATTTTGGTTTAAATAAGTGATATTTTACATACACACATACATATACACATATGTATTTATAAACATATGCATATGAATATGTATATATTTATGTATATGTATATATGGAGGTGCATATGGATGTATTATGCATAAGTATGTATGTATTAGTTATGTATTATGCATTTATGCTATAACTTCTCCCCTCCCCAGAATTCATTTTAAAAAATATGAAACAGAAAAATGTGTTAGTTAACTCTTGTGATGGTACACTGTTGTGCCACTTATGGTTGTGTGAGCCTATATCAGGTCTTAGAGCTCTATAGAGCATGTCTGCCATAGAAGTGATAGCTACCCTCCCACCAACATGGCTCAGCTGATAGTGCTAATTACCAGATAGAATGGGCAGCTTGGCCCAATATCTGAGGCAATCTCCCATCATTCCTCTGACTCATCAACTTTATCTTCCATACCCATTTCTAAACCATTTCTGAATGTTTTGTTTCTCCTTTCCCATTTCACTGGCTCCCATGATTTAAAATGACTCTCAGATCTTGTTTGTTCATGACTTTTCTCCTGACCTCCAGTTTCCCATCTCCAACTGCTAATTTAACATTTTGAACTGGAGGTCCCTGAGACATTTTAAATCCAACATTTTCAAAACAGAAATAATTCTTTATTCCCCAAACCCTCCATTCTTCCTAACTTCTCAAAGACTATCAAAGCTACCACTGTTTCCACACATTCTGGCTTGAAGTCTAGGTATAATCCTCTACTCCTCAGTCTCTTCCTCCAATCAGTTATCATTTCTTCTTCTCTTTTCTCTCTCTCTCCCCCCCCCCTCTCTCTCTTTCTCTCTTTACGTTTTCCTTTTAGACTCTGTCTAAAATTCATTTTTAATTAACATTTTTATTTAGTTTCATTTCTTCTTTTCTAATGTCCCCTTCTCTTTTCTGATACTGCCACCACCCTGGTGCAGGCTCTTACTGCTTCACATCTAGACTATTGCAATAGCCTGGGCACAAGTTTGTGTGTCTTTTTCCTCGCTGTAACGATTGGAATGACGCCACCTGCTGGATACTTACTGCAGAGGAGTTCTGCCCATGAAGGGAAGGTCTTTGAGGGCAAGACCAGGAGTCAGGAAGTGACGCGAGCTAGTGGGAGGAGGAAGGAAGAGACTGGTGCTGAGTCTCGCGCTTTTTTCCTGAGGACGCTGGCGGAGAAGGGAGCTAGAAATGTGCTCTCCCTTTAATAGATAGGAATCTAGGCCTTTTCTTCTCTCTTTATCAAATTCTTATTCTCCTTAATAAACGCTTAAAAGTTTAAGCTTATAATTTATTGGCGACCACTCATTAAATATTTTAGACAGACTAGCTAGAATTTTTTCCCTTAACAGATGGCTGACCACGAAGAGGAAAGCTAAACCTCAGTCTTCTTCTGATCTTCTGGTTGGGTAAGAAATTTCCCCTCCCTCTCCCTTTAACTGCTAAGTACTGGTGTACTGGCTGTGTTTTCCTTTAAATTTTTTCAAATGGACCTTTTAAACTCCCTAATTACCCTATTTTTGATTTTAGTCTGTTTAACCAGAGGAATGGGAGATAAGATCATGTTAATGCTTTGTTTTTGTGGATTTTCTATTTTTCTTTTTATTGTTGTTAGAAGAGCCAGCAATGTACTCACACAAGGAAATATCTCTCCCTCTCCCAACCATGCTTTTTCAGAGAAACCTGAAGAGATTCCCGCAGCTTTTCCCAGTTCTAACACTAATTGTTGCTTTAATTTTGCATGCCTGGAGGCAATGACCCACCCTCTAGAAGCTTTTAATCCCCTAGCACCTGGAGGCAAAGTGGGGGAAGAGGAATCCAGGCCTGAGTTCAAAATCAAGTCTGATTCAAATTGCACCAGTCCCTCCCCTCCTCTCCAGACCCCACCCTCTACTCCTCCTATGGCCAAGCCCATAGCTTCCCCTGCCTGGGAAGTCCAGAGATCTGGTGCGCATGCTCAACTTTTTCTACCTGCATTTGCAGCTTCAAGCTCAGCCCTTCCCCTGCCTGGCTGTGCTTTTGAGACAATCTTAGAAAACTCTTTAAATTCCAGATATGCTCGTTTTGTTCATAATTTTGCTAACCTGCTTTTGTCTTTAATTAGTAATCTTATAAAGCATTTGTATGGTGAAAAGCCCGACAGACAATATAGAGGGGTTAAAGAAGAAAAACTTAAGCTGAATAAGAATGACAATCAACATAGTTCAAGACTCTGCTTCTTTTGCCATGGAAGGGTATATATTTTACAGAAATGTAGAAGTAAGCAGCAAGGTATTGATATGAGTATTGGGGATTTTAGATATCGGAATCAAGAGTGTTCTGAATTCACTCAGATTATTAATGTCAGTTCAGAGGTTACATAGGATTTCTATGCTATTACATATACATTTTGGAATTAATGGTATAGGTTTATTTTCATAGAGATTTTAATGCTTTTGAGATTGTGTTTTATACTTAGTTTTTAAAACAAGGAGAATATTTGTAAAAGCTTTTTATAGTCATGTGATCAAGTTTATATTTTATAATACTCTTATTAATATTAAGTTCATATTCATTTAGATTTCCCTAGTTTGAATTTCATTGTCTTTTATTGTTCCATGTGTATTTTTTTCTATTTATTCATCTCTAATTTTGAAACATTGCAAGATGGTTTTGATTTCATAATACAGGAGTATTGTGCTCCCATATTCTGAGTTGTTTGTTTTTGTTATTTTTTCTCAACTGATTATTTGATCAAACTCTTTGAAGCATTTCCCTGGCAAATTGGTTGCCATGGCAAGTGTAAAGAAGTATTATTTTTGATAAGCATATTCCAAAAAAAAAAAAAAAAGGGGAACATTTGTAAAAGTTTTCTTTAAAAAAAAAAGTTTTCTTTGAGATTCTGTTGTGCTTTAACTTGTATTTAAATATGTTCTGATTTTTCACAAAAGTAATTGTACACTAAGTAAAAAAAAAGGGGTATTATTTGAAATTGTTGCATAATTATATATTGTGTTCTGAGTCAAGATGTATTCACATTTTTTGCAATCATTTATTATCCTCAATTTTTAAATCCATATGAGACTTGGATTATGGGAACTTATCATTTAAGACATTAATTGCCTTTATTCTGAGTTATCACATGCCAGTTGGCCAAGATGCCATCCAATCACAAAATGAGGAATACATGCAAGAGCAGACACTGAACTGTCACATGAGGGGAGACATGCATGAAGTCAAGGTATGGCCGAGGGAACGGCTTTTGACAAATGTTGAGGTTGGATTCTCTTGGTTTCATATTTTATTTTATTTTTCCCCACAATATTGTACAGATGGCTGGAAGTATTCATCCCACCCATCTCACTTCTACACCTGGCTTCTATGCTCCCTCCTATATGCCTGATGCCATGGACATCTGAATCCCATGCATCTGATTAAGTCTGACTCAGTTTCCTCCAATATGTTCGGTGGCATGGACATATATTCCATCCACCTATTTTAAGCCTGGCATACTGCATGGACAGTACATATTGCTCAAGTGTGGGAATGCTCATATCCCATCATTTCTCTGTTCTTTTATGGTAACCCCCATAATTATCTCAGGTGTCATGATAAATACAGTGTTGAATTTGGCCTTGACACCTGTTACCAATTATATTAGATTTTTTAATTTCTCATAATGGCATGAGGATAATTAGGCAGATGATGCAAAAAGTGATGAAACAGATAAAAATTATTTTTAATAATTAATATCGCAGCAATTGTCTTCTCAATTACCCTCCATAAGGGGGGGGGACTATATTAATATTATAATTTTAAAGAATGGTTCAATTTTTGTTTTATTATATGTTTCATGTGTAACAACTAAAATTCTGTATTCCCTTAGACATGTTTTTGAGAACTTTCATTGTTTGATTTGATTATTGACAAAGCTATTTTAAAGTTGTGTTAAGCTCAATTTTGTAGGAAGTTTTCCTGGCTGATTACCAGCATTCACACCTCAACCCCTGAACAGACTTCCATTCCACGACTACACCTAGAGGACATCTGAAAAAAGACTTTCAGAGACTTTAAATGAACAGTTTTGTTTTGTTTTTTTCTCTTTTCTTTTTCGGTTATAATATACACCATCTGTAATATGTACTCTCTGCAGAGGCCCTCCCTTTGCAAGACCAATGTCAAAGCGTCGGTTCATGAGGACAAAAAATCGCCCCTCTGGACAAAACTTTCCTCTCTTCCTTTTCTATATTGTTGTTCACATATTATTAGTTAGCAATAGTTATTATATTCTTTTTACTGTTCTGTCAAGGAAACATTTTGTTTCTTGAGGAACAACAGGGGGGACTGTAACGATTGGAATAACGCCACCTGCTGGATACTTACTGTAGAAGAGTTCTGCCCATGAAGGGAAGGTCTTTGAGGGCAAGACCAGGAGTCAGGAAGTGACGCGAGCTAGTGGGAGGAGGAAGGAAGAGACCGGCGCTGAGTCTCGCGCATTTTTCCTGAGGACGCTGGCGGAGAAGGGAGCTAGAAATGTGCTCTCACTTTAATAGATAGGAATCTAGGCCTTTTCTTCTCTCTTTATCAAATTCTTATTCTCCTTAATAAACGCTTAAAAGTCTAAAGCTTATAATTTATTGGCGACCACTCATTAAATATTTTAGACAGACTAGCTAGAATTTTTTCCCTTAACATCACCATAGTTCATCCTCCACTTAGATTTCAAATTGACCTTTCTAAAGTGTCAGTCTGATCATGTTACTCACCCCATTCCAATTCAATAAACTCAAGTGGTATTGCCTCTAGGATTAAATATAAAATCAACTGTTTGACTTTTAAAGTCCTTTACAATCTGGCCTCTTTCTATCTTTCCAGCCTCCTTACAACTTTCTCCTTTTGAAGTGCATATCACCTCTTATCTCAACTATTATGAGAGCCTCTCAATCTTTATCCTCGTCTCAAGACTTACCCCTCTCCAATTCATTCTTGAGATAGCTGCTTAAATAAGTCTCCATAAGCATAAATCTGAACATGCCATCTCCTTGCTCTCTAAGAATCATAAAGAGCTACCTATGACCTCTGGTGTAAAATACAAGTTCATCAGTCTGACACTTCAAACTCTCCACTGTTGTTCCATTCTAGCTTTAAAGGCATATTACACATTATTCTCCTTAAGAAACTCAAGATTCCAACCTAAACAGCCTCCTTATTCTTCTCTACATTCACTAGCTCCCACTGCTGTGTCTTTGGACCAGCTACCCCACTCATGCCTAGAATGTCCTTACTCATATTTGCCTTGTAGTTTTCTTAAGATTTTTTTTTAAGGTTTCACACAGCTGACACTCTTACCAAGAAATTTTCCTGATGCCACCAACTCTTTGTGGCTTCTCTCTGGGACGTCAAATTATTCTGTGCTCACTTATTTGTTTACATTATACCAACCTCTCCTGCCATAGAATAGGGGATACAAAAATGTCCTTTGTGGGCAAGGAAAGTTTTTCAACTGTTTGTGTACTAAAGATCTATCAAAATGTCCTTCTCTCTTTCATTTATACTGTATATATCTTGTATGTACAGAGTTATTTTAATGTTATAGCTGTTCATTTGCTTTCAATGCTTTGTGACCCCATTTGCAATTTTCTTGGCAAAGAAACTGGAGTAGTTCATCATTTCCTTCTGCAGCTCATTTTATAGATGAGGAAACTAAAGAAAAAAAAAAAGGTTAAGTCACTTTTCCAGGTTCAAACAGCTAATACATACCTGAGGCCAAATTTGAACTCAGGAAGAAGAGCCTTCCTGATTCCAGGTCTGGCACTCTATGAAATATGGTGCCACCTAGAAGCTCTTTAATGTTGAGTCCCTTATTCAAATAGGAGCTCTTTGAGAAAAGGGATCACTTTATGCATTTCTTTCAATCCCAAGCCCTTAATAAATGCTTGCTAACTAATTGGCACATAGTAGATATTTAATAAGTGTTTGTGTAATTGAAATATTCATCCATACAGGCAACAGATGGCTGTCATCCATTGCTGATTACCATTCTGTCATCTTTTCACTTTATAGTAATGATATTTTAGCAGAGAACAATTTCTCTGACCATTTGGGAAAGAGGATATTTAGTAAATATTTGCTTATTTGTGGGACATCACCATGGAATATTTGGGTGAACAGTGCCTTCTCTCCTGATTTTTACATATCACATTTTTTTTTGTTCTAGACCAAGAGCCAAGATTGCAGAGAAAAGGAAATAAGCTCTCCAAACTCACAACATTATTCCTCCAGAAATCTTCCAAATAATGTCATAGGACAATTCCTAGAGTAGAAAATACCGACAAAATAATGGCTGAGATAATTTTCCAGTTAAAAAAAAAAAAAAAAAAAAGCTTAGAAGGTCAGCAGGAGGGGACTTCTGTGCCAGAGCAGAGCTACAGACCAAACACAGAGTCACACTGACACAGATCCAGTCCCAGGCAGGCCAAACCAGAAAAAGAGACCGCCCAGAGCCTCTGTATCAGTTGCAGCACCAGTATTATCCAGAACTAATTTCACAGTCTGGGGAGCGGGCTGAGCTTTTGGCCTGGGGGAGATTACAGGGGTCTCTGCTGGCACTGAGGTGGAACTTGGGTGTTTCATCCCTGCTGGGAACCAGGAAGTAGGCTTCAGTGGCAGTGGCCCAAGTTGGGGAGGGTTGCAGGCTTGTTGGAGCTAACAACCACAGCACACAAAATTTTGATTTCTATTTAATTCGCAAGTTGGCCTGGGGTTATCTCCTTACCAGGGAACAGGCCAGGCAAGTGAAGAACCTGCCCTTCCTTAAATCATACCACCTGGGATCTCCTGAAGCTTGGGACAGTACAGCCTGGAAACAGTGTACAACTTTAATGAGTTAAAAGTCAAGTAAAAGGAAGGCAAGATGAGCAGATGGAGAAAAGTGAGCAACTTAGTAAGTTTCTTTAGTGACAAGGAAGATCGAGGTGCACCCTTAGAAGAGGATTGTAACATTAGGTCTCCTACATCCAAAGCTTCCAAGAAAAATATGAATTGTTCTCAGGCCATAGAAGAACTAGAAAAGGACTTTGAAGATAAAGTAAGAGGTAGAAGAAAAAAATGGAAAGAGAAATGAGAGTGATGCAAGAGGGTCATACAAAAAGTCAACAGCTTGAAAAGACAAATTAGCCAAAGGCAAAAGGAGGTACAAAACCTAGCTGAAGAAAATCATTGCTTAAAAATTAGGATTGATCAAATAGAAGCTAAGGATGTTAGGAGAAATCCATAAAAGAAATTAAAATTATTATTTTTTGGGGGGTGGCATTTGGGATTAAGTGACCTGCCCAGGGTCACACAGCTAGTAAGTGTTAAGTGACTGAGGCCAGATTTGAACTCAGGTACTCCTGAATCCAGGGCTGGTGCTCTATCTACTGCACCACCTAGCTGACCCTTTGAAATGAATTTTTAAAAAATAGATGGCAATGTGAAATATCTCCTTGGAAAAATAGCTGATTTGGATAATAGATCAAGGAGAGATAATTTGAAAATTATTGGAATACCTGAAAACCATGATCAAGGAAAAAGCTTAGACATTTTCCAGGAAATTGTCAGGGAAAATTGCCCTTATATTCTAGAAGCAGAAGGTAAAATAGAAATTAAAAGAATTCACTGATCCCCTCCTGAAAGAGATCACCAAAGGAAAACTCCCAAGAATATTATAGCCAAATTCCAGAGCTCCCAGGTCAAAGAGAAAATATTGCAAGCAGCCAAAAAGAAAAAATTCAAGTACTGTGGAGCCACAGTCAGGATATCACAAGATCTAGCAGCATTAAAGGATCAGAGGGAATGTAATATTATATTCCAGAAGGCAAAGGAATTGTGATTACAACCAAGAATCACCTATTCATCAAAATTGAGCATAAGATTTCATGGTAAAAAATGGACTTCATTTAAAGGGAGGACTTTCATGTATTAATGGTGAAAAGACCTGAACTGAATAAAAAATTTGACTTTCAAATACAAGACCCTAGAAAAGTATAAAAAAGTAAACAGGGGCCTGAGCTCTCCTTCTGTTCCCTCAAAACGAACATTAAATCAAGCCTCTTGATGGATTCTGAAACTACAGAACCTGCAAAGAGACAGAGAGACACAGTCCTCCAACCAGAGATAATTTAGAAGACTTCAGGAAAAGGTCAGTCTGACTCGGGCAAAAGGGAGGCCCAGCGCAGGGCAGCAACCCAGCGCCGAGGGGGTCGGGGCAAGTCAGCAGGAGCTGCGGGCCACAGCCGAATAACTGAGGCTCCCGGAACCTGGTTCAAAAATCTGGTGGCCAAGAAGGACAGTGGAAAAACTTACCTGCACCGGCCAAGAGGGCCACGAATGGCGGGATCAGACGCCGGGGTCTGGCGCCTGGCTGGCCGAGCACAATCAGACAGGAAGTGCAGGGCGGGGCATCTCCACACACCATAAAGGCCTCAGAGTAAAAGCCCAGTAACACAGCACCTATACACCTGCACAAGAAGCCCAAAACAGGGACCCTGGTGCCCCCAGAACAGACCTCAACTTAAAGAATAAATAAATAAGCTGCAATAATGAGTAAGAAGCAAAAAAGAGCCCTCTCCATTGAGAGCTTCTGTATCAATAGGGAAGAAGCCAACACAAACTCAGATGAGGACAATAGCCTCAAATTGTCTACATCTGAAGCCTCACAAGGGAAGGTGAATTGGTCACAAGAACAAAAAGCCTTCCTGGAAGAGCTCAAAAAGGATTTTAAAAATCAATTGCAAGAGGTAGAAGAAAAAATGGGGAGAGAAATGAAAGCAAAACAAAAAAACTATGAAAAAAGAATCAGCAGCTTAGAAAAGGAAGCTGAAGAAAACAAAGCCTTAAAAAATTCATTTGGCCAAATGGAAAAAAAGCTGCATAATCTCACTGAAGAAAACAATACCTTAAAAAATTCATCTGGCCAAATGGAAAAAAAAAGGGGCATAAACTCACTGAAGAAAACAGTACCTTAAAAAATTCACTTAGCCAAATGGAAAAAAAGGTGCATAATCTCACTGAAGAAAACAATGCCTTAAAAATTAAAGTGGGACAGTTGGAAGATAAGGAATCCATGAGACACCAAGAATCAGTCAAGCAGAATAAAAAAAATGAAAAAATAGAAGAAAATGTGAAATACCTCATTGGAAAGACAACTGATCTGGAAAACAGATCCAGGAGAGACAATTTGAGAATCATTGGACTGCCTGAAAGCCATGACCAGAAAAAGAATCTAGATACCATATTCCAGGAAATTATTAAGGAGAACTGCCCTGATATCATAGAATCAGAGGATAAAATCATCATTGAAAGACTCCATCGATCACCTCCTGAAAGAGACCCCAAAAGGAAAACTCCAAGGAATATTGTAGCCAAATTCCAGAATTATCAGGTGAAGGAGAAAATACTCCAAGCAGCCAGAAAGAAGCAATTTAAATATCATGGAGCCACAGTCAGGATTGCTCAGGACCTGGCAGCTTCAACATTAAAGGACCGCAAGGCTTGGAATATGATATTCCGGAAGGCAAAGGAGCTTGGATTGCAGCCGAGAATCTATTACCCAGCAAAAATGTGCATTTTCTTTCAGGGGAAAAGATGGACATTTAATGACATTGGGGACTTTCAATCTTTCCTGGTGAAAAGACCAGAAGTGAATAGAAAATTTGATCTCAACATACAAGACTCAAGAGAAGTTTAAAAAGGTAAACAGAGGGGGAAAAAAAAAGTTACCCTATTAGGTTAAACTGTTTATATCCCTACACAGGAAGATAATACTCATAACTCTTAAGAACTGTAAATGTATTTGGGCAGAGAGAAGGACTTTATATAGAGGGTATAAATATAAATTGTCTTTGATGTGATGATACAAAAGAATTAAGGGGATAAAAAGGGAGTCTATGGGGAGGAGAGGAAAGGGGAGGTGGAATGGGATGAATTATATCATATGAAGAGGTGGAAAAAAACCTATTATAATAGAGGGAAAGAAAGGAGGGGGGAACATGGTTTCAACCCTATTCTCATTAGATTTGACTCAAAGAGGGAATAACATATACATTCATTGGGATAAAGAAACTTAACTCATTCTTTAGGGAAACAAAAGGGGAAGGGAAAGGGGGGGGACTGATAGAAGGGAGGACAAAAGCAAGGGAGAAAAGAGAGGGGGGTGATAAAAAGGGAGGGCAGATCGGGGGAGGCAAGGGTAAGAAGTAAAACATCGGTGAGGAGGAATAGGGTGAAAGAAGGGGGGAAAAGTACAAAGGGGGTAAATAGAATGGAGGGGAATAGACAGTCAGTAATAATAACTGTGAATGTGAATGGGATGAACTCTGCTATAAAACGGAAGCGAATTGCAGAGTGGATTAAAAACCAGAACCCTACAATATGCTGTTTACAAGAAACACATTTGAAGCAGAGAGATACACACAGAGTAAAGGTAAAAGGCTGGAGCAGAATATATTATGCCTCAGCTAAAGTAAAAAAGGCAGGGGTAGCAATCCTTATCTCAGACAAAGTGCAGGCAAAAATAGATCTCATTAAAAGAGATAAGGAATGAAATTACATCTTACTTAAAGGTACTCTAGATAATGAAGTAATATCAATATTGAATATGTATGCGCCAAGTGGTATAGCATCCAAGTTCTTAGAGGAGAAGTTAAATGAGTTACAAGAGGAAATAGATAGTAATACTATACTAGTGGGGGATCTGAATCTCCCCCTCTCAGAATTAGATAAATCTAGCCAAAAAATAAATAAGAAAGAAGTGAAAGAGGTGAA
This sequence comes from Dromiciops gliroides, assembly GCF_019393635.1. Classification (NCBI taxonomy): domain Eukaryota; kingdom Metazoa; phylum Chordata; class Mammalia; order Microbiotheria; family Microbiotheriidae; genus Dromiciops; species Dromiciops gliroides. Next base: position 18,839,481 of record NC_057862.1, read on the forward strand.
TAGATTACTAGAAAAGTTAGACATGATAGATGTCTGGAGAAAATTGAATGGGGATAGAAAGGAATATACCTTTTTCTCAGCAGTACATGGCACATTTTCAAAAATTGACCATGTATTAGGGCACAAAAACATCATAGTCAAATGTAGAAAGGCAGAAATAGTAAATGCATCCTTCTCAGATCATGATGCAATAAAAATTACATGTAAGAAAGAGCCAGGGAAAAGTAGAATGAAAATCAATTGGAAACTAAATAATTTCATTCTAAAGAATGAATGGGCCAAACAAGAAATCATAGAAACAATCAATAACTTTATCCAAGAGAATGACAATAATGAGACAACATACCAAAATCTATGGGATGCAGCCAAAGCAGTGCTCAGGGGAAAATTTATAGCTCTAAATGCTTACATGAATAAGAAAGAGAAAGAGGAGATTAATGAATTGGGCATGCAACTTAAAAAGCTAGAAAAAGAACAAATTAGAAATCCCCAATTAGACACTAAATTAGAGATCCTGAAAATTAAAGGAGAAATCAATAAGATTGAAAGCAAAAAAACTATAGAATTAATCAATAAAACTAAGAGTTGGTTTTATGAAAAAACCAATAAAATAGATAAAATATTGGTTAATTTGATTAAAAAAAAGAAAGAAGAAAACCAAATTACCAGTATCAAAAATGAAAAGGGTGATGTTACCACCAATGAAGTGGAAATTAAAGCAATAATTAGGAAATATTTTGCCCAACTGTATGCCAATAAATTTGACAATCTAAATGAAATGGATGAATATTTACAAAAATACAAACTTCCCAGGTTAACTGAAGAGGAAATAAAATCCTTAAATAAACCCATATTAGAAAAAGAAATTGAACAAGCTATTAATGAACTCCCTAAGAAAAAATCCCCAGGGCCAGATGGGTTTACGGGTGAATTTTGCCAAACATTTAAAGAACAATTAATTCCAATATTATACAAATTATTTGGAAAAATAGGTGAAGGAGTTCTACCAAATTCGTTTTATGACACAAATATGGTGGTGATACCAAAACCAGGCAAAGCAAAAACAGAGAAAGAAAATTATAGACCAATTTCCCTAATGAATATTGATGCTAAAATCTTAAATAAGATATTAGCAAGGAGATTACAGCAAGTGATCACCAGGATAATACACTATGACCAGGTGGGATTTATACCAGGAATGCAGGGCTGGTTCAACATTAGGAAAACTATTAACATAATCAACCACATCAATAAGAATACCAACCAAAATCATATGATTATCTCAATAGATGCAGAGAAAGCTTTTGACAAAGTATAGCACCCATTCCTAATAAAAACACTAGAGAGTTTAGGAATAGGGGGAGCTTTCCTTAGAATAATAAACAGTATCTACCTAAAGCCATCAGCAAGTATTATATGCAATGGAGATAAATTAGAGGCCTTCCCAATAAGATCAGGGGTGAAACAGGGATGTCCATTATCACCCCTATTATTTAATATTGTTCTAGAAATGTTAGCTTTAGCAATCAGAGAAGAGAAAGGAATTAAAGGAATTAGAATAGGCAAGGAGGAAACAAAACTATCACTCTTTGCAGATGATATGATGGTATACTTAAGGAATCCTCGAGAATCAAGTCAAAAATTACTTGAAACAATTAACAACTTTAGCAAAGTAGCAGGATATAAAATAAATCCACATAAATCATCAGCATTTCTATACATGACCAACAAAGTCCAGCAGCAAGAGATAGAAAGAGAAATTCCATTTAAAGTAACGGTAGGTAATATAAAATACTTGGGAGTCTACTTGCCAAGACAAACCCAGGAACTCTATGAACACAACTACCAAACACTCTTCACACAAATCAAATCAGATCTAAATAATTGGAAAGATATCAATTGCTCATGGATAGGCAGAGCTAATATAGTAAAAATGACAATACTGCCTAAATTAATTTACTTATTCAGTGCCATACCAATCAGGCTACCTAAAAATTATTTTATACAGCTAGAAAAAATAATAACAAAATTCATCTGGAAAAACAAAAAAATCAAGAATATCCAGGGAAATAATGAAAAAAAATTCACAGGAAGGTGGGTTAGCGGTACCAAACTATAAAGCGGCAGTCATCAAAACTATCTGGTACTGGCTAAAAAATAGAGTGGTAGATCAATGGAATAGGCTAGGCTCAGGAAATGCAGTAGTAAATGACACTAGTAATGTAGTGTTTGATAAACCCAAAGACTCCAGCTTCTGGGATAGGAACTCAATATTTGACAAAAACTGCTGGGAAAACTGGAAGATAGTATGGCAGAAATTAGGCATAGACCAACATCTTACACCTTATACTAAAATAAGGTCAAAATGGATACATGATTTAGACATAAGAGGTGATACCATAGGTAAATTAGGAGAGAAAGGAATAGTGTACCTATCAGATCTTTGGAAAGGAGAACAGTTTTTGACCAAACATGAGATAGAGTATATTATAAAATGCAAAGTGGATGATTTTGATTATATTAAATTAAAAAATTTTTGTACAAACAGAAGCAATGCATCCAAAATTGGAAGGGAGGCAGAAAGCTGGGAAACAATTTTTGAGGCCAGTGCTTCTGATAAAGGCCTCATCTCTAAAATATATAGGGAATTAAATCAAATTTATAAGAATCCAAGTCATTCCCCAATTGAGAAATGGTCAAAGGATATGAACAGGCAGTTTTCTGATGAAGAAACCAAAGCTATCTATTCCCATATGAAAAAATGCTCTAAATCTCTAATGATTAGAGAGATGCAAATTAAAACAACTCTGAGGTACCACCTGACACCTATCAGATTGGCTAAAATGACAAAAAAGGAAGATAATAAATGTTGGAGAGGCTGTGGGAAAATTGGAACACTAATGCACTGTTGGTGGAGCTGTGAACTGATCCAACCATTCTGGAGAGCAATTTGGAATTATGCCCAAAGGGCAATAAAGCTCTGCATACCCTTTGACCCAGCAATCCCACTTTTAGGTCTTTTGCCCAAAGAAATCATGGAAGGGGGAAAGGGACCCACATGTACAAAAATATTTATAGCTGCTCTTTACATGGTAGCAAGGAATTGGAAGTTGAGGGGGTGCCCATCAATTGGGGAATGGCTGGACAAGTTGTGGTATATGAATACAATGGAGTACTATTGTGCTGTAAGAAATGATGAGCAGGAAGAGTTCAGAGAAACCTGGAGGGTCTTACGTGAGCTGATGATGAGTGAGATGAGCAGAACCAGAAGAACATTGTACACAGTATCATCAACATTGAGTGTTGACCTACTGTGATGGACTATATTCTTCTCACCAATGCAATGGTACAGAAGAGTTCCAGGGAACTCATGATAGAAGAGGATCTCCAAATCCAAGGAAAAAAAAGAAAGAACTGTGGAGTATAGATGCTGATTGAACCATATTATTTCTTTTGTTTTGGGTGCTGTTGGTTTTTTTTCTATTTTGAGGTTTTGCATCACTGCTCTGATTCTTTCTCTTGTAACAGGATTAATGCAGAAATAGGATTAATGTTATTATGTGTATATATATGTGTGTGTGTATACATATATATATCTATATGTATATGTATAGAGATATATAGATATAACCTATATCAGATTACCTGCTGTCTAGGGGAGGGGGGAGGGAGGGGAGGGAGGGAGAAAAATCTGAAATTGTAAAGCATGTATAAACAAAAGTTGAGAACTATCTTTACATGTAACGGAAAAAATAAAATATCTCATAAATAAATAAATAAATAAATAAATAAATAAATAAATAAAATTAATAAATGGTGATAATGGTTCAAAGTTTACAAAACACTTTATATAATTAAAATATCTATTAAGCACAAAAAAAAAGTAAACAGGAAAAAGAAATTGAGACATGTTAAAAAATTAAACTGTTTACATTCCTACATGGGAAGATGATATTTCTAACTCATAAGAACTTTTTCATTATTAGGGAAATGATAGAAATAAATTTACACAGAGTGCAAAACTGGGAATTTTTTATGAAGGAATGATATATGTAAAGTAATTATTTTTTGTTTATTTTTTTTTGTGGGGTGATTGGAGTGGGGTCACATGCCTGGGATTGCACAGTGGGTAAGTATATTGTGTCTGGGGCCAGATTTGGGCCCTACTCCTCTTTGTTCCAGAATGGGTACGTTTTCCATTGTGTCACCTAGCTGCCCCATGATGACATCTTTAAGGTGAAATTAAGGGATGAAAGGAATGCACTGGGGCAGAGAGAAGGGGAGAGGTAGAATGGGATGAAATTCCACATGAAAGAAATAGGTAAGTGCTTATGGAGTGGGGGGAGAGATAGGGGAGGAGCAGGGCAGTGAATAAACCTTACACTCCTCACAATAGGCTCAAAGACCTTAATCTCATCAGAGATGGCTCAAGGATGGATTAAAATACACACTCAATTGAGTAGAGTAATCTATCTAAACTGGGCAGTGAATGAGCCTTACACTTATCAGAATTGGTTCAAAGACCTTAATCTCAGCAGAATTGGCTCAAGGAGGGAATGTCATACACACTCAATTGAGTGGAGTAATCTATCTAACTCTGCAGGAAAGTGGGAGGGAAAGGGGATAAGGAGGGATGGGTAAAAGAAGGGAGTGAAGATTGGGAGAGGAGGCAGACAGAAGCAAATACCTTTTGAGTAGGGGTAGGGTGAAAGAAGATAGATAATAGAGTAAATATCATGTGTAATGGAATAGGATGAAGGGAAACAGTTAACAATAGTACCTGTGAAAAAGGGAAAAGGAAAAAATGTACAAAAAATATTTATAGCAACATTTTGTGGTGGCTAAGAATTAGAAATCAAAGGAATGTCCATCCTTGGGGAATGAATAAAAAAGCTGTGGTATGTGATTGTAATGGAATATTATTGTGCTATAAGAAATGACAAACAGGATGATTTCAGAAAAACCTGGAAAGATGCATATGAACTGAGGCATAGTGAAGTGAGCAGAACCAGGGCAACATTGTGCACAGTGACATAATTATAGCTCTATGGGCAATTGTGAATGACTTAACTACTCTCAGCAATACAATAATCCAAGAAAATCCCAAAGGACTAATGATGAAGCATACCATCCACCTCCAGAGAAAGAATTGATATTGATTGAACACAGACTGAAGCATGCTATTTTGGCTTTCTCTCTTGTTTTTTTTTTACTTGAGTCTTTTTATGTAAAATGACTAATATCATAAGTTTTAACATAATTGCACATGTATAACCTATACTGATTGCTTGCAACCTTGGGGAGGGTGGAGGGATAGAATTTGGAACTCAAAACTTTAAATAAAAAATAAATAAAAATGAAAAAATAAATACAAAATAAAATAATAAAAATAAAAATAGAATAAGTGGTGTGGCCACTATCTTAGGCAAAAATTCTGCTTCCTTTATGTATCTTGAAGTGCTCTTCCTATACAGAGCACCTTACTGCTGTCATAAACAATGGTAAGTTAGGGCAGGCTCAACCTCAGTGAAATAAACCACCGTCTAAAGCATGATGTTGGATGAAATGGGATCCTAAAGCTTTTGTCTGAGATACAATGACTTGATATATCACTTTTAGATATTGTTTCTAAGGAGTAGAATATAGGAAATCAGTAGCTCTGGTGACAAGGAAATCATGTGACTCCAATAATGGTTTAAAAAGATCCCATGAGGAAACCAACCTATCTGTTTATGGGAGATGATCGTGTGGTTTGAAGAGGAGAAATTAAGAGGAAGACATCTAAATTATTTGCAGTGAGGAAAAGAAAGATAGAAGGATCTCTCTCCAAAAGGCCTTGTTGTTTTTTTTTTTCATTAAATTATAATAAAATATCCTTAATTTAGGGTGGAGGATCCATTGTAATTTTAAGGAGGAAGGAAACTATTTGGAATCATCAAATCTGGTGCCCAAGGTCACACAGCTTGTGGCCGAGATGAGATTTGAACTCAGATGCCCTTGACTCCAGGGCCAGTGCTCAATCCACTACACCACCTAACTGCCCCATGATCAGAAATAGGACAAGGGGGCAAGGTATTCAACAATAGAGGATAAACTAGAGTTTAAAGCAGTTTTCTATGGGGTTGAGATAATGAGGGAGGACAGTCTAGTCATGGGAATAGTAATGCCTGGAGAAGAACCGAGAGGTCAAGAGATCAGAGTTCATAGTGAGGATGAAGGACATAGGAATTATATAGCAGAAGGAAAATTAGAATAGTAAATGATTATGATAATATCATGGGAAATCCCATGTATCATGTGAAAAGTATGTGAAAAATTTGAGGGTGAGATCTAGATTGAGGGTATTACCATCTCTGTATATCTAAGGTATTTGTAGAAATAGGTCATTGGAAATGAGTAGGTTGAGGCAATGTGAAGTTACAATACTTGATAGAGTCTTAATACATATATTTAAGTCTCTTGGTGAGTTAATCATTAATTTATGAAATTATGAAATGGGGGGAAATACACCCAGTTCTTTGAGTATGTGCTGGGAAACACCATAATGAGTGAAAATCTGTTAAATCAATACCAGTTCTTTCTTTGGAAGTGGGTAGATTGGCTTGGATCATTGTATTTCTGAGAACAGGTAAGTCATTCATAGTTCTTCATCAAACAATATTGCTGTCACTGTGCACAACATTCTACTGGTTCTGCTCACTTCAATATATGTCAGTTCATACAAGTCTTTCCAGGCCTTTCTGAAATCATACTGCTTGTCATTTCTTATAGCACAATATTATTCCATCACCATCATATACCACAGCTTGTTTAGCCATTCTCTAATTGATGGTTATTCCACAAAAAGAACTGCTATAAATGTTTTTTGTACAAATAGGTTATTTACTCTTTTGGGGGGATGTCTTTGGGATATAAACCTGGCAGTGGTATTGCTGGATCAAAGGGTATGCACAGTTCTATAGTTCTTTGGGCATAGTTCAAAATTGGTCTCCAGAATGGTTAGATTTTTTCACAAGTCCACTAACAACAGGGGATTAGCATAAAAGTTTTCCCATATCACCTCCAACATCCAATATTTTCCTTTTTTGTTATATTTGTCACTCTGATAGTTGTGAGTTGTGAGAGTTGTTTTAATTTACATTTCTCTGATCAATAGTTATCTTGAGCAGTACCTAGCACATTCCCTTCAAAATGATAACATCATGATAAGCGAATTTTTATATAAGATTGAATTTGATTAATGATAACATGATCTCTATAGCCATCTTGAACTGAGCTAGAGGTAGTAATGATGTAAATAGAAAGGCTACTATATTTGTAGTCAGTAGACATGGATTAAAATTCCACCCCAGACACATATTATTTATGAGACCTTGGTCATATAATTATCAAATCATCTCTTTGTACTTGTTAAGAAGATCTAAATCAATAATTCTATGCAATGTTTTTTTTCTTTCCAAAGTAGAACCAAGAGTCACAAATAACCATTATGACACTTGGAAGCAAAGGCAAAGTTGAAAATTTACACACTATTAAGTATGCTGCATCTAGAGCTTTGAAAGAGATGTCAGTGTCCATGAGGAAACTGAGTCTCATAGAGGTTATAAAAAGGGGAATCACTGTTCATCAGATAGGGCAATGGGCCTAATTTTGGCCAATTTAGGTTCAGATACTACTCCATACTCATAGCAGCTGTGTGAACCTGGACAAGTCTCCTACCATTTCCTTACCTATTTCCTAATCTGTAAAATGAGATGGTTGGACTTGGCCTCTGATATCTCTTATAGCTCTGCCACTATGGCTTGACCACCCAGATAGTATCAGTTTTTTCATCTATAAAATGATGGGGCTGACTAGCAGGTAGCTAAGATTCCAAACTTAGACCATTTATTTATCTGCTTCAATTCATGAAAGAGGCAATGGCCCAGAATCAATTCAGTATTTAAGGCTTTTCATTATATAGAATGAAAAGTGTGGGAAACTGTTGCTGTTGTTGTTTCTGTTGTTTTTCTCCACTGAGTGGCTTCCTGGTTTATGGAAACAAGATTCAAGAAAGCCTCAGGGAGCTGACCTACTGTCATTTCCCTCCTCTTCTCTCAGTATTCAAACACTTCATGTAATATTTTCTCACTTGAGCTTTGATGTATGACACTTAAAGAGTTATAAGATTTCTTAAATAGCTGATGTTATAATTATGTGTATATAGTTGGTATTCCCCCATTTCCCCAGGGCTTACATTATGTTTTGTTCTGGATTTGTTTGTTTGTTTGTTTTGTTCTTTTGCAGGGCAATGAGGGTTAAATGATTTGTCCAGGGTCACACAGTCTGAGGCCAGATTTGAACTCAGGTCCTCCTGAATCTAGGACTGATGCTATATTTACTGTGCCACCCAGATGCCTCCAAGAGCTTACATTATAATCAGCAAAAGATTGTTCTAGTCCCAGATACTCATAATGCCATGAGAAAGGGCAAAGTTAGAAACAAGAAACATCTTCCTATGACTAAATATATGGTCTCTACCACTGAATAGGGCTGTTACCCTGGGGAAGTCACTTAACCTATCTGGGTCTGAGTTCCCCAATATGTATTTTAAAGTGAAATATTTTGTTTTGTTTTGTTTTTTAATTAATAGAAATCTATTTTTTTTCTCTTATTGTCAACCCCACTTCATGAGAGGGTGGTGGAGGAAAACAAATTCCTTGTAACAAACATGCATAGTCAAGAAACATATATTCTCTAATTAGTCATGTTTAAAAATACAAAAAAGTTTGTTCCCTAAATCCATCATCTGTCAAGAGGTAGATGGTATGCTTCAACATGAATCCTCTGGAACCACCAATGGTCAACAGTTAGCAACAGTCAACAAATAACTTTATGAAGTCATTAGTTTGTGTCCATGCAATATGTTAAGCACTGGAGACAGAAAAATGCAATAAAAAAAAAAAAAACTCCCTGTCCTCAGGGAACTTACATTCTAATGGATGAAAGGCATGCATAAAAAAGGGGCTAATCTGTGAGGAGAAAATGAGGAAGGAACTACTCAGCATAGGGATATGATGGAGAAGTTGAACAGAGAGGACCTTGATGAAGAGAGAAGAGTCCTGGAAACCCTGGAGACACTGATAGGATTCCTTTGCAGGTATAAATTCCAGGGATGAGGGGATCTTCCATGATCCAAAAGTACCTGGGCCAGAGTGAAGAAGTCTGGAAGAGTGCAGCCTGGCCAGAAATGAAAAAATGGTTGGCCTAGGTGTCCTTCTTAAAGGGAGTTTCTGTAAGGAATTGTCCAATTATTGTATTGATCAGAGTTCTTACAGCTTTCAAAGCTGTCTTCAGCATCGTTATTATATCGCTGTTTCTTCTATTTTTTGTCCATTTCATTCACTAGTTTATACAACTCTTCAAATGTGTCTCTTTTTTATGATACTCATGTTATAGCATTTGACATTGGTTCATATAAGTCTTTCTATGTCTCTTTGAAAGCATTTATTTGGCTCTTAGTGTACAAAGATTCAAATAAAATGGTTCCTGCCCTCAAGGAACTTAAGTTTTAATAAGGAAAAGAAAATTAATATAACACATAAGTATAAAACAAAATAGCCAGAAGTGTGTGGAGGTACGGTGTGGCTGGGGGTATACTACCTCCCCAGATGCTGAGAATGTATTTTTGGGGGTCAGGAGACTTGGATAAATGGGTAAATTTGCTTTTTTCTTAGCATCTAAATTAATTTAGATTTAACTTTTTTTTATTTATTAGATATGATGAAATTGAAAGAACTTTGCCTTTGGATACATGAATGAAAACTATTTTCTTGTTCACTATCACCTCAATTCAATATACTTGTATACAGTTCGTAGAATCTGAGTTCAGATCTCCTCTGACACTTCCTATTTATGTGATCCTGGTCAAGACATCTCTTTGACACTCTTTTGCCTTATTTTTGTTTGCAAAATAGATGCTTGGTCCCCTCCCACTCTGTATCTAGTGATTACCTTTTGTTTGGTTTGGTCTTCTTAAGTTCAAAATTGATTCTCAGTATGTGAGAAACCAAAAAGGAAACAGCCCAGGAGATTTTGCTTTTTCAATGTCCATTATTGCCCACTGTCCACTCTACAATCTATTGTCCCATACTCCCTCAATAACAGTCATATGACTTTTTTGATCATCTCTAATTTTCCCATCAATATTCAAATATCGTTTTTTCCCCCTAGGCATTCAGGAGCAGCCTCAAGTGAATCTAGGATTTATCATTCCTGACAATAGTCTCACAAGGCTTTAGCACTCTTTAGTACTTGTTTTCTTTTTTCTTTTTTTTTTTTTTTGCAGGGCAATGGAGGTTAAGTGACTTGCCCAGGGTCACACAGCTAGTAAGTGTTAAGTGTCTGAGGCTGGATTTGAACTCAGGTACTCCTGAATCCAGGGCCGATGCTTTAGTCACTGAGCCACCAAGCCACCCCCACTTGTTTTCTTCTACCTCTCTCTATTTCTACATTCTATAAATGGCTTTCAAATATTTAGGTTGGACAGTGACCACCCTGTTCATACACTTCTGTCTTGGTATCCATCTTCCCTCATTTCATTTTGTTTGTGATTATTTCTATTTACATTCTTAAAAATTCACTTGTAGGAGTAAGGAAGGGAGTAATCAGGAAGTCCCAAAAGTTTCTTGCAGGGAGGCCTTTTTCTTGGGGAAGGAAGTGTGCTGAGTGACTCATGCTATGGGATGGCTTGTCACTTTGTTTGTCCCTGTGGACTTGTGATTGCAGAAGACACAGTGTTCTATTGTAAATTTCCAAGTAATTCATCAAAAGACCATATTGGCAACTGGGCCTGGAAGAGCTGCCTATTCAGAAGGCTTAAAAAGAAGAAGCCATTGTCTCTCTTTCTATCAGGATGGGACTCTGTGAACTCTCCCATGGTGATCTAGTGAGGGGACAGGGAACTTTTCTTTCTCTCTTCTCCTTAGCAGCCCAATGATGCCTATACGCACAAGTCATCAACAGACATACAGATAAACAAATAAATAAATAAAGACTGTGGAATGATAATTTCACAATAATGTACCACTGTGAGCTTGGAAAAGCACTTTCCCACAAAAATATTAGCTTATTTTAAAAATATGCTCCTTCCTGAGCACATATGTTGATACTTTCTTATGTTCCCTCATGGCTGTGCAGTGAAAAGAAGAAAATTGCTGCTATTTGGGTGATATCCTCAGCTAGAAGTGGGGTGAGAAACGGGAAAAGGGGTAGTGTGGATCTTTGCAGTGACAGCAACCAGCAGAAATTAGACCACCTTCTGATCAACCTCATGGATTCCCCTTTGACACCAGATCTCCATAATTCACTATACCTTAATTCCTATTGGGAAGCTACAGCAGTAGTCAGCATCTAGCTGAACAGCCTCTGAAAATTTGGTTTTCTTGCTTCCTATTTATAGGTCATATAAAATAGAAGGCTTCTGACCTCAAGAAGCATATATAATTCCAAATGGTGTTTGGTTTCTGAAAGGTTAGCAAAAACAAGTAAGTAAAACATGTCTTGAAGAAAAGTAAGGATACAAGAGAGCATCATAAATCAAAAAATAAATTAAAAACCAACATTTGAAGAAAGCTTAAATTGTATTTTCTTTGCTCTAAAATAAGTCTGTCTTTTAAATACAATTCTGTTTACTCTGAGCATCTGTAAATGAGCTGTGATCTTGAGCAAGTCACTTGATTTCTATATGCCTCAGTTTCCTTATGCATAAAATAAAAATAAAAATAAAATAAAAGTACCTACTCCATGAAATTTTTGTGAGGATCAAAGGAAATAACAAAAGCAAGACATCTGCAAATCTTGTAGTACTTTATAAATACTGATAATTATCCTTCTCCTCTTTCTCCTCCTCATCATCATTATGGCAGCTTAGAACATCAATTCTGGCCAGAAGACCTGAGTTCAAATATGGCTTCAGACACTTAAAAGCTTTGTGTCCCTGGGCAAATCACTTAGTTGCTATCTGCCTCAGTTTCCTCATCTGTAAAATGGGGATAATAACAGTAGTGTGTAGCTATTGTTCTGAGATTCAAGTGAAATAATAATTACAAAGTGCTTAGCATAGTGCCTGGCATATAATAAGAATTATACAAATTATAGATATTATTATTAACTATTGATGATGATTATGCTCCCGACTATTACACATGGATCAATGTTTACACTAGTAAAAACATAAAAGACATAAATAGAAGTAATGACCTCAAAAATGTACTCAATAGACACATCAAACTGATTTAGTTAAAACATGATTCTTACCAAAATGAAAGATCCAGGACAACTATGTTGCAGAAGCAGGAAGATGGCATAGAGCTCAAAGAAGGAATAGGACCATAAGCAACTCTCAAAGTATGAGACTTTTTCCAAGTAATAGGAAATATCATGGAGAATATGAATGTAGGATCAAAGATTTAGAGTTTGAAGGGTCCCAGCTAGTTTTATTGATGGAAAATCTGAGCCTGAGTTTGTAAGTTACATACCCAGGGCCACAAAGCTAGTAAGCACAAGATTAAAGCTGAGTTTTCCTGACCGCAAGTTTACTATCTATCCTCTGTGCCACTTATTGTTATATTGGGTTGGTATTTTGATACTGATCATTTGATGATGCCTGAAGAGCTAATTGTTTCAGCAAGAGAGAATCAAGTATGAACTATTTATACAAGAATAATTTTGGCTGAGGGATATTTGATTCTCTGGGTTGTTTTCTTTATGTGTCTATAATTATGTTCATTTGCAATATGTGAGTGTGTTCAAGTGGAAGCCTACTTTTGTGCATTCTACTTGTTTGTTTTTTCATAGGTCTATACTGCAAAATACTTGAAATCTTAGGCACAGAGGACACCAAATGGTTGAGGATTTGATTCCACGAGTTTAACAACAGTTTCATCCTTGATTCTACCTTTAACGGTGTTCTCTATTGTCTTGCTGCCCATCTTTCTTTCTTTTTGTTTTTGTTTTTTGTGGGGCAATGGGGGTTAAGTGACTTGCCCAGGGTCACACAGCTAGTAACTGTCAAGTGTCTGAGGCTGGATTTGAACTCAGGTACTCCTGAATCCAGGGCCGGTGCTTTATCCACTACACCACCTAGCCACCCCTTTCTTGAGGCCATGAGCTGATAATGATAGTGGAGATATCATGCTGGATATATGGCTAATAACAGGAGATTTCATGTCAACTGATCAAACTAATATGACTAGAGAAATCAGTGTTGTTAAGGGTTGGTAATAAAAGAGAAAATACTTCATGTGTATATACACTTACACATACACATTTATGTATACATAAATACATATATACACATATCTTATACATGTATATGATATGGTTATATGTGTATGTGTGTGTCTATACCCATACCAATAGGAAAAAAGGGAGAGATGTAGTAAGTGTAAACTGGCAACAATACATTATAAATGAAGAATGAGATGGAAATAGCAGAGGAGAGTCATATTAGAGAGACATATGTGTCATATGTCAAAACTAGAATAAAGGAAAGCTATTTGAGTAGTGAGAGCAAGTGATTAATGGTAGACTCACATGATCCATTGTTGCATTAGTGGTGTCAAGAGAGAGCAAGGAGATTCCCCCAGAATGGTGGCTAGATTTATAAAATGACATGAATGAGAATCAGCTATGATGCACAGGCAGGAATGGACTGCAGTCTCAACCTTGGGAGGGAACAAATTAATAAATTCACAGCTTGCTTAAGGTATTAGATTATGAAAGTTCAAAGTTAATCTAACTCTGCAAATTTAAATGACTAAAGAGGAAACAAGAAAAAAATGTGTTCTTTCATGACCAAGAATAAATTATGGTTGAATTAGCATTGTCTGTAGTACTATCACTAACCAGCTTTTTGACCTTTAGTAAATCCCTTAATTTTCTCTAGATCTTTCAAATATAAATGGAATGATTCAAATAAATTATAAGTTAAATCCTTAAAATATTTGATTCTGATTTTTTTAATTTAAAAATCTAAAAATGTGAACATCTCTATCATGTTTGTTTTTTTCCCCTCTTTTTGGTGGTTGGAATATTGAACATATTCTGTAGAAGAAAGAATAAATAGCAACAACTAAACTTCTTTTTTAATTAAAAAAGATATTACTCACCTATCATCAATTCAGGGTGTTTCCAATTGAATTTCCCACACAAATGATGGGTTCTATGGATTCTTCACCTGGCTTGCTCAGTCCCACTTATAATCAGAACAGACATTTTTGAGCCAGGGTTAAGGGCCTCACTGTGTGGTCAGGGAACACAATGAGACTAATTGCTTCACTGGGGATTCAAATCTATAAGCTTGTCTTTGTTAGGATATCCCATTAAAACTAAATGAGCCCTTATTCAAGGTCAGGTAACATAGAGCAAATGTTTGTGGCACCATGAGAGTAAAAAGGCCAGGTGACAAAAAACTCAAGGGTCTAGAGTCTAGAAGGTAAAATCTTCAGAAAGTCACTTCAATTGCCATCCAAAATGGCTTTTATCAACTGTTTTTCATCTTTATTATACCTGGTTAGGAACAATAGCAGCAGTAACAGCCTCATAGCACACAAAGGATATATGCACCCAGAATCCTATCTAAAGGGAGAGATAGAAAGATGGACATATGCACAAAATATTTATCTGGTTAATTTATATATAAATTATATTATATCCTGTATATTATGTATTATATATTGTCTATAAGATGGGTATATCTGCCCAACTGATCCCAGGGAACTCTGGATTTCACACATCGAGAGAAGCTCTCACCTCTGCACTTCTTCCTCTGATGGCTCTTCCCAGAACTCCCATTTTAGAAAGGTAACAAGGCCACCTATGTTTCATTTCCCTCCCAGCTGTACTAGGGTCTTTCTCTACCACCATTTTATCTCCCCATATTTCCATCCCTGCCCCCAAACACTTTTGCAGTTTCCTTTTATATGTTATCTTCCTCAGTTAGAATGTAAGTTTCTGTAGAACAGGGTCTGTCTTTTTATTTGAAGTAGTGTTCCCAACACTTACAGAGTGGCTGTAAATATTGTTCCATAAATGCTTGCTGACTGATGGACTTGTAATTTCATTTTAACTGTCCACCAAAGAAACTTAGCAACTTTTTTCCCCACTGTAACCTATTCTTCTAGGTCATTGCTTGCAGCTCTGTAAAGTAATTGTCTCACTTAAAGTCACAGTTTGTCTCTGTTAAAGGTAAGAAGACTCTGGTTCAAGTCCTACCACTATTCTATTTTTGGCACACATTCTTCAATTCTTATTCGTGAAATAATTGTATATTAATCTAACCTTTAGCAAAGTCTATTTTTCCAGGTCTATCCCTGATTATAGCCCACTGTTTTCAATAGTATTTAAATCAGATTATTCCCCAAACCATTGAAACCTGTTCAATCTTGACCTCTTGAATAAATTTTGTAACCTTCCATGGTATGTGGCATGGTGCAGGGCCATGCTATAATATTTTATTTCTATTTGGGGATTTCTGCAATTCTGGAACAATTCTATTTTTTATATTCATTTCTTTTTTTTTTCTTTTTGTTTTGGAGGGGTGGAGGGGCAATGGGAATTAAGTGACTTGCCCAGGGTTATACTGCTAGCGTCAAGTGTCTGAGACTGAATTTGAACTCAGGTACGCTTGAATCCAGGGCCGGTGCTTTATCCACTGTGCCACGTAGCTATTCCTGCAACTTTTTTTTTTTTTTTTTGCAGGGCAATGGGTGTTAAGTGACTTGCCCAGGGTCACACAGCTAGTAAGTGTCAAGTGTCTGAGGCCGCATTTGAACTCAGGTCCTCCTGAATCCAGGGCCAGTGCTTTATCCACTGTGCCACCTAGCTGCCCCTGCAATTCTATTTTGTAATAAACTTATCAGAGTTCGTTATTTCCTCACTAGGGACAGGAATGCCAAACCAATTGTAAATAAAAGCTTTCAATTTTTTGAGAGATAGATGCTTCACAATCACATGAAACTGCATAAGCTAATTTTAAGGGTTCATCTAGACTTGTAATAATTATTTTGTTATAACTTTTCATGAAAAAGTGACTTTTGTTAATTAAAAAAATGTCTTTTGCCAATCTTTGCTTCTCAGTCTTTGCTTGGCTTTACCTAACCAAAGCTTTGTTTTGCTTTGTTTCCCCTCATAGAAAGTTTTTAAAGCAAGCTTTAAAAACAATGACGTCATTGTTCATCTATTGGGGATAACTCTGAACACTATATAGAGTCAACAACAAAGTCACAAATAGTCAAGTCCTTGTAAAAAGCTTTCCTTCTTTTATGAGAATTAATTAGGTGATTTTTAAAAGAAGATTTTTTTTCATTTTCAACTTTAGTTTCCTTTGAGTTCTTTATGTTCAGTCCCCCTTCACTGTGGCATAAATGATACTGAAAAGGCTTGGCTTCCCCAAAGCAACAACTGATGTGATGCTTCTAGCAGTTTGTTGGAAAAATGATTTATTATATTGTTGGAGAAAATATACTTTTTAATACAACCATATTGATTAAAGTTTGCCCACCTGACTGTAATATGTGACCTGATTTGAGTAACTTTCTAGCAATGCTCGAGATGGCTACAAGATATTTGGGGTTACCCCAGGTATTTGATCTACCCACAGCATTCTTGTTTTGTGTTATCACACTGGGACAATTGGATGGGTCCATCCAAGTTGTGTTGGATGTTCCCTTGGGCTTTATCTTTACCCAAATTTTGTTGAATGTTTACAATTACTCATAATTAACTCTATACAGCTTACTTTCAAGTTCCTCTCTCAGCAAAATCGCTTAACTGTTTATTTGTAGTTTATTCTGTGGACGTCGTTTTCTAAATCCAATATAATCTAAACCTTCTAGAGACTGGACCTCCTTTTCACTTTGCTCTCCTCTGTAAAATAACCTAATAAATTTCTGTCTAAAACTATTTCAAATTTTTGAGTGTTCATGTGAACAACAAATAAATAAAGTGTTCTCTTTGAAAGCTACAAATTTTCCATTATTTCTTGGAGTAACATCCAGTTCTAAGAGCATAAAATTAAAGACAAAGCACAAGTGAGGAATCAAGGGCATCTGAATGACGCTCAGTCAACTGACACAATGCTAACTAAAGATGAGGAAAGCAATTCCATCCTGATAGACATCAGCTTTTCTGAGCCAAAGCACATGTAAATGAGGGTTCCTCTCTCAAAATGGAGCCCGTGAAAAATTATTGCACACCCTAAGTGATTAGAACATCACTGTATTGTGGACAAGGCATTCATTGAGAAAGTTATCAGTTACTAGCTTTTTCTAAGAACATACTATTTTTAAAAATTAGATTTTGAAACACCTGAGGACTTTTACTTTGTTTATTTTAATATTTTACATAAGCCTTTTTATTTTATATCATGGTCATATCTGAAACACCTTCTCCCTTCCACTGACAAAAAGTTAACCCTCCTTTTTAAATGAAGAAAAACTTCAGCAAACATAATGGGCTTTATTGCCTCGTCTCACAGTGAATATAATCTGCTGGCTTAAATAACACCCTGCCTGACATAAGTGAGCTATATAGTGATCTAGTTGTTAAAATTCTGTTGACTCACTTATTATTTCTTATTATTACTTATTATTTCTGTTTTACAACTAAGGTAGGCATCTTTTCCTTCATAGTAGGGAATATTTAATTGTTAATGAATACCTGTGTTCTAAATAATATTTTTTCACATCTTATATTTATGCCCCAATTCTGATCATTATATTTTTTAGAAATTCTATTAAAAGGGGGAGGGAAGGAAAATACATCCAACTTATCATGTATATATTTTATTAATATAGTGTTTTCTTTCCATCTCCCCTTTTTATGTGAGGTCCTTGAGAACAGGGACTTTATTTGCCTTTCTTTGTATTTTCATTGCTCAGGAAAGTGCCTGACATATAGTAGGTGCTTAATACCTGCTTGTTGACTGACCAACAACAGAAAGAATTTAGAGTCAGATAGACCTGGGTTCATATCCTGCTTGTGATATTTTGTTGCTTTATGACAACCAGCAACTCAGATAATATTTTGAGCCTCAGGGCAGCTAGGTGACGCAGTGGATAGAGCACTGGCCCTGGAGTCAGGAGGCCCTGAGTTAAAATTCAGCCTCAGAAACTTGACGCTTACTAGCTGTGTGACCTTGGGCAAGTCACTTAACCCCAAATGTCTCACCAAAAAAATAAAAATTGTGAGCCACAGTTTCACCATCTGTAAGAAAGTGATTTGGACTAGATGATCTTTGAGGTCCTTTTTAGATGGGAATCTAAATTACTATGATGTTTTTCATTATCCACTTTATGAGATTTTCATTAGCTGTTTAATTATTCAGATCTCAGTTTATTTTATTGATCTCATCATTTACATCTCTGAATGCACTGTATGTATTTTTCTTGTTTCTCCTTATTTTAATCTGCATCTGCTTATACACATGTTATGAGCCTCCAAATACTTCTCTCTCTCTCTCTCTCTCTCTCTCTCTCTCTCTCTCTCTCTCTCTCTTTTGGTGCAATAATATTCGATTACACTTACATACCACCACTGTATATATTGTCATTTCCCCAACGCCAGGTTACCCCCTCTGCTATTATGGATATGCTGGTATCTACCTGAGCTTTCTTTCTGTCTCGGACCTCTTTGGAGCACGTGAGATTTCTGGGTCAGAAGCTATAAAACAAAACAAAACACTTTTTTGCATAATTTCAAATAGTTTTCCAGAACATTTCAGGCTTATTTAATATAGGGAAGTTGAAATAAGAAACGAGGACAAGGCAAAAGAAATGATATAAGCAAAAATCACCCACTGTTTTCATTTCTTTGGAATTCGGGAAAGAAGAAGTAGTTGTCGAGAATTCTGAATCTTATGGCATGTTTAACATTTGGGACTACTAAATCTTGGACCATGAGGGACACTCGGGCAAAATACACTTCTATTTAAGGACCATAAAACTCAATATTTCATAAATTTCTCTGGCCTCAGGTTGACTTTAGGACCTTTATATACACTAGCTTTTATTGGAAATTTCACTACCTTTCTCATAAACTAAGGAACTGGTTGACAGAGTAGCTCACAGATTCATGGATGTAGTTTATTACTTCTAGAAGAGATATTAGAGATAAGATAGCCACCAAACCCCTCATTTTACATATAAGGAAATTAAGTCTCAGAGTGTTTAAATGTCTTACCCAAGTTTACACAGGTAAGCAGAGATATAATCCGAAAATCACAACATTGAGAATGAAAAAGAGTACATGATGAGGAAGTTTTAATGCTTACTGCTGAGGAAATTCTTTAACAAGTGACCCAAAACCCCTGATATTCTCTGGGTTTTTAAATAAATTGGAGACTTTTTTCTTTTGACCCATGTGGGAATTTATTTTGATTTGGGGACCCTGCTTTTGGGCTGAGATTAAAACGCCTTAGGCTCTCAGGGTTTTTTGTTTTTGTTTTTGTTTTTTTTTGTTTTTTCTGTGTGAGGGGCTGGTACCCCTCCCCCTCCACTTCAGCTGAACCAAAAAAGCCCCCTGGGTTTTTCAGGATGCCCTGAGAGGAGCTGCTCTGGAGATCTCAGGCTTGTCCTGCCAGGCCCTAGCATAGCCCCTGTGGAGGTCCCAGGAGCACAGCAGGGAGCATGGGCCCCTTGAGCCCCACTGGGCACAGCCCTAGTGCGGCCAGCAGATTTGCTTGGGGGGGGCAGGGCACAGAGGGCCAGAGGTTTTAGGGCAGAGAAGGAATATATATATAGGGGGGCTAGCGAGACAGTGAAGGGGGGACGTCAGAGGACTAGGAGGACACAGGGAGGGCGGAAGATGAAGAGGACAGGAGGACTGACAGAAGAGGGGCTGCTACAAGGATGCTAAGAAGACTGAGGCTGAGTAAAGAGAGGGGCCACCGGAGGTGGAGAAAAGGCTAAGAGCAGGGAAGAAGAACGTCAGAATGGGAGAGACGCGGAAAGGTCGGTGAGAAAGGGACACTAGAGAAGCCAGGGGGTTGGCAACAGAAGTGAGGACGCTAAGGGGCTTTTCCGGGGGGGTCGACAAAGTGAAAGGGGCTTGGAGTTAGAAGATAGCATCTAAGCAGTGAAAGCGCAGGGAAGCTGGAGTGAAGGAGTGAGAGTTGGAGAAAGCTGAAGCACACCCTAAGGCAAGAGACCACAAGGGCCCTTATTGTATTCAAAGCAGAGAAAGGTTGTATTATTGACATTTCTTAACCCTTATCACTTGCATTTATTTTTATAAATAAATTATGTTTTGATTTTTTAATTAAGAGGCTTCTTAATCTTTTGCTTGTCAATTTGGGAGCAGTGTGGAGAAATTTTTAAACGGCCCATATTAAACTAATAGCAGTCAGATAGCCAGCCAGTCAAAAGTCCCCAGATTAGTCCTCCAGTTAGATTAGTCCCCCCAAGTCAGTAAAATATTTTCACATTTGAATGGCGACTGCAGCAGGACTAACTGCCCAATTATAATTTTTCTAAACTTATAATTTTTCATATAGTCATAATTTTCACATCAGAACAGTTATAATATTTCAGATTTAGATTAGATATGGTTTATATTTTTTTCCACTCGCAATGACCCTTCTCCTATATATTGGCCAATGATTGGGACTTTGAAATTTCCATTTGCTATTTCTACTTTAGCTTCTGAGTTGAATCCAATTTGTAGTCATTCGTGATTAGTTGGTATTGTAAATCATGTTTGTCTTCAGATTTACTAATTTTTAAAAAAAGTAATCACCCCATTTTTGGGGAGGTAAGGCAAGGAGGGTTAAGTGACTTGCCCAGGGTCACACAGCTAGTACATGTCAAGTGTCTGAGTCCAGATTTGACCTCAGGTCCTCCTGAACCCAGGGCTAGTGCTTTATACACTGTGCCACCTAGCTGGCCCTATGACTGCATTTTAAAATTTAGTCTAAAGCCTATTATTTAATGATTAAACCACAAATTTTCTCACCTGTTTAAGGTAGCATGTATCTGTGACTTACTCTAAGTTGGTTAAGTAATTAATTAAATAGTGGACCCTCACCTTTATTCAAGTACATAAAATTACTTAATAATGTTTTTTTTCATTGATTGATCCATACAAATTTTTAACTATTACTAAGAATTTAAATGTCTATTTGAGGCATGATTCCTATGGTCAACAATTATTGATTTCCTGTGTATTACTTGTGTTGTTATAAGTAAAGATTAGAAAAATAAAGGATCAATGCTGATATTTTTCACTTACATAAAAAACTTAAAACATTTTTTTTTTTGGTGAGGCAATTAGGGTTAAGTGACTTGCCTAGGGTCACACAGCTAGTCAGTGTCAAGTGTCTGAGGCTGTATTTGAACTCAGGTCCTCCTGACTTCTAGAGCCGGTGCTCTATCCACTGCACCACCTAGCTGCCCCCATTATTAAAATAGACCAGTCCCTAATTGAAATAGAAGAATAACATTATTCCCTGAAGCAACATTCCCCTGAAATACCTTTCACCCTATTCCCTATACTAAGAACAGCCCTTATTTCCAGACAATCTTATTCTTTTCTTTTTTGTTTCTTTCTTTCTTCCTTCCTTTTTTTTTTTTTTTGTGGCTAGAGTTAGGAAAATTAAGTAGAAGTTGTCAAGATAAATTAAGGACATATAAGGGAAATTTTCCTCCCAATTAAAGCACTTTACAAGGTTCCTAAGTAAACAGTACAATATTGCAATGATAGGCTAAAAAGTTTAAGTGGACTAAAAAAGAATTGTATGTGAAAAAAAAAATCTCTTCATGCCTTCAATTCTATTCATTATGATAGTATTTCAGAAACCAAATACTATCTTATCCTTTATCAGGTGGTTATAATGATTTACCTAAGATATCCATTAATGTTGAGTCACAGGGCCACACTTATGCAGAAATGCAGCAAAAGCTTTCTGACAAATCGAAAGAGCTGGAAGGAGGCTTAGAGGTCATAAGGTTTGGAGTTAAATGCAACTTCCATTATCATTTAACTTAATTCTCCCTGAATCACGTCATTTTAGAGGACATGAAATTTGAGGGTCTGGAAAGAGGAAGTAATGTCACAGACGATGCAGATGAAAGAGCTGAGATTTGAATATATGTCTTCTGACTTTAGATACAGTGAACATTATAGGATCATACAGATAAGCATTAGTCTCATGATTTCATTAGTGTAGGAGACTCCCAGATGAAAAGATTCTACCACTGAAAGGTGGCACCTCACCCACATACATTCAGACTTAGAGATTTGCCTTGGGAAATAAGAAGTTACATGTTTCTCCAAGGGTCACAAAGCCAGTATTAGTTGGGGGAGGACTTGGAGAAAGATTTATTCAGCATCCCACCCTGATTCTTATAGGATCAAAGAGTTGTAGGGAAAAAGCAAAACAAAACAAAGCAAAGCAAACAAACATTAGATGCTATCTGGTATAACACACTAATTTTTAAATGAAGAAAATGAGCCTCAAATTTGACTTGCCTAAAATTGCATGGCTAGGAAGTTGCAGAACTAGAAATCTGCTAAAATTCTACTTGACCAACATGTGACCATTCATTTTTCTCTTGTCATTCATTAAACAAGTATTTAGTAAGTTCCCACATGGTGTTGGGCACTGTTCTGAGCACTAGAGGATCCTGAGGGGGGAAAGAGAAAACAACAGCCCTTGCTCCCTAGTACCTTACATATTTTAGGGGACAAAATGAATTTCTAGCACTTGAAATAGGGGTGAGGTGGGGCAATATGTACCAAGGCAAAGAAACAGGAGATGGCATCTCCTCTTTGAGGATCAACATGAATTATCTATTTGGCTAGTTTTTATTTTTCTTTGGGCCGGGAGGAGCATGTTCAGGAAGGAATAGCACCTCTGATATGAGGGCTTGCCAAGCCCTTTCTAGGGCTTCTCAATCACCTTCAGTGTCCACTTATCACCCATCTCTCACCTGTGACTCCAAGAAGCTGTGGCACAGGATGTGGCCACACTCTGGCAAAACCATCTTGGCAGATGAACTAAAGTAGGTTGAGGGTAACTGACAGGTCTAAAACCCATTAGTGAGTTAAGTGAATGTCTACCCCAAGCAGGTGAAGACATCCCCTGGCAGAATGGGCAGATGAGAACAATTGGTGCCAATGGCCATGAAATCAGCTGAAGTAGGTACTATGGAGCATTTCGAATTTTATGATCTCTTTGGGATACAGACCTTGTAGTGGTCTTGTTGGTTCAAAGGACACTATTTCTTAAATGTTGGTATTTAAACTCATTAACCACTTCTCCCCAAATTATTTATTTCTTATAAATTTTTTCTTTTATTTGTCCAAAGTTGTATTATTATTTTTTTTTTATTTTCTTAGATCATCTCTCACTTCTATCCATCTAGGAAATCATAGAGCCCACGTTGTATAAAGAACTATATACATGTTGTCTAGCAACCAGCATAGTCAAGGTTGTGGAACCTCATGACCAAAAGGTTGTTCACTAGATGATGACACTTTCAGCCAGCACAACTCAAATAGACCATTTTCTAAAGGATAAAGTGATTATGCTTTTCATTGATATGGAGAATATTCACTTCAATTAAGTCACAGAAATTGGAAGTTGGTGTTGACAATTTTTAATTAGAAGACACTTTTTGACACTGGAAGTAATATTACAACAGTGAGTTCATAAAATTACAATGCTGGAGAAGTTTGGAGAGTCATTTAGTTAAACCAACATAACCAAAATTTATATTCATCCCATATTATTTCTTTTGTGTGTGCGTGTGTGTGTGTGTGTGTGTGTGTGTGTGTGTGTTTTTGCAGGGCAATGGGGGTTAAGTGACTTGTCCAGGGTCACACAGCTAGTAAGTGTAAAGTGTCTGAGGCCGGATTTGAACTCAGGTACTCCTGAATCCAGGGCCAGTGTTTTATCCACTGCGACACCTAGCCGCCCCCCCATCCCATATTATTTCTAATAAAGTGCACTCCAGACTTTCCTTTAAGACCTCCATAAATGAAGAAGTCATGAAATTACTAAGCAGCCCATCTCACCTGGGAAAATGCCTCTTGAACTGGGGTTATGACCCCATATGGGCTTACATAAATGAATGTGAGGGTCATGAAAAATGTACCAATGCTAAAAGGTATATATGTATATGTACATATGTATATGGGTGTTTATAATATATATGTATGTGCATGTGTGCATATACCCATGTATATGTACACATGTGTGTACATACACCCAATACATATATGCATCTGAGTATATGTATGTATATAGATATAGATATATAGATATATTTTATGAAAACCTGCAGGTATGCACATATGCACATGCATAGACATATAACTATACATATTTAGGTATATATCTAGATTAGATAGAGATAGATAGACAGGCAGGCAGACAGACAGACAGACAGACAGACAGACAGACAGACAGACAGACAGACAGATAGATAGATAGATAGATAGATAGATAGATAGATAGATAGATAGATAGATAAGATAGATAGATAGGTATATACCTATATACACAGGATTCCATAAAAATTTCTGAGGTGAAAAGGAATCATGGGTGGAAAAAGTTTAAGACACCCTGTATTAGTGTAGATAATAATATTAACATTGTACAGACCTATAAATAGAATATAAAATCCTTGAGGTAAGTGGTTGTATTATTGCTATCTATGTGTTACTCCCAAGAAGCACAATGCCAGATAAGTAGCAAATGATTACCAAATGATGGATAAATGATAAGGCATTTGGTTTATAGTCAGAACAGATTACAGTAGGCATCTATTTCAGACCTCTCATTTTGGAGATGAAGTAGCTTAGAACCAAAGAAGTTTAGTGATTTGCCCAAGGTTAGACAGAGAATAAGGGACAAAGATGTGATTTAAACCCAAGACTCATGAATCTAAATTTAATGCCCTTTCCACTTTATTATGATGTATTTTTGTGAATGAAATATAAGGCCCTTGGAGAATGAAATTGTTTGCTTTTTACGTCTTTATCTCCAGAACTTAACAGAGTGCCTTACACATAATAAACACAATGACTGTCTAATCCATTGAAACACCTTGCCCAAGATAAAGCAGCTATAGTGCTATGAAAAGAGCCCTGGCCCTGGAATCAGATAGTTTGGGTTCAAATCATGCCTCTTACAATTCCTTTGTGACCTAAGACAAGAAATATTACCTATCCAGGTTTTTTCATTTGCAAAACAAGGAGGTTAGACTAGACACCCTCAGAGGTGCCTTCCAACTCTAAATTTAAGATTTCATTACTTAGCCCAATTCTTTTTTTTATTAGACAACAAGTCTATGGTAAATGACCAAGGTCCACACTGTATGCAGCTATTTATTCCAAATATTAATTTTTTAAATTAAAATTTATTTATTTAGAATTTTCCCTGTTACATGTATAAAATTTTTTCACATCGATTTTTAAAACTTTGTGTTCCAAATTTTCTTCCTCCTTCCCTTCCCACTCCCCTTAAGAACTCAAGCAATTCTATGTTATTCATGTGCAGTCATGAAAAACATTTCCACATTAGTCAACTTTTTAAAGAAAACATACAAAAAAAAAACTTTAGAGAAACCAACAAAAAATAAACTTCAATTTGAATTCAGCTGCCATCAGTTTTTTCTCTGTAGATGGGTTGCATTTTTAAGTACTTCTGATAAGCATCCTGCCCATAATTTCTAATGACACAATAGTGTTCCATTCTAATCTCATCCCACAATTTGTTCAACCTTTGCCCAAATTATGGGCATCACCCCAATTTCCACTTCAACTTTTTAAAAAAATATCTTTTAGGATACCAACTTAGTAGCAGTATTGCTAAGTTGAACAGTATGCATGGTTTTATAGCTTCTTGGCTATGGTTCCAAATTGCTCTACAGAATGTTTGAATCAGATTACAACTTTAGCAAGAGTTTATTAATGTCATATTTTACCCATATCCCCACAACATTTGTCCTTTTCCTCTGCTGTCCTATTATCCAATCCAATAGGTATGAGGTAGTACCCAGAATTTTTTTGACCTGAATCTCTCCAATAAATAGAGTTAGAGGGGCAGCTGCATGGCACAGTGGATAAAGCACTGGTCCTAGATTCAGCAGGACCTTAGTTCTAATCCAGTATCAGTCACTTGCCACTTATTAGCTGTGTGATCCTGGGCAAGCCACTTAACCCTCATTGCCCCCCCCATAGTGAGTTAGAACAATTTTTTATATGGCTAAAGGTGGCTTTGATTATTTCATCTGAAAATTTCATGTCCTTTGATCCTCCATAAATTAGGGAATGGCTCTCATTTTAACCAATTTGACTCAGTTCTCTATGTGTTTGAGAACTGAGGCCTATCAGACAAACTTATTCAAGTTTTTTCTTTCTTTTTTCAGTTACTATTGCTAACAGTATTAACCTCCATCCTATTCCCTCCCTTTGATATTTACTGTATTTTCTAACTTCTATCTCCCTATCCCCCCTCAATGGTGTTTTACTTCAGACTGCTCCCTCACACAATCTGCCCTCCCTTCCTTCATCCCTCCCCCTTTAATTTCTTCCCTTCCCACTTTCCCACAGGGCAAGATATATTACTATACCCAACTGAGTTTGTATGCTATTCCCTCTTTGAGCCAATTCTGATGAGAGTAAGGCTCACTCAACTACCCGACACCTCTCCCATCTTCCCCTCCACTCCATAGGCTTTTTCTTGCTTCTTTTATGTGAAATACTATACCTCATTCCACCTATCCCTTTGACTTTCTTCCAGTGCATCCCTATGCCCCCTTAATATGTTCTAAGTTATCAACATGAGGTAGTTAGGTGGCACAATGGACAAAGCACCAGCCCAGGACCCAGGAGGACCTGAGCCCAAATCTGCTGTCAGACACCCGACACTCACCAGCTACATGACCCTAGGTAAGCCACACAATCCCAACCACCCCACAAACAAAAATTTTTAAAGATGAATGCTTTAAAGATATCATCCCTTGATATTCAACTCACATCTGTGCCCTCTATGTAATGTGATGTTTAAAATCTAATG
The DNA here is from genome assembly GCF_019393635.1 of Dromiciops gliroides. Classification (NCBI taxonomy): domain Eukaryota; kingdom Metazoa; phylum Chordata; class Mammalia; order Microbiotheria; family Microbiotheriidae; genus Dromiciops; species Dromiciops gliroides. The sequence goes on from NC_057862.1 coordinate 18,866,542, forward strand.
CCTAATTGCCTTATTCCTGTCTCAAGTATAGGGAAAGCTTGCTAGGGTTTACTTATAAATTAGAAGCTTTAGCACCAGTTTTGGGAATTAAGCATTTATTAGTGAAAAAGAGCACACGAGGAGTTCAGAAAGTTAAGAAACCTATCTATCCTAAAGGAGAGATAAGAGTTGAGCCTGACCTGATTCTTCCAAGAGTCCTCTGCTTCAAGCTAATTGGCTAGCATCACCCAAATCCATTGGCTCACTAGACTTGAGGGTGGTCCCATGTTGAGGTCAGAGTCCACAGTCTCTCAGAACATACCCTCTTCAGATTCAGGCAGGTGTGATTTCAATTGAATTAACTTTAAGTAAATTAATCAGTTCAGTCAGTCAGTCTCAGTCAATCCAATCAATCTGGTGCCTTTGGGCATTGGCAAAGCCCATTATTTTCTTACAGTAAGTATACTCCAATCAGCTGCATTAATGATGAGAATGTTCTTAACAATTAGAAGTATCACCTTCCCATGTAGTAATATAAACAGTTTAACCTTTTAGTATCCTTAATGATTGCTTTTTCCTGTTTACTTTTTTGTGCTTCTCTAGGGTCTTGTATTTGAAAGTCACATTTTCTATTGAGTTCAGGCCTTTCCATGAAGAATGCCTGAAAGTCCTGTCTTTCATTTAATTCCCATTTTCCCCCCTGAAAGATTATATTAATTTTTTTTTTCTGGGTTGGTGATTCTTGGTTATAATCCCACTTCCTTTGCCCTCTAAAATATCATATTACATATCCTCTGATCCTTTAATTTAGAAGATGTTAGATCTTGTGTTATCCTGATCTAGCTCCATAGTACTTGAATTGTTTCTTTCTGGCTGCTTGCAATATTTTCTCCTTGACCTGACTGCTCTGGAATTTGGCTATAACATTCCTGGAAGTTTTCCTTTTGAGATCTCTTTCAGGAGGTGATTGGTAGATTCTTTCAATTTCCATTTTACCTTCTATTTCTAGAATGTCAGGGCAATTTTCTCTGACAATTTCTTGGAAGATGATGTCTAAGCTCTTTTTTTGATCATGGATTCCATGTCGTCCAATAATTTTCAAACTATCTCTCCTGGATCTATTTTCCAGGTCAGCTGTTTTCCGATGAGATATTTTGCATGGCTTTCTATTTTTTTCATTCATTTGGATTTGGTTTATTTTGTCTTGATTTCTCATAATCTCATTACTTTCCATTTGCTCGATCCTAATTCTTAGGCAATTATTTTCTTCAGAGAGCTTTTGTATCTTTTTCATTTGACTTTTCAAGTTGTTGACTTTTTTTTCATGACTTTCCTGCATCACTCTCATTTCGTTTTCCATTTTTTCCCCTACCTCTCTTACCTTTTCTTCAAAGTCGTTTTTGAGTGGTTCTATGGCCTGAGACCAATTCATATTTTTCTTGCAAGCTTTGGATGTGGGAGCTTTGACTTTGTTATCTTCTGAGGGTGTATTTTGATCTTCCTTGCCACCAAAGAAACTTTCTAGGTTCATATTTTTGTTTTTCTCTCTACTCATCTTGCCAGCCTATTTCTTGACTTTTAACTCTTTCTTAAAGTGGGTCACTGCTCCGGGAGCACACTGTCCCAAGTTTCAGGGGGTCCCACTTGGTACAATTTAAGGAGAGAAACATTTTGTACTCCCCTAGCCTGTACTCTCATCTGTAAGTAACCACAGGTGTGCATCCTTTTCAAACTGGGAACAGATTTCTGTTTTACTGTAGTTGCAAGCTCAGAAGTTCCTGCATACCTCCCCTACCTGGGCCACCACTCAAGACTGCTTCCTGGTTCCTGGACAACACCTCAGAGTTCCACTTCAGCTTCAGCAGAGAGCCCTGCAATTTCCCCCGGCCAGCTACTTGACACTCTCACCAGACAGTGAGCTGAGATCCAGAATTAACCATTGTTGTTTCTAGTGTGCCTGCCTGGGGCTGGATTTGTGTCAGTGTGGCTCAGGTCTGAGTTCTACTCTCACCCTGGAACAACAGACCTTTTCTTCTGACCTTCTAAGCCATCTTTGGCTGAAAATGATCTCACCTTATACTTTTGTGGGTTCTGCTGCTCCAGGAATTGTTTTATGGCATTATGTGGAACTATTTGGAGGGATCATGTGGAGAGGTCTCGAAAGTTATTGCCTTTCTGTTGGCTCCATTGCCTAAACCAAAGCTTCTTAAACTGTGGGTTGTGACCCCTTATAGGGGTCACATAACTAAATGTGGAAGTTGTGAAAAATTTGGCAACAGTAAAAGGTTATTTGTGCCATTTTATTTACCTACATACCTGGGGTTGTATAACAATGTCTCAGATGAAAAGGGATATTGAGTGAAAAAGATTTAAGAAGCCCTGATTTAATCAATCATCAAGTATGTGTTCAATGAAGTGCCAAGTACTGTTTGTGCTGTTAGAAATGCACGGTGGTAAGGGGATAGATAGGGAATGAACCAATCAGTGATATATAGTTGTCTACAGAGCACAAATCTATTGACCCTAGATAAAAACAACAATAACAGCAACAAATTTCCAAGCTTTTGGTCATATTTTTTTAATCCCAGGAGAAAACAAATATTCTATATTATCTATTAATGTCCTAATAAAATTACGTACTTAATGGTGGTAAAACAGCAGCCCTGAGTAGGGAAACCAAGTATCATTAAAAACAGATAAGATGGGAGAACGGGAATAAGCCTCTGGTAATTTTCCCCCATCAACACTATTGTCTACAGTCTAGAAAAATAAAATTTGAATCAGAACAGTGATGAATAAAGTTGAAGTTTCAGACTGGAAATTAGTTAAACCCTGTGGGTTTGTGGGTTTTTTTGTTTGTTTTTTGTTTTTCGGTGGGGTTTTGCAGGGCAATGAGGTTTAAGTTACTTGTCCAGGGTCACACGTCTAGTAAGTGTCAAGTGTCTGAGGCTGGATTTAATCTCAGTTCCTCCTGAATCCAGAGCTAGTGCTTTATCCACTGTGCCACCTAGCTGCCCCAGTGTGTTCTTTGTTTTTAAAGGTGAAACTCTAAGGACATTCTTCTTTCCTTTTAGAAAAAAAATGCTTTATATAAACTTTTTGATGCTGAAATCCCAAACTTGAAAATTCTGCTATCTTTTTATGCTATCCTAGTGAAAATCAGAAACAAAACAAAATCATTCAAAACCCAAAATGTTTTCAGAAGAAAAACGTTATCCAAATTTGAATACTTATCAATTAAATCCTTCATTTGTTCAATATCTTGCAAATAAGACAGAGAAACAGTAGTTACACCAATATGAGGAGAAATCGGGAGGAAACGTCATGAAAACCTTTTGAAGACGGAGAATGTTGGTTCAGCAATATTAATTAATGGATGCAGGGAGATGAAGAAGCATGAAGAAATGTGATATGGAATTAGTTATGTATAGTGTCAAGATTATGAAAGAAAAAAAGTGAAATCTAAACAAAGGTGATGGGCTGGGAAACCAGGTTGAGATCAAGAGATCAGAAGACATAAGAGGGAGAAAGAGAAGGTTGAGGAGAAGTGATATAGAAGAGGATTGGCAAAAATATTTCATCTGGTAGGCACATCAAAATTATGCGTCATGAGACTTCAGATATTCCTGGGCAATTGTGAGTTCAAGCAACACTTCTTCATCTGTAAAGTGGGGATATTAACAGCACCTATATCTCAAGGCTGCTGTGAGTATTGAATGAAGCAATATTTTAATGCACTCAGCAAAGTGGCTAGCACATCATAGGTGCTTAATGCATGCTTATTCCTTCTTTCTTCTTTCCCTAACCATTCCTGAAGATAACTAAGACATACTGGAGATCCGTCCATTACCTACTCTACTCCACTTTCATTATGTTCTCTCTTGCTACTTTCCCTGAGTTTCCCATAGCCTCAGGTTGATAGTTTATTTCTTCTAAACTGAGGCTCAGAAAGGGTATGTAATATGTGTAAGCATTCATCAGAAATGGGAATAAAATTCACATTTCCTGACTTCAAGTTCAGTGCTTTTATATTTCTGAGTATTAGAAAATTTAGGAGGTAATTATTTGAATGACTCTTTTAAATGAGGAAATAATCATTATGTGAATAGGTTTTTCTCTCCCCTTAGAAGTATGTGATCCCCTTTAGTATGTAATTTCCCTGCAAGTGGCAACTGTATAATATGGTCTTACCTTCTTCTCAGAGTAAGGGAGAAATTACAAGGGATAAGAAAGAGAATTTATTTTTTTTTCTTTTTCTTTTTTGTATTCTTTGTCCTTGAACTGGCTCTTGTCTTTGTATATATTGTATATTATTGGAAATTTAAGTAATTTAGTTAGTTAAAAATATATAATTATCTAATTAATGGTATCATAAATAAAATTGCCTAACATTATACCAAGGAGTTAATGTATTCATTCTATACTCAAGATTTGTTTCCTTCTATTAGCTTTTACTTTATTCAAAGAAAAAGATTATATGTTTGACTGAATTTCTTATGTCTCTAAGTATAAAATAGTACTAAATGGTCTATTTCCAAGATGATTAGGGAAAAAGGAACAGAATCTATTTTCCCACTGTTTGATTCTGAGGGGACAAAGCATTTAATTCAAGAAACATGAGTCCATGCATTCCTCCCCTTATGCTTTGGATCTATGTGTACTAATAGGATTACCTGATGGGCACTGTCCTGTGGAAGAACTAATTGGTTCTGTCTGTCTGTTTTCCAAGTTTTCAGAAACACTCGGTCTACTGGTGGGGCCAGGTGTTGAGGTTACCGCCAATCCTCCTGTAAAGGTTTAGGAAGGGTTTAATTGACATGTCTGAGGGTTGGGTGAACCGGCCCAAGTTGTTTAGAAAATTGAGGAAGGAGCTGTGATTCTGGGTAGTCTGTAGTGAGAAAAGGTTTGCCATAAAGAAGTTCAAAGGGATTTAGTCCCAGATTAGCTTGAGGAGCCATTCTAAGAAGAGTCGTTCTAATTTGGGTAATTGCAATGGGGACTGCATCAATCCAAACAATCTTCCTCAAAGAGTTTGGTAAGGGTCAATCATCTGAGTAATCTGAGAGATGAAGGCAGGACCATTCTATATACAAAGAATAAAAGGACTCCATACCTTTTGCAAGGTGGTAGGTGAGTAAAATCTATTTGCTAATCTGCCCTTGGTAGTTACCGTCATTTTGGGGATTGGCTAAGGAGAGGAGGACATTTGAGGGTCCTGGTGAAGAAAGTACAGGAATTACAGATATCTCATATGGTCTTAAAGATGCCCTTGCTCATAAAGAGAGACTTTATTAAAGTGGTTAGAGCTTCTCTTCCTAGGAAAGTGGAATTGTGGAGCTTCATTGCAAATTTCCACATCTTATTCCTGGGGAGAAGCAGCAAAGCAGGAGAATGCTCCCATCCTTTATCCTCCAAAATTTTACCCTCTTTGTTCTCCTGCTTGGTATAAGAAGGGGACATACCTTGGGGCTCAGTAGGGTGCAGGGGGCCAAGGCAAGGGCAGACAGCTGAAAAGACCTGGCAGCAAGGTCTGCCCTGTGATTCCCTTGTGCTATGGAGGAGTTGCTCTCTTGGTGCCCTCAGCAGCGCATAACAGAGACCTGACTGGGCAGGTTTACAGTCTCAAGTAGGCCCAGAATCTCCTTTCCATGCTTCACAGAAAAACTCTTTGAGGTCAATAGTCATGTTTCTTGCTAAAAGGAAGACATGAAATGCATGACTCTCTTTAACCTAAATAAATACTCCTAGTTACCATCCCCCCCTCATCCAAATGTGTTTGCAACGGGGAGGAATTCCAGTTTCTCCTAAACCAAAATGGAAGATACCTAGTTAATTTAACCTTATCATGATACCATGTAAGTATTAGCAGGAATGTGGCAAACCTGAGTATTAAGGTACCTAGTTGTTTGGGATTTCAAGTGACCACACATTTAAACTGAAAACAGTTTATCTTACATACTTGCACTGTGCTCATATATTCTACTGAGTATTTGCTCTGATTATAGAAATCTGCTATAAAAGAAAAAGCAGTGGGGGCAGCTAGGTGGCTCAGTGGATAAAGCACTGGCCTTGGATTCAGGAGGACCTGAGTTCAAATCCAGACTCAGACACTTGACACTCATTAGCTGTGTGACCTCGGGCAAGTCACTTAACCCCCATTGCCCTGCAAAAAAAGAAAAGAAAAGAAAAAGCAGTGACATGATTATAACAGCTGGGATAAAACATCCTAAGACCTGTTTGATTCAGGTAAGAGTCACAAGTAACAACCAGCCATTCAGTAATAATTCCATCTCATAACCAGTCTCAGGAAAAGTCAGGTGAGAAACATTTCTTGTTTAACAGGACCACAATAGGGAAACTGACCCAGAAGGATTTTACATTAGGTGAGACCAAGATTATCCACTTGGCTTTTTCCCAGTAACCTCTACCTGTGGTAGCACATTCCCTCTGAGTAATTTGGCATTCTCTACAGTGGTAGATTACTGATTTAATGGTACATCATAAAATTATACCTGAATTCAAAACTCAAAACAATATCAATTACATTTCCAAAATATTTATCTTAAATAGAAAATTTCTATTCTCATGGAATTGCAATGAGCAAAAAATGTTTACCAAGAAAAATACATTTAAGAAGTTTCATATAACATCTTTCACTTTTTTTTGTCCTTTGCTTCTTGAGTTTAAACTTATCCTGGTATAAACATCAATCATTAAAAATTACTTCTATATAATAATGTAAGGGGCTAAAATCCTAGCTATGATGTCTAAAATCTAATGAGTGATATCCCAAATTAGAAGCTTGAGCAAGAGTTTAGATTTTTAAGTATTTATTAAAGTGCAATCAGAAGTTGCTGAGGAGAGAGAGAGGTAAAAATCTAACTATCTCCAAGAGACCCCAGCATCCGACCCACCCTACCAAGGTCAGGAACCCAAGAGAGCAATGCTTCCGTGGCTATTCCCAGAACCTCCTGTGAAACAGGAAAAAGGGTCATACACACACACACACACACACACACACACACACACACACACACACACACACACACACAGAGCTCCAAGCCAATTGGCTGGTAACTTTGATTGACATAACTAACAGGTGGTTCTATAGATGTAAGTTCCAGATGCCAGGCAATTTCCGGATGCTAAAGTCACATGGTTTCTTTTCACGGTGGAGCTTCCCTGCAATGTCTTTCCCAGCAGGGGGTGTTATTCCAATTTTCATAATAAGCAGACTGATAAATTCTCAGTAAGACCATTCCTTGTTTAGGAATTTCATAATTAACATAGCCTATAAGAAAAATGAGTAGAAGCCACATATATTTTACATTTTTTTCTAATTTTAACGCACACACACACACACACACACACACATTTAAAAGTTACTTTGAAATTGACCAGTAATTTAATTTGCAAGACTGTAGATATCCAACTAAATGTTCCGATCAAACTCAATTATTGTTGGTTCCTCCCTCCTCACACAGACCTTTTCATTGCAAGCATGTACTTAAAGTGATGATATGCTCCTTTTTTTCCTCAAAGATTTCCGAACTGTTCACTCCGTTAATTCTCTGTTCACACTATCAGTGCAAAGAGGGCACAGCTTTCTTTTTTTCTTTCTTTCTTTTTTTCTTTCTTTCTTTCTTTCTTTCTTTCTTTCTTTCTTTCTTTCTTTCTTTCTTTCTTTCTAAGATCCCCAATTGTGCATTTAGATCTCAAAGGGACATTAAAAACCATCTGGGGCAATCTTATTTTTTTTTAACAGATGAGGAAACTGAGGCCCAGAAAATGTTATTTGTGATGGTCACAGGGATAGACTGAATGTGAACCCTGGTCATGATTTCGAATCTAGTGCTTTCCAACAGGCAAGTCTCAAACGCCAGCATCAGTCTACTTGTCTGGCAGTGAGGAGGTGAGCGGGCCACCATAGAAACATGGCAGTATAGAGATTCTCCATCCTCTGCTGACTCATTCACACAAGGCCCCTCATTACCCTCCTCACACCCTGAGGATGCATCTCAATGGAAACAGCCTAGAGGCAGGAAGTTCAGTTAGGAGGTACAAGCTGCACAAGGGTGGTCAGTCACAGATGGGGTGGATGCTAGAGATATCTCAGGGGTCTGACAGGACTTAACAACAGATTAGATTCGCAGAGCAAGGGTGAGAGGTGTCAAAAACAATGAACGGTAAGAGAGTCCCCTCGTGTTACATCTGGATTCACTAGGCCCCACTGAAGAGAAATCCCCCCACATAGCCAGACCCAGGAAGAGGGGGACAGTCAAAGGCTGTCCTCAGAAGCCCATTAGTTTGACACAGAACAATGAGTCAGCTGCCCAAAGAGTCACATCATCGCCACATGCAGGCCAGGTTCACCTGATAGCTCTGCCAAAGGCAAGGTATGGACACTAGGTGTGAAACAAAACCACCTGCTGGGGGCCTCCACACTCACCTCGATGAGATTCCACAATCATGTCGCATCACGACAGTGGAATTCTGGCCACAATTCATCATTTACTGCTAACACAGCAAGGTCACTCACTCACAGCTTGGGAAATCAGAATGCCCACAGGTGTAGACTCCCCGGAAGCTTCCCAAGGGAATCTGAGGATCCTGTTTTCACAGACACCCAAGGCTCAACCCACAGGAAAGGAGATACTTGTTCCACGGAGAAGCCAGGCCAGCAACAAACCCCGGAGGGCTGGACAGACTGAAGAATCCCTCTCCACTCACAAAGATGCTCCAGACTGCCTTGGGTCCCAAATGCCTCACAGGCCAAGATCACCCGGGGGCACTTTTAAAGTGCTGAAGGTCAATGGGGTCCAGCAGAGGCCCAGGCCAGGGTGGGAGGCTCGGAGGAGTGAGTGCCCACCACCTCTCATTTGAGGGATATGCTGGTGATGGGGGGGTGGGGGAGGGGCATCTTCTCCTCTACTGCGGGGAGCACGTGACAGTGTGGGAGGGTCCTCTTCCCCAATCCTCACTGTCCTGCCCTCACTTGGACTTTCCTTGTCCCCCTTGTGATGGCTGCCACTCCTGGAGGCCACCAGGGAGCTCCTGCGTGAAGGTGCCCCAAAGAGCTGGTGTGAATATTTTTGTACAAATAGGTATTTTTCTCTTTTTGGAGATGTCTTTGGGATATAAACATAGCAGTGGTATTGCTTGATCAAAGGGTATGCACAGTTCTATAGCCCTTTGGATAAAAATAAATTTATGAGGAGAGAGGGATATATGGCTGGGAGACAGAGCTACTATTGACACTGTCTCATTAAGTAAGAGAAGAACAGATCCTTTTGTATGCTTACCAACAAAAACTGGCAAAATAAGTAGGAGGGGATTGAAACTCAGAGGGGATACAAAGAAACTGGCAGGGAGGAAAACAACTGCATTGGGCATGAGACCCCAGGAAACCCAAAGACCCTAACCCCCAAGGAATCCTTAAACTTTCCCAAGGGAAACAGCTCTTGCTCCCATTTCAGAAATGTGGTGAGGTCTACCAGTAAGAAATATGATTTACAAGATATGAATGAATGCTGATTGCCCATTATTCAAACTCCAGCCACAAAAGATGGGGATTAGACAAACCATAATACTCTGTGAAATTCCCCAGGACTCTCCATTAGGAAAGTTACTCGTGGATTGGGATGAAGGAAAAGGAAGAGTGAAATCAGACATGACCAAGAGAAAGCTTATCAGACTGTTTTAGATGGCATAGATTTTTGGAGGAAAAATGGCCACAATATGGGTCATTTGATCCCCAAACACTGAGGAATTTGCAAATAATCCTGTGCTATGCATCCCCCAAACATTTAATTTATTGTGAACTCTGGAATAGAGGCAGCAAGGGGTTCCATGTGTATTTTGTTCTATTCATCTATCTATTATTTTTGAATGAATGCAAGATGGTCTTGATTTCATAATACAATATTAATTCTGGAATTATTATTCTCCCATATTCTAAATTGTTTGTTTTTACAACAAATTATTTGATCAAATTATATAAAGTATTTCCTTGGTAAATTGATTGACATGGAAAGTGTAAATTAATTCTAGAAGTATTATTTTTACTAAGCTTAAAAAATAGACATATAGTAAGTGATTCATAGGAAGCTTACATTGATTTTCTTTTATTTTTTAAATATTATTTTATTATTTTCCAGTTACATATTACATAAAAGGATAGTTTTCAACATTTGTTTCCACTGGATTTTTAGTTTCAATTTTTTCTCCCCTCCCCTTCCTTCCCTCTTCCCCAAGACAGAAAGCCGTCTGATATAGGTTGCATATATACAATTACATTAAGCATATTTCTACATTAGTCATCTTGTGAAAGAAGAATCAAAGCACAAAGAAAAAAAAAACCTCAAACAAGAAGAAAAAACACTCCCAAAGTAGAAACAGTATGATTCAATCTGCATTCATAATTCACCCTTCTTTTTTTCTGGATGTTGAGAACATTTTCTATCATGAGTTCTTTGAAATTGTTTTGGATCATTGCTCTGTTGAGAAGAGCCAAGTCTATCATAGTTGATCATAACACAATGTTGCTGTTATTGTGGACAATGTTCTCCTGGTTCTGCTCCTCCTCTCAGTCAGCATCACTTCATGTAAGTTCTTCCAGGTTTCTCTGAACTCCTAATGCATTTCTTACAACATAATAGAATTCGATTATATTCATATACCACAACTTGTTCAGCCATTCCCCAATTGATGTGCGTTACCTTGATTTCCAATTCTTTGCCACCACAAAGAGACCTGATATAAGTACTTTTGTACAAGTGGGTCCTTTTCCCTTTTCTGCGGTCTCTTTGGGATACAGACCTAGCAGTGATACCACTGGGTAAAAGGGTATGAACAGTCCCATAGCTCTTTGTGCATAGTTCCAAATTGTTCTCCATCATGGTTGGATAAGTTCACAGTTCCACAAACAATGCATTATTATTCCAATTTTTGCATAGCTTCTCCAACATTTGTTATTTTCATTTTTTGTCATATTAGCCAATCTGATAGGTGTGAGGTGGTACCTCAAAGTTGTTTTAATTTGCATTTCTCTAATCAATGGTGATGTAGAACATTTTTTCATTTAGCAACAGATAGCTTTGTTTCTTCATCAGAAAACTGCTTGTTCATATCCTTTGACTATTTCTCAACTGGGGAATGACTTGTATTCTTGTAAATTTGATTTAGTTCCCTATATATTTTAGAAATGAGGCCTTTATCAGAAATGCTGGGGGGTGGCTAGGTGGCGCAGTGGATAAAGCACTGGCCCTAGATTCAGAAGGACCTGAGTTCAAAGCCAGCCTCAGATACTTGACACTTACTAGCTGTGTGACCCTGGGCAAGTCACTTAACCCCCATTGCCCCGCAAAAAAAAAAAAAAAATGCTGGCTATAAAAATTGTTTCCCAGTTTTCTGCCTCCCTTCTAATTTTGGGTGCATTGCTTCTGTTTTTTTCAAAATCTTTTAAATTAATGTAATCAAAGTCTTCCATCTTGTATTTCATAATATTCTCTATCTCTTGTTTGGACATAAATTGTTTTCTTCTCTATAGTTCTGAGAGGCAAACTATTCCTTCCTCTCCCAATTTATCTAAGCATACATTGCTTTTCAAGGTGATATGATAGAAATTATTTAATAATGAATAATAATGTCAGTCATTTACATTTATAATCTACTATATGTGATTTTGATTATATATTTGTAGTTATTATTTGGAATTATTATATATTGCATATTATATCCTGAGTCATAAAACTAATTCACATTTTTTTGCTGTCATCATTATCCTCAGTTGTTAAACCCATATGAACCTTGGATTATGGGAATTTACCATTTGAGACATTAGTTGCCTTTATTCTGAGTTATCAGATCCTGAGCAGCCAAGATGCCAGTCATTCATGCGGGGAATACATATAATAATGGTACTGAACTATTTTACTTCTCTGTTCTTTTATGGTAACCCCATAATTATCTCAGATGTCATGATGGATACAGTTTTGAACTTGGCCTTGGTATCTGTTACTAGTTATATTACATTCTTTACTTTTTCATAATGGCATGAGGATAATTAGGCATGCAATGGCAGAAAGTGATGGAATTAAGATATAAATCATTTTCTTAATTAATATCACAATTGGCTTAGCCCTCTATTAAAGAAGGGTATACCAGTATAACTTATGGAATCTTTTGCAAATAACTTAAGGAGACATCCACTTTTGTCAAGAAAATATTATAACTGAAATTAATCTGGCAACTTTTATATTACACCTTCTCAATTTATTCTCCAGAGGGGCAGTATGTAGTAATGTTAAGTTTTATAAAATGTTTCAATAAGAGGGTATGTAGTAACATTATGTTTTTAAAAATGTTTCACTTTTTGTTTTTATAATATGTTTCATGGGTAACAACTGGACAATAATTGTAAAATCTCTAAAAGATTCTGAGTTTCTTTAACATATGTTTTTGAGAAATCTCATTGTTTGATTTGGTTATTGGCAAAGCTATTTAAAGTTGCATTAAGAACAATTTTGTGGGAAATTTTTTCCAGCTGAGGAGACTTTCTAGCTGATCATCAGTATCTGAAACACCTGAGAGACTTCTCTAGAATCACACCCGAATTTCTCCAGCTGAAACTTTCTAGCTGATCATCAAACATGTGAAACACCAAGAGACTTTTTTTTTACACAAACTCCTGAGACCATTCCCAGAATCCAGAGCCAGAATCCAGTTATACACAGATAACATCCCAAGAATTATCTGATATAACACTTTCAAAGACTTAAATGTATATTTTCCTGTTTCCCATTGCATACACTATTTGTAATATCCATCTCCTAAAGCAGACTGCCTCCTTTAGTCTTTTGTTTTCTTTTGTTTTTTGGTTTTTAATATCCACCTATTAAAAGGGACTGCGCCCTTTAGTTTTTGTCAATGTGTCACTCAATTTCTTTTCTCTCTTTTCATTCCCCTTATATTGTTAGTCATCATAGAACTCCTTTATAAGTATTTTGTCATATTCATTGCTTCATTTAAGGAAACTCTGTTTCTTAATGAAGCAGAGTGGGGTGAGAAAATAATGGAGTTTAGGGGATTCAAACCCCCCCCCCCACATACACACATACATAGGAAGTCCTAACTAACTAAAGGAAGTTAACTAACAAGATAACCTTTAAGTCATGTCAATCAATAGACTTCAATGCTACCAGCCAGTTAGCTTGGAGCAATGTATAAGGTGAAGGCAGCTCTTTTTCTCTTCTTTCTACCTTAGATTCTAGCTAGGCTTTCATATCTTTCAGAGTCATGTGTGCTCTTTTTACTAATATCTAATATATTTTAATAAATGCTTAATGCCCAAAACTCATGCAGTAGCTTCTAATGTATAAATAATAAATATATTAGAAACCCCAGCTAATTTTATCCAAACTTGTTAAAGTAAATAGGTGACCACACTTATAGTTTTACTTGTCACAATATTAACAGTACTAACTGCATAGGACTCCATAATTTACCATTAAACAGAGAACTGTCCCCACAGTAATCCAGAATAAGCTACAACCAGAGTGAAATATAGTTTGTTTAAATGGTGGGTTGCTGTAGGAATCAAATCAGATAAAATATGTTAAGTCCTTTTCAAACCTTAAAGAGATATATAAATGTTCACTAGAATTATTAATATTTCTTTTTTATCATAAAATCATTTTATTATTTTCCAGTTATATGTTAAGATAGTTTTCAAAATTTGTTGTCATAGGAGTTTTAGTTCCAAATTTTTTCCCACCCTCCCTGCCCTCCCGCCTCCCCCAAACATTAAGAAATCTGATATAGGTTATATATGTATAATCACATTAAACAAATTTCTGCATTAGCCATATTATGAAATAAGAATAAGAACACAAGGGAAAAACTTCAAAAAAGAAAAAAAAAACATCAAAAAAGTAGAAACAGTATGGTTCAATCTGCATTCAGAATCCACAGTTCTTTTTTTCTGGATGTGGAAAACATTTTCCATCATCTATTCTTTGGAATTATCTTGGATCATCGCACTGCTGAGAAGAGCCAAGTCTATCACAGTTGATCATCACACAGTGTTGCTGTTATTGTGTACCATGTTCTCCTGATTCTTCTCATCTCACTCAGCATCAGTTCATGTATGTCCTTCCTGGTTTCTCTGAAATCCTTGTGTGTGTGTTTGTGTTTGTGTGTGTGTGTGTGTGTGTGTTTGTGTGTGGCAATTGGGGTTAAGTGACTTGCCCAGGGTAACACAGCTAGTAAGTGTTAAGCATCTGAGGCTGGATTTGAACTTAGGTCCTCCTGAATCTAGGGATGGTACTTTATCCACTGTGCCACCTAGTTGCCCCAATTGCTTCCTCTTTTAAACGAAAGGGCACTATTTAAAGAACTCTAAAGTCCCCCCAAGTTTTTAATCTATGATTTTATATTACATGAAAACATTGAGACCCAAAGTATGTGGGGAAATAGAAACATAGAAGCCTATCAAGGGATTGAATGGAATAGCTCCAAAGAGCAAGAGTAAAAGATTACGTGAAGGAATTGTTTTAAAGAAAAAGAAGGTAGATTGGTTATATGGAAAGAATGAATAATGGCACAAGGATAACCAGAGTTACCCATTGTTATCCGGAACTGTCAGTAAAAACAACAACAACAACAAAAACAATCCTTTAGAATTTTGAACAACGTTGATAAATTGGACAAAATTTTTAAAAATGGAAAAACACAAACAAGAAAGACGATTACGTATGGTTGACTTACAATGTATATTGTTAGAGGGAATTCATAAATTTGTGAATTTACATAGTCTTTGTATTTACTGATGTAAGAGAGCTGAAGAAGGTTGATTAACAATACAAAAATTTAAAACATTTCAGAACTGATATAATAAAACTGATTTTTTTAATTGAGAGACTAACAAATAGAACAGAAATTTGAAGATTAGTCTAAACCTCTAGAAAGGAGAAAACTGGAGAAAAGAAACATTATTTAAGAAATGTATTTGGGGAAATTGGTTAGCAACTGGGAAAGAGATAAATTTTGAAGTACATCTTCCAGTTCATGTTTCAGAGATTTCCACTGAATAAAATAAACATAAACATTGAAAAAATAAGTACTAGGACAGAATGGAAAGGGGATTTATCTCAATGGCAGAGGGGAGCAACATTATCATTTTTATCTCACAAATAAAATATATTATTAAAGACAAGAAAATTGTGCATGGTACATTAATGTCTTAAAAATCTGAAGACAAAAATAATATAATCCAAAGAAAAATATACAATGAAGACTATTATAGTAAACATGAAAAACAAAAGCATAAAAATTAAACTCTAAATAAATGAATAGGGAATTGCTACAATATTATTCTAGTAGACCACATTTAGGCTATGTTTCATATTTTAGGAAGAACACTGATTATCTGGAGGAAACCCAGAGGGTGGTAAAAGGCTGATTCCATAAAACATTAGGTGAAGAAACTGGCTATATTCTCCCCATGAAATAAACACCTGGATGAGAATAATGGCAGTATGCTTAGAAGGTCAATGAAGCCAATTGTTATATCAAAATGGATCTCAGAAGCAAGGATATTTAAGCATTACTGCTAAGATTACCTTTTCTTGGTTTTAAGAGCTATCTGTAGCAGCAGTACAGTTGTGGAGTAGGGGCATTCAAAGAGATGTAGTCTCCATGGCAACTGAAATCTAAATGGTGCAGAATTTCCCAGATTAAAGCCATCACTCCATATTAAATTCCTAAATAACTCCAGTGCAGACCTTGGGACATGAGGGCATAGCGATCAACATCCTTAAAATGCCAAGCAGAAGTCTGACATCTTCCATTATTGATGATGCTGAACAAATAAGGAGGAAGAGAACAGATCCATATGAAATAGCCCCCAAATTTTAATCATATTATATAAGAACTTGTAACAGAAGAAAAAGAGGAGTTTTTGCTTGGTTTCATTATCTGGGGGCCCAAAAATACTCAGTTGCTAGAATTATCCTTAATATCCAATGTCTGGAAAAAGACAATATTAGAGGAACCACAGTATATCCTGAGAAAGGTTAGCCTTTTTCTTTGCCAAAATAAACCTGGACTTAGTAATTGTCCCTTCTCCTGAGGCATTTATATTCTCTGTGAAACCAAAAAGAACTAATTTTCGAGTCAACTGGTCCAAATTTTGAATACTATCTTTCATATGTTGTTGTTGAGTCAGTTTCAGGTCTGTTTGATTCTTCATGAACCCATTTGGGGTTTTCTTAGCAAAAATATTGTAGTGGTTTGCCATTTCCTCCTGCTCATTTTATAAATGAGGAAATTAAGGTAAACAGGGTTAAGTGAATTGCCCAGGGTCACATATCTGGGAAGTGTCTGAGTCCAGATTTAAACTCAGGAAGATGAGTTTTCCTGACTCCAAGGTTGACACCTAGCTGCCCCTAACTTTTATATAGTCTCATGCAAAAGATTTCATCTTTCTGGACCTCAGTTTTCTCATCTCTAAAATGAGGAAGTTAATCTAGATCATCTCTAAATTCCCCACAAGTCCTTCATCTATGATCCTATAAAAAGTCATAATATCAAATGGATTTGGACTCCTAGGATTTAGGCTGATAACCCAGCTCTTCTTATTATCTTTTGTGACCCATATAATCTCCCTCCTGCCAACCACTCAGCCCTCTCACCAGACTGTGAGCTTAGTACCAGACAACACTGGCACTGCAGCAGATTCAGAGGCTCTCAAGGTCTCTTTCTCTGGCAAGGCCTGCCTGGGACTGAATCTGTTTCAGCATGACCTTGGGATAGGGCTGCACTTGTGCCCCAACACAGCAGCCCCCTCCTGCCAACCTTCTAAGCTGTCTTTGGCTGGAAAATGATCATATGATTTTCTAGGGAACAGCCAAGATGGCAGAGTAAAGGCAGTAAGCTCTTGGAATTCATGACACAATTGCTCAAAAACAACCTCCATATAATGCCATAGGACAATTCCTGGAGCAGCAGAAACCACAAAAGAATGGCCTGAGATCATTTTCCATTTCCTGATGAGAGGGCTGAGTGGTTGGCAGGGGAGAGATTATAGGGGTCTCTGCTGGTGCTGAGGTGGAACTTGTATGTTTCACCTCTGTTGGGAACCAGGAAGTAGGCCTCAGTGGCAGTGGTCCAGGTGCAGGAGGATTGTAGGCTTGTTGGAGCTAACAACTACAGCACACAAAGTTTTGCTGCGTGGTTAATTATGAAGTTGGACTGGGGTTACCTCTGGACCACAGTGCAGGCCATGTAAGTGAAGAACCTAGCCATCATTAAATCATATCACCTTAGACCCCCTGAAGTTTGGGACAGTACATCCTGAAAGCAGTGCCTCATTTTAAGAAGGAGTTAAAAGTCAATCAAAAGAGCAGGACGATGAACAGATAGAAAGATGTGGATCATAGAAAGTTTCTTTAGTGACAAAGAAGATTGATGTGCACACTCAGAAAAGGCCAGCAACATCAGGGCTCCTACATCCAAAGCTTCCAAGAAAAATAAGAATTGGTCTCAGGCCATAGAAGCACTCAAAAAGGACTTTGAAGATAAAGTAAGAGAAGTAGAGGGAGAAGTAAGAGAGGTAGAGGAAAAAATAGAAAGAGAAATGAGAGTGATGAAGGAGGGTCATGAAAATAAGTCAATATCATGAAAAGTCAAATTGGTCAAATTGTAAAAAGAGGTACAAAAACTCTCTGAAGAAAATTGTTGCTTAAAAGTGAGGATTGAGCAAATAGAAGCTATTGACTTTATAAGAAATCAAGACACAATAAAGCAAATCCAAATGATATAGAGGGCAATATGAAATATCTCCTTGGAAAAATAGCTGACCTGGAAAATAGATGCAGGAAAGATAATTTGAAAATTATTGGACTACCTGAAAACCATGATCAAGGAAAGATCTTAGACATCATCTTTCAGGAAATTGTCAGGTAAAATTGCCCTGGTATTCTAGAAGCAGAAGGTAAAATAGAAATTGAAAGAATTCACTGATCACTTCCTGAAAGTGATCCCAAAATGAATACTCCCAGGAATATCATAGACAAATTCCAGAGTTCCCAGGTCAAGGAGAAAATATTGTAAGCAGCCAGAAAGAAACAATTCAAGTACTGTGGAGCCACAGTCAGGATAGCACAAAATCTAGCAGCTTCTACATTAAAGGATCAGAGGGAATGGGATATGATATTCCAGAGGGCAAAGGAACTGTGATGGCAACCAAATATGCCTACTTAGAAAAAAAAATTATATAATCTTACAGGGGAAAAAATGGGACTTCAATGAAAAAGAAGACTTTTAGGAATTTGTAATGAAAAGAATTCAACTGAATGGAAAATTTAACTTTCAAATATAATACCCTAGAGAAGCATAAAAAATGTAAAAAGGAAAAAAAATAAATTAAGAGGGATGTTAAAAGGTTAAACTACTTACATTTCTACATAGGAAGATGATATGTCTAACTGATAAGAAATTTCTCAGTATTAGGGCACATGATAGAAATAAATTTAGACAGAGGGCATAGGTGTAATTTACTTATGAAGGGATATCTGTAAAGCATTTATTTTTTATTTATCATTTTCTGTGGGGTGGTTGGAGTTGGGTGACATGCGTAGGTCAAGCAGTAGGTGAGTGTCTTGTGACTGCGGCCAGATTTGGGCTCAGGTCCTCCTGGGTTTAGGATGGGTGCTTTGTCTACTGTGTGACCTAGATGCCCCATGATGGCATCTTTAGGGTAAAATTGAGGGGTGAGAGAATTGCACTGGGGGAGGGGAAGGGGAGAGGTAGAATAGGGTGAAATCCCACAAGAAAGAAACAGGAAAGGGCTTATGGAGTCGGGTGATGAGGTGGTGGGATGTGGGAGGAGAGATGGTAAAGGAGCAGGGCAGTGAATGAACCTTACACTCATCAGGATAGGCTCAAAGACCTTAATCTCATCAGAGTTGGATCAAGGAGGGATTAACATGCACACTCAATTGGGTGGAGTAATCTATATAGCCCTGCAGGAAAGCAAGAGGTGAAGGGGATAAGGAGGGAGGGGTAAAAAAAGGGAAGGCAAATGGGGGGAGGGTGTAGTCAGAAGCAAGTGCCCTATGAGGAGGGATAGGGTGAAAGAAGATAGATAATAGAGTAAGTATTATGGGGAAGGGAATAGGATGGAGGGAAACAGTTAACAATAGTTACTATGAAAAAGAGAAAAGAATAAAAATGTACAAAAAATATTTATGGCAACACTTTGTGGTGGCTAAGAACTGGAAATTGAAGGAATGCCCATTAAATGGGGAATGACTAAACAAGCTGCAGTATGTGATTGTAATGGAATATTATTTTGCTATAAGAAATGACAAAAAGGATGATTTCAGAAAAACCTGGAAAGACTTATATGGACTGATGTATAGTGAAGTGAGCAGAACAAGGAGAATATTGTTCACAGTGATAGCATTGTTGTTTTTATGAGCAATTGTGAATGACTTGACTACTCTTAGCAATACAATAATCCAAGACAAACTCAAATTACTAACAATAAAGAATACTATCCACCTCCAGAGAAAAAACTGATATTGATTAAACACATACTGAAGCATGCTATTTTGTGTCTTTTTTCACTTGAGTCTTTTTATATAAAATGACTAATATGATAATGTTTTACATATTTGCACATGTATAAACTATAACTGATTGTTTACCATCTCAGGGAGTGGGGAGGATAGGGAGGGAGGGAATGAGAGAGGGGGGAAAAATAAGAAAACAAAAAGAAATACATATGACCCAGGACTAAGGAAGTGATAGTCCTAGAGTATTATGCCCTCATTAGATTGCATAGGGAGCAATGCTTGAAGTTTCTGAGCACCATATCTAAGGAAAGCTAATAATGAAAACTGGAAGCATATGTGTATGCATGCGTGTATATATGTATGAATATGTGTAAATGTATAGCTATCTATGTATGTTCATGCATACATATGTAAATGCATTTGTGTATATATAGTGTGTATACATACACAGACATATATGCATAGATGTATAGGTATAGCTATTATCTCTATTGATCTCTCCACGAATAGATCTAAATACATACATGTATACATAACTATATTTTTATATACTTATGCCTGTTCATACCTATATGTGCATGTATTTATATTATCTATATATGTGTATTTATATATGCATTACATATATATGTTTAACTGTTACAAATAAACATCTGAGGATCTTTTGAAGGAAGCAATAAGGCAAATCTTTGAGAAGAGTACATAAAAAGAGGGCATGAAAGCAAGTGTGTTAAGTACTATTACATGGGAATGTAATAATATTATTTATTTGTTATTTTCTTTCTGCCTGGTCCCCAAGGCCAAAAATGGAAGAAGGTGGAGAAACAGATAGAGAAAACAAAAAATAAAATAAATATTAATCTTCATGTCTGATTTGGAGGTGAGGTTTGGAGAGTAGAAATTCCTTTTGGTTTGAACCATCAAAAAGTCAAATGGTCTCTTTTAAAGGCACTTGATTATTATAAACTAAAAGATAGCTAGACAATCAACAAACCACTGACCAAACCTTGGAAAAGTTCCTACTATGTGTCAGGGACTATGCTAGATGTGACCAAGATCTCTTGGAACTTTGAAATTCTGCCATTTTGTCATAATAAATAAAAAAGACAAAATGTTCCCACCAGGCTTCCAGATGGAGGTTTTCAGTAAAGATTGAAGCTACTCATTGTTTGTTCCTATGACCTCTTATTCCCACTCATTGAGTCTTATCCCATCTTCAGAAAAAAAAAAAAAGAAGACTTTAGGGTAGATTATCTGAAATCCAACCTTGAAGAAATCCCTAGTAGAAAGAGAGAAAGAGAGAGAGAGAGAGAAAGATTGAGATACTCTGTGCCTTTTACACACCCTAACAATGTGTCCCTTAGATTGTACTTATTTGTTTACAAAATTATTCAGCTCTATTATCTCCGTTAATACTAACTGCCCTGAAAAGACAGTGTAGAAGTATCATTATTCCGACCATACAAATAGGGGCTCTTTGATATGTCCAACCTGCTCTTGAAACACACACACACACACACACATACACACCCCTACACACACAGTAAACAACATCACAAGAAATGTCTTTTTAAAAATATCTTTTTGGAATTTTATTCTCCAAATTGCATGTAAAAAAAATTTTGACATCATTTTGAAAGAAAACTTTGTGTTCCAATATCTCTTCCTCCCTCCCTTCCCACACCACAACCCCCAAAACTTAAGCAATTCATTTATAAGTTATACATGAGAACTCATGGAAAACATCTCCACATTAGCCAAGATGTGAGAGAAAATAGATAAAAAACTTCAGATTAAGGAACTATAAAAAAAATATGCTTCAATCTGTTTTTAAATACCATCAGTTCTTTCTCTGTAGATGGATCACAATTTTCACAAGTCCTTCAGAGTTATATTGGATCTGCATTGCTGAAAATAACCATGTCCTTCCCAGCAGATCATCTTACACTATAACTGTTCTTTTGTATACACTACATTTGACTCTGCTTCAATTCATGTAAGTCTTTCCAGGTTTTTCAGATTGCATCCTGTTCATCATAACCTTTATATAGTACCTTAAACTTGACGAAGAATTTTCTTCACAATAGCCCAGCAAAGTGGGTACTGTACATTTTGCCATTATAATCAATCATCTTAACTATTTCCATCCATCCTATTCCCTTCCCATGATATTTACTCCGTTTTCTATCTTATTTTATCATATTCTTCCTCAGAAGTGTTTGTTTAGCTTCTGACTGTCCCCTCACCCTCTCTGCCATCTCTTCTTAGATCCTTCCCTCCCTATCCTCTTCCCCTCCTACTTCCCTGGGGCCAACTCTGATGAGATTAAGGTCTTTTGTTTGTTTGTTTGTTTGTTTTTGGCAGGGCAATGAGGGTTAAGTGACTTGCCCAGGGTCACACAGATAGTAAGTTTTAAGTGTCTGAGGCCAGATTTGAACTCAGATCCTCCTGAACACAGGACCAGTACTTTTCCTACTGCACCACCTAGCTGCCCCTGAGATTAAAGTCTTTGAGCTAATTCTGTGTTCTAAATTTTCTTCTTCCCTCCCTTCTCAACTATCCCTACGAAATCAAGCAATTCAACATGTCATCCATGTGCATTTATGCAGAACATCTTCACTTTCCTTAAAAGTGTTTTGCTTTTTACTCCTCCCTCCCCCAATCTGCCCTTCCTTCCTTCCCCTTTCCACCCCCCCCCCATCTCCTTCGCCTCCCACTTTCCCTCATGGCAAAATATATTACTATACTCACTTGAATATGTATGCTATTCCCTCTTTGAGCCAATTCTCATGATGGTAAGGTTCACTCACTCCCCCACTCCTTCCCCCTCTTCCCCTCCTCTCCATAAGCTTTTTCTTGTTTCTGTTATGTGAGCTACTTTTTCCCCAGTCTACCTCTCCTTTTCCCTTTCTTCCAGTGCATTCCTCTTACTCCTTAAATTTATTTTAAAGATGTCATCATGGGTTATCTAGGTGTCACAGTGGACATACCACCAGCCCTGGACCCAGTTTAAGAATCTGGGGTCTAGGGTTTGCAAGGCTTTGTGACTTCCTCAGTGTCACAGCCAGTATGGGAATCTAAGTCTCTCTACCACCCCTCTCATGACTTTGAGGGTGGTTCTCTTTCCTCTAGGTAAAACAATTTCAGAAAAAGTTAAATTCCAAATGTTCCAAAGGGCAATGGAAGTTTTAGTGGCAGGTATGGGTGGCTGTAGAATATTTCCCATTGTGATATACACAAGAAATAATATATAAAACCCCGGGTTTGCATAGATGATTGGAAAAGGAGATCTGAGTCATGAAGCAAGAATGGATACCACTTGTCAGATGTGGAGAAGTGGAAATTCTTGTATTAGGAATATACTTCTCTCCTTCTTTGTAACTTTATACTCCTTTGTGTTGTTTGTTTGTTTATCCCAAATAGAGAATTAATGATCAATGAAGCACCATGGGGATATTTGTTTTTTTGATAATAAGCATTTTTATTTAATGTTTTAAGTTCCAAATTCTAATCCTCTTTCCCTCCCTCCCCTGCACCCCTCCATGAAATGGTTATGTAAAACAGCATTTTATAACCTGTTGCTAGGCACTATAAGACAAAGATAAATATGAAAAACTGCATGCCTCCAAGAGGTTGTAATCTACTGTGCTTCTGATTCACCAGATTTCACCGCAATGACTTGGGTATCTTCTCACCCTGGAATATATCTCCACCATAGTAGCCCCCATCTCCCATTTTTGAATTACTTCTGTCTCCATTTCAGGGATAGGACAGATTGAGCTTGCTTCATTCTTATATTGCCCTGATGTAGGTACCTCCCCCCTGACCGTTTTCAGTGACTATTTATGACTTGTTTTTTTCCCCTCATTATATTTTATGTTCTTTGATAGTAAGGACTATCTTTTATTTTTTGTTTGTATTTAAATATCACCTAAAATAATTCATGCTTGATAATTACATTATGATTTATCCATATATTGAGAAGTGGAAATGCTTTGGTCTCAATCTGAAGTTCTGAAGACTCAGGTTTAATTTGAGCTCTATAATTTATGAACTCAGTGGCATAATATAGATACTACTCCAGAGCCAATGAGGATGAATAGACTTCCAATCTAGTCTCAGAGACTTAGTAATGTGACCCTGGGTAAGTCACTTAACCTCTTTTTGCCTCAGTTTCCTCATTTGTAAAGTGGAGATAATAATATCACCTACCTCCTAGGGTTTTAGAGGATCAAATGAGTTAATAATTACAAAATTATTAGTACTGTACCTAACACACAGTAGGCACTTAATAAATTGGCATTTCTTTCCTGCCTGTCTAACCTAGGATTAACAAATTCATTCCTCAGGATCTTCAAATTTCCTACATTAGAAATAAGGCCAGTACTCTTTTAAGTCTTACCTTGGTAGATGGATGTGAAATTGTTATCATCGCCAAGGTTTTATATCTATATAATAGATTTTTTTTCAAGAGATACATTTGCAAAAGCCTGAAGTTAAGTTGATGAGATTATCGGACATGGTGGAAAGATCACTACCCTCTAAGATAATTGTTGATTGGAAGAACTATCAGTTTGATGAGAGGCTTTCTAATTAATCAATCAATAAGTGTTAATTAAGTGATTCCTTTACGCCAGACACTGTGATAGGAAGAGAAGACATAAAGAAGAAAAATGAAACAATTCTTATTCTTTTTTTTTTAATGTATGAGGTATTTTATTTTTTCTGCCACATGTAAAGATAGTTCTCAACCCTTGTCTATATATGCTTTACAATTTCAGACTTTTCTCCCTCCCTCCCCTTCCTCCCCCCCCCTAGACAGCAGGTAATCTGATATAGGCCATATCTATATATCTCCATACATATACATATAGATAGATATATATACACACACACACATATATATACACATAACAATATTAATCGTACTTCTGCATTAATCCTGTTACAAGAGAAAGAATCAGAGCAGTGATGCAAAACCTCAAAATAGAAAAAAAAAAAAACAACAGCACTCAAAACAAAAGAAATAATATGATTCAATCAGCATCCATACTCCACAGTTCCTTCTTTCTTTTATTTTCGTGTTGTTGGAGATCCTCTTCTATCATGAGTTCCATGGAACTCTTCTGTACCATTGCATTGGTGAGAAGAATATAGTCCATCACAGTAGGTCAACACTCAATGTTGATGATACTGTGTACAATGTTCTTCTGGTTCTGCTCATCTCACTCATCATCAGCTCAAGTAAGACCCTCCAGGTTTCTCTGAACTCTTCCTGCTCATCATTTCTTACAGCACAATAGTATTCCATTGTATTCATATACCACAACTTGTCCAGCCATTCCCCAATTGATGGGCACCCTCTCAACTTCCAATTCCTTGCTACCACGTAAAGAGCAGCTATAAATATTTTTGTACATGTGGGACCCCTTCCCCCTTCCATGATTTCTTTGGGCAAAAGACCTAAAAGTGGGATTGCTGGGTCAAAGGGTATGCACAGCTTTATCGCCCTTTGGGCATAATTCCAAATTGCTCTCCAGAATGGTTGGATCAGTTCACAGCTCCACCAACAATGCATTAGTGTTCCAATTTTTGCACAGCCTCTCCAACATATATTATCTTCCTTTTTTGTCATTTTAGCCAATCTGATAGGTGTCAGGTGGTACCTCAGAGTTGTTTTAATTTGCATCTCTCTAATCATTAGAGATTTAGAGCATTTTTTCATATGGGAATAGATAGCTTTGGTTTCTTCATCAGAAAACTGCCTGTTCATATCCTTTGACCATTTCTCAATTGGGGAATGACTTGGATTCTTATAAATTTGATTTAATTCCCTATATATTTTAGAGATGAGGCCGTTATCAGAAGCACTGGCCTCAAAAATTGTTTCCCAGCTTTCTGCCTCCCTTCCAATTTTGGATGCATTGCTTCTGTTTGTACAAAAATTTTTTCATTTAATATAATCAAAATCATCCATTTTGCATTTTATAATATACTCTATCTCTTGTTTGGTGAAAAACTGTTTACCTTTCCAAAGATCTGATAGGTACACTATTCCTTTCTCTCCTAATTTACCTATGGTATCACCTCTTATGTCTAAATCATGTATCCATTTTGACCTTATTTTAGTATAAGGTGTAAGATGTTGGTCTAAGCCTAATTTCTGCCATACTATCTTCCAGTTTTCCCAGCAGTTTTTGTCAAATACTGAGTTCCTATCCCAGAAGCTGGAGTCTTTGGGTTTATCAAACACTACATTACTAGTGTCATTTACTACTGCATTTCCTGAGCCTAGCCTATTCCATTGATCTACCACTCTATTTTTTAGCCAGTACCAGATAGTTTTGATGACTGCCGCTTTATAATAAAGCTCCAGGTTTGGTACCGCTAACCCACCTTCCTGTGAATTTTTTTTCATTATTTCCCTGGATATTCTTGATTTTTTGTTTTTCCAGATGAATTTTGTTATTATTTTTTCTAGCTTTATAAAATAATTTTTAGGTAGCCTGATTGGTATGGCACTGAATAAGTAAAGTAATTTAGGTAGAATTGTCATTTTTACTATATTAGCTCTGCCTATCCATGAGCAATTGATATCTTTCCAATTATTTAGATCTGATTTGATTTGTGTGAAGAGTGTTTGGTAGTTGTGTTCATAGAGTTCCTGGGTTTTTCTTGGCAAGTAGACTCCCAAGTATTTTATATTATCTACCGTTACTTTAAATGGAATTTCTCTTTCTATCTCTTGCTGCTGGACTTTGTTGGTCATGTATAGAAATGCTGATGATTTATGTGGATTTATTTTATATCCTGCTACTTTGCTAAAGTTGTTAATTGTTTCAAGTAATTTTTGACTTGATTCTAGAGGATTCCTTAAGTATACCATCATATCATCTGCAAAGAGTGATAGTTTTGTTTCCTTCTTGCCTATTCTAATTCCTTTAATTCCTTTCTCTTCTCTGATTGCTAAAGCTAACATTTCTAGAACAATATTAAATAATAGGGGTGATAATGGACATCCCTGTTTCACCCCTGATCTTATTGGGAAGGCCTCTAATTTATCTCCATTGCATATAATACTTGCTGATGGTTTTAGGTAGATACTGTTTATTATTCTAAGGAAAGCTCCTCCTATTCCTAAACTCTCTAGTGTTTTTATTAGGAATGGGTGCTGTACTTTGTCAAAAGCTTTCTCTGCATCTATTGAGATAATCATATGATTTTGGTTGGTATTCTTATTGATGTGTTTGATTATGTTAATAGTTTTCCTAATGTTGAACCAGCCCTGCATTCCTGGTATAAATCCCACCTGGTCATAGTGTATTATCCTGGTGATCACTTGCTGTAATCTCCTTGCTAATATCTTATTTAAGATGTTAGCATCAATATTCATTAGGGAAATTGGTCTATAATTTTCTTTCTCTGTTTTTGCTTTGCCTGGTTTTGGTATCACCACCATATTTGTGTCATAAAACGAATTTGGTAGAACTCCTTCTTCACCTATTTTTCCAAATAATTTGTATAATATTGGAATTAATTGTTCTTTAAATGTTTGGTAAAATTCACCCGTAAACCCATCTGGCCCTGGGGATTTTTTCTTAGGGAGTTCATTAATAGTTTATTCAATTTTTTTTCTAATATGGGTTTATTTAAGGATTTTATTTCCTCTTCAGTTAACCTGGGCAGTTTGTATTTTTGTAAATATTCATCCATTTCATTTAGATTGTCAAATTTATTGGCATACAGTTGGGCAAAATAATTCCTAATAATTGATTTAATTTCCAGTTCATTGGTGGTAACATCACCCTTTTCATTTTTGATACTGGTAATTTGGTTTTCTTCTTTCTTTTTTTTAATCAAATTAACCAATATTTCATCTATTTTATTGGTTTTTTCATAAAAGAAGCTCTTAGTTTTATTGATTAATTCTATAGTTTTTTTGCTTTCAATCTTATTAATTTCTCCTTTAATTTTCAGGATCTCTAATTTAGTGTCTAATTGGGATTTCTAATTTTTTCTTTTTCTAGCTTTTTAAGTTGCATGCCCAATTCATTAATCTCCTCTTTCTCTTTTTTATTCATGTAAGCATTTAGAGCTATATATTTTCCCCTAAGCACTGCTTTGGCTGCATCCCATAGGTTTTGGTATGTTGTCTCAATATTGTCATTCTCTTGGATAAAGTTATTGATTGTTTCTATGATTTCTTGTTTGGCCCATTCATTCTTTAGAATGAAATTATTTAGTTTCCAATTGATTTTCCTTCTACTTTTCCCTGGCTCTTTCTTACATGTAATTTTTATTGCATCATGATCTGAGAAGGATGCATTTACTATTTCTGTCTTTCTACATTTGACTATGATTTTTTTGTGCCCTAATACATGGTTAATTTTTGAAAATATGCCATGTACTGCTGAGAAAAAGGTATATTCCTTTCTATCCCCATTCAATTTTCTCCAGACATCTATCATGTCTAACTTTTCTAGTAATGTATTCACCTCTTT
Source organism: Dromiciops gliroides (assembly GCF_019393635.1). Taxonomy (NCBI): domain Eukaryota; kingdom Metazoa; phylum Chordata; class Mammalia; order Microbiotheria; family Microbiotheriidae; genus Dromiciops; species Dromiciops gliroides. The sequence goes on from NC_057862.1 coordinate 18,894,599, forward strand.
CACTTCTTTCTTATTTATTTTTTGGCTAGCTTTATCTAATTCTGAGAGGGGGAGATTCAGATCCCCCACTAGTATAGTATTACTATCTAATTCCTCTTGTAACTCATTTAACTTCTCCTCTAAGAACTTGGATGCTATACCACTTGGCGCATACATATTTAATATTGATATTACTTCATTATCTAGAGTACCTTTAAGTAAGATGTAATTTCCTTCCTTATCTCTTTCAATGAGATCTATTTTTGCCTGCGCTTTGTCTGAGATAAGGATTGCTACCCCTGCCTTTTTTACTTTAGCTGAGGCATAATATATTCTGCTCCAGCCTTTTACCTTTACTCTGTGTGTATCTCTCTGCTTCAAATGTGTTTCTTGTAAACAGCATATTGTAGGGTTCTGGTTTTTAATCCACTCTGCAATTCGCTTCCGTTTTATAGCAGAGTTCATCCCATTCACATTCACAGTTATTATTACTGACTGTCTATTCCCCTCCATTCTATTTACCCCCTTTGTACTTTTCCCCCCTTCTTTCACCCTATTCCTCCTCACCGACGTTTTACTTCTTGCCCCTGCCTCCCCTGATTTGCCCTCCCTTTTTACCACCCCCCTCTCTTTTCTTTACCCTTTTCTCCCTTGCTTTTGTCCTCCCTTCTATCAGTCCCCCCCTTTCCCTTCCCCTTTTGTTTCCCTAAAGAATGAGTTGTTTCTTTATCCCAATGAATGTATATGTTATTCCCTCTTTGAGTCAAATCTAATGAGAATAGGGTTGAAACCATGTTCCCCCCTCCTTTCTTTCCCTCTATTGTAATAGGTTTTTTTCCACCTCTTCATATGATATAATTCATCCCCTTCCACCTCCCCTTTCCTCTCCTCCCCATAGACTTGCTTTTTATCCCCTTAATTCTTTTGTATCATCACATCAAAGACAATTTATATTTATACCCTCTATATAAAGTCCTTCTCTCTACCCAAATACATTTACAGTTCTTAAGAGTTATGAGTATTATCTTCCTGTGTAGGGATATAAACAGTTTAACCTAATAGGGTAACTTTTTTTTTCCCCTCTGTTTACCTTTTTAAACTTCTCTTGACTCTTGTATGTTGAGATTAAATTTTCTATTCAGTTCTGGTCTTTTCACCAGGAAAGATTGAAAGTCCCCAATGTCATTAAATGTCCATCTTTTCTCCTGAAAGAAAATGCACATTTTTGCTGGGTAATAGATTCTCGGCTGCAATCCAAGCTCCTTTGCCTTCTGGAATATCATATCCCAAGCCTTGCGGTCCTTTATTGTTGAAGCTGCCAGGTCCTGAGCAATCCTGACTGTGGCTCCATGATATTTAAATTGCTTCTTTCTGGCTGCTTGGAGTATTTTCTCCTTCACCTGATAATTCTGGAATTTGGCTACAATATTCCTTGGAGTTTTCCTTTTGGGGTCTCTTTCAGGAGGTGATTGATGGATTCTTTCAATGATGATTTTATCCTCTGATTCTATGATATCAGGGCAGTTCTCCTTAATAATTTCCTGGAATATGGTGTCTAGATTCTTTTTCTGGTCATGGCTTTCAGGCAGTCCAATGAATCTCAAATTGTCTCTCCTGGATCTGTTTTCCAGATCAGTTGTCTTTCCAATGAGGTATTTCACATTTTCTTCTATTTTTTCATTTTTTTTATTCTGCTTGACTGATTCTTGGTGTCTCATGGATTCCTTATCTTCCAACTGACCCACTTTAATTTTTAAGGCATTGTTTTCTTCAGTGAGATTATGCACCTTTTTTTTCCATTTGGCTAAGTGAATTTTTTAAGGTATTGTTTTCTTCAGTGAGATTATGCAGCTTTTTTTCCATTTGGCCAAATGAATTTTTTAAGACTTTGTTTTCTTCAGCTTCCTTTTCCAAGCTGCTGATTCTTTTTTCATAGTTTTTTTGTTTTGCTTTCATTTCTCTCCCCATTTTTTCTTCTACCTCTTGCAATTGATTTTTAAAATCCTTTTTGAGCTCTTCCAGGAAGGCTTTTTGTTCTTGTGACCAATTCACCTTCCCTTGTGAGACTTCAGATGTAGACAATTTGAGGCTATTGTCCTCATCTGAGTTTGTGTTGGCTTTTTCCCTGTTGATACAGAAGCTCTCAATGGAGAGGGCTCTTTTTTGCTTCTTACTCATTATTGCAGCTTATTTATTAATTCTTTAAGTTGAGGTCTGCTCTGGGGGCACCAGGGTCCCTGTTTTGGGCTTCTTGTGCAGGTGTATAGGTGCTGTGTGACCGGGCTTTTACTCTGAGGCCTTTTTGGTGTGTGGAGATCCCCCGCCCTGCACTTCCTGTCTGATTGTGCTCGGCCAGCCAGGCGCCAGACCCCGGCGTCTGATCCCGCCGTTCGTGGCCCTCTCGGCCGGTGCAGGTATATTTTCCACTGTCCTTCTTGGCCACCAGATTTTTGAACCAGGTTCCGGGAGCCTCAGTTGTTCGGCTGTGGCCCGCAGCTCCTGCTGACTTGCCCCGACCCCCTCGGCGCTGGGTTGCTGCCCTGTGCTGGGCCTCCCTTTTGCCCGAGTCAGACCGACCTTTTCCTGAAGTCTTCTAAATTATCTCTGGTTGGAGGACTGTGTCTCTCTGTCTCTTTGCAGGTTCTGTAGTTTCAGCATCCGTCCAGAGGCTTGATTTAATGTTCGTTTTGAGGGAACAGAAGGAGAGCTCAGGCAGCTTGCTGCTTCCTCTCTGCCATCTTGGCTCCACCCTCCAACAATTCTTATTCTTAAGTAATTTATAGTCTAAGCCAATCTCCCCCAAATGAAAAAAAAAAGAGTGATTAAAAATGTGGAGGACAAGAATTCATTCATTGCAACCATTGGAGTTCAATCCAATCAAGGAGAATCAGAGTTTTGGTGCCTGTATTCTACTCCTGCTCATCTTTTGATTATCTGGATGACTTCAAAACAGTTCCAGTCACTGTTTCATTATTTGTATTGCTAAAGTGAAAAATTATTTCAACTTCACATTTAAGAAAAACACCTGTTGTGTACAAGATATTTTCTAAGCTATATGGTTTTGTCTACCATCTCCTGGTTTGAAAGAAGTTTAGTGACTGACTGGGAACTAGTGCTGTCAGCATTCCATGATGTTGCTTAGAATCTCCCCAAGTTGGGAATAGGAGGCTAGACTATCACTGCTGCAAAGCCCCTGTGTAGTTAGGCCAAATTTATCATGTGAACAAACCATGAGCAGTAACTGAGAAAGCAAAGCACAGAGTTGAAGGGATAAAGATGCTAAGTAGTATGTGAAATCAAGATGTAAAAAAAACACAAAAATCCAAGGAGTAAACAAAAGAAGCTCTGGGGTGAGAGGGCATTATATTGGACTTGAATGTCCTGCGGGCAGGGTCAGTATCTATGTGTCTGGCCATGGCAAAGTAGTACTACTAAAATTCCCTGAGTGTCCTTTATCTCTATCAACTTGGCTTTGCCTCAGCCTTTGCCTCTTCATTCTTCATGGTAACACCGTGTAAGAGAAAGCAGACACCAGGTACTGAGGATTTATACATAACAAACATAACCTTAGACTTAGAGGGCTTTCAAGGTAATACAAGGCGTCTAGTACCTGGGGTCATGAAAGAAAATTCATGATTGGAATTAAGGGGCTACTAAGTATATTGTCAAAGATGACTTTTTGTTTGTTTTTCTTTTTGTTTTTGCAGGGCAATGGGGGATAAGTGACTTGGCCAGGGTCACACAGTTAGTAAGTGTCAAGTGTCTGAGGCTGGAGTTGAACTCAGGTACTCCTGAATCCAGGGCTGATGCTTTATCCACTGTGCCACCTAGCTGCCCCCCCCAGAAAGATGACTTTTATGCAAATTATTGCATACAATAGAATTCTAGTCCATTAAGAAAAGGGTGGCACAATGGATAGAGCACAGGCCCTGGAGTCAGGAGTACCTGAGTTCAAATCTGGCCTCAGACACTTGACACTTATTAGCTGTGTGACCCTGGGCAAGGCACTTAACCCCAATTGCCTCACAAAAAAAAAATTAATTAATTAATCAATCAATCAATCAATTAATTAATTAATTAATAAAATTTCAAAAGAGAAGAGTGGATTTGGAGTCAGATTTCGAACATGGGATATGGGTTTAAATCATCTTTCTATTTTGTAACTTTGTGATTTTGAAAAAAATCACTTCATTTCTCTTGGTCCAACTTTCTTCTATACAATGAAGAGATTGAACTCAACGACCTTTAGAATCCTTCCCATCTCCAAGATATGAGGAAATAAGGAAAAGGAAATGGATGAGGGTAGGTAAAATAGTGAGAATGAAGAATAACCAAAGAAAACTATGAGAGGTACACTGTTTCCCATGAACTATCCAGAAGCCTAGATAGATTGTATTTGGTTGCTACCTTTGCCGATAGCTTCCTATCTGAGTGTGGAGTTCCCTAGATCCTTTCTGTATTTGTTCTACTAGTCATTTTTTTGGCAGAATACTTCTCTTGGAGAATATAATCTACCCTCATTTAAGGAAGTCCAGTCTTTGGATTATGATGATTTCCCAAAGAGATACCAAGCATTTGGGAAATAAAAAAGAACCAAAGCCCTTAAGTTTACTTGAGTTTGTATTATAATGATGACCATTGACATGATGTATAACGCAAAATTGGCAAAGACAAAATAAAAATTGAAACTCTAGAAACCTAGAAACTGAACAAGAGATCCTAATTACTGAATGAGAAAACATCTAATCCGAACAATTTTCCTTACCATTCTATTATATTCAGTTGGAGATCATCCCATAAGCCCTTTGAAATTGTACTACATTCTGAGGATGGCCATGAATTGGATAAAATCCTCAAGGTACTTCATTTTTATTGCTGCCAGTAGATCCTTCATTAACTGGATTACAATTTTAAACCCTTATGTCATATTATATCTAAAGAGCCATCAATGAAGATTATTTTTTAACGATAAGTTCCCACAATAGTTAATTTGCTTCAAATTGAAGTAGTCACCTCAAAGGATTTATTGATTGCCTGTTATTTCTATATCCTTTTAAGGAGAAAATATTTTAGTTTAGTTATTTAACACTACTTCTGCCTTCTGCATGATTTGTCAACACACATATACCTTATCCTCCCTGTATATTTCAGAATTTCATATTCTCTCAAGCTACCATTTGTGCATTTTCAACATTAAAGTAATAAATTTATTTTAAAATAAATCACCTTGATAAAGTGCTTTAACATTTGAAAATCACATTACTTATATTATCTCATTTAATCCTCAAAACAATGCTATGATAGAGTAGACTTCTAATTTCCCCCATTTCATGGTTAAAGAAATAGAAGTTAAGGTTGAGGGAGTTGTCCATGACATAAGCAACTATAAGTATCAAGGAAAAGATTAAGACAGAAATCCACCTGACCTCAAATTTGTACTCCTGTGAGGATCAAAATTTGATATTCAGAGTGTTATTAGGTCAAACTGTGAGGGCCAAAATTTGATATATGGAGCGTTATTAGGGTGACACCTTAATACTGGGGTCCCGGAAATATGAGGGACTCTTTTAGGTTTAATCTCCCCTTTGAACTTTCCTTTTTTAATATATTCCTCCCAGGCCAATAAGAAAAGGAGTTCATAAAGGATCATGTTTTATTACCTGGGAATTAATTAAACCACAAAGGTGAAACTAATTAAGGAAATAAGGAAGTAGAAATACAAATAGATAATCTTAACTCTAAGCTTATGCAATCCCAGAGTGTTGCCAATTAAACTAGTTCGAATGAATTTAGGATTAAACTCACCAACCCCAGTTAGTTTACCATTGCTCATAAGAAAAAATGCAGTCACCTGAAACAGAGCAAAACACCTGCCAGGTCCCCAAATGCCACCAGACTAATTTCCAGGCCGAAAAAGCGCAAACTCTTTGAACATGCCCTGCCTCCCAGAAGTTCCCTCCCTTCTGGTAGCATTCTATTTTTTCCTCCTCCAAAAGGGGAGGTCCTTCTCAGTACCATACATAATCTCAGGGTGGGCCAGGTTTGGCCCCTCCCAAATGATTCAGCTAAAACTTTCAAAATTAATCTGTACCCCAAATAATTTTTTTACCACAATCCTTTCAAATATATCCCACTGCTTCCTAATGAAGTACAAATAAGAGAAAGGAATTAAGTTTGAAAATCTACATGGTATGTAGTCACATATACATCTGCTCCTATTAGCTGTATTTTTGCAGATTACAAGGAAGTGAATCAATAATATCATCCTACATGGCAAAGGTTGGGAGTTGTTGGAAGAATGTAAGCAGCTGGCTGACAGCAGGGCTTAAGACAAGCTTGCACCCATGAAGACTGTGAGGGCAACAAAGTACATTTCTGTTCTTTATCAAAATTTTTTCTGTTCTCTGGCTGTGACTTCTTGCAATCTGAAAACCAAGCCATGATGCTTTTCATGCCGTCCTCCCATCTTGGGTATCAGTTTGAATTTGTGGTTCCTTGTTTCTATTTCCAACCCAGGCTCTGAATCCTACTCTTTCTAGCTATTGCAACATTGATCATCTTTTCTGATTTGCCACATTTGTGGTGAAAATTCAGAATGATTTTACTTGGCATTCTTTGTTGTGTGTGATTTTGAGCATTTCTCCATATGAATGCTGAACACCTCTTTCTCCTTTCAAAAACTATCAATATACTGTGATCACTGATCCACAGAAGAATAGCTCAGGGGAAACTGATATTGTTTTGTATTTGGTACTAATTTTGTACATTCTTTAATGTATTTACGTCATAATTATTTCCAGGTATCCTACTTTTGACTCCTACATTCTGATCACATACCCATTGAAGCTTCTCTAATAAAGTAAATTGATAAATAAAACCGAGCAAATTCATGCATCATTCTTGATATCAAAAGCAGCATCACATACTCAAGTCCTTGCCTCACTAGGAAAAGAAGGAAATTATGTCCCCTTGCTTCCCCCCACCAGACCCAAGTTTGCAGTTATAATTATGCAACATTTAGCTCTCTTTCATTAATTATTTTCACTTATATTATTGCATTTAATAGTGCATGTTGTAATACCCCTCATAATGATTTCACTTTGGATTGTTTTATATGTCTCTGAATTCCTTATATTTGTTATTTCATACAGTCAGTCAATAAACAGTAATTAAGTAGCTACTATATGTCAGACACCATACTAAAGGTGGAAGATGCAAAGAAACAAAAATAGTTCATATCCTCTAGATAACATGAAACAGTTTTGTACAAACAAGTTATATTCAAGATTCATAGTAAATAGCAGGAAAAAAAAGGTACTAGAATTAACAGGGATGGGGGAAAATTTCCTGTGAATGTTTTTTTTGTTTTGTTTGTTTTGTTTTGTTTTTTGTTTTAGTTGGGTCTTAATGGAAGTCAAGGGAGCCAGAATGAAAGAATAAGGAGGGAGAATATTCAAAACATGAAGGAAAGTCAGGGAGAATGTCTGGAGTCAAGAGATGAAGTTTCTTGTTTGAGGAACACCAAGGAAGTAGGTGTCACTGGATCAAAGAGGAACTGAAAGAAGGAGGGTAAAGTTTAAAAAACAAAACAAAACTGGGAAGATATTAATGTTCCAGTACATTACTATGCTATAATTCATTTGGTCATCCTAAGTCCTCCTCCAATTTGTTTCCATTTTTATCTATTAAAAACAATTCTATGGATATTTTACAATCTATAAAATGTGTTTGTTTGTTTGCTTGTTTGTTTGTCTTGTCTTTTACTTCCTCAGGGAAATATTTTCAACACTGAGATATTTGAGTAAAGATGGTTAACAGTTTAATGCCTTTCTTTTCTCTTAATTATGAATTATTTTCCAGAATGTCTAAGCTATTTCACAGATTTGACAGCAGTGTGTGTGCTTAAAGGCATTATAACTTAAGAAACAACGTGAATATTTCTTGCATTTGACAAAAAAAAATAGTTATGGACAAAAGAACCATCTGTTCATTATTGTTACTTTTTTATTCCTTTTGCTATAATTAATATTGGAATTAAGGTTCTGGACCAGAAAGGTTACTTTTGGATAAAATATTTAGAGCAAAAGTGTTCTTATGATGTCACAGTATTATAAAGTGTTAAAATAATGTCTCCTAAGTATTTCAGAGGGTACCAAGTTTAAAAATAAAAATGCACCAAATTCTATGGACGTGTAATGTGTTATCATTTGTTGGCAAAGGTCAATATGAATCATTTGGAATCCTTAGGGTTTTGAATTATGGATAAAGACTAGGCCTATGATTTCGTTGTTACATGTAGGGAATGCCCCCATAAGGAAACTCCCTCAGACAAATGCAAGATTCCACAAATCTTAAGCAAACTATCATTTCATGGAACAATAAGAGGTTAAGTGACTTGTCCAATGACTTGGCATGAATCCATTAAGTTTTCAAAGGTTGTAATTTTATCTAGTCCTCCCAACCCCCTGATTTGAAGCTAAGACCATATTGTTTAGTATTTTAAAAATAAAATATTTATTTCAACTTATTTTTATTCAAAATAAAATTATTTTTCAATCACATCATAAATTTTCACTACTTAAGATTAGAGTATAGGTGATCAGGAAATCCACAAATGATAGATAAAAAGAGAAATGGTGATGATGATTGGTGATGGTGTTGGTGTTGGTGTCAGTGGTGATATTCCAGTAACTGAGGCACAAAACCAAAATTGACTTTCCTACTTGGACACACTTGTTGCATAAGAAAGTTAGGAATGTATTTTGATTTATTTGATCTACTCTATATATTAAGTATAACTGTTTTTTCACGTAAATTCATTTGAAGGTAATTCAACTGTTAATACAATTTAGTTGGGAGAGAAGTACATTGAGACTTATTAAGCCTAGTGAAAAAAATAACAAGGTTATTTGACATCACTCCAAGTGACATGATACATGCCTTAAAATGCCTAAGGAATAGAAATTCTATATTCATTCAAATTCTCAATAAACATCTAAAACATGCAAGACAACAAGCTAGGTACTTCTGAGCTGGCAATTGATAATGTAACTGAATTAAATCAATTTCATGCTTATCTCAACCTCCATTATTATTTGATTTTTATATTCTTATTTCATGATGTACATTATACTTTTTATGTATATATTTTGCATTTCACATTCCCCGGATAGCATGGAAGTTCCTTGAGGGAAGAGACTATTTCCTTTTTGGCTTTCTATCTCCAATACCTAGCTAAGTGTCCTGCAAAGAGGAGATGGTTATGAAAAGCTTGTTTATTGGTTGATTTTTATACTTTGGTCCTTTAAGAAGAATATGGTTGGGGCAGCTAGGTGGCACAGTGGATAGAGCACTAGCCTTGGAGTCGGGAGTACCTGAGTTCAAATCCAGCCTCAGACACTTAACACTTACTAGCTGTGTGACCCTGGGGAAGTCACTTAACCCCAATTGCCTCACTAAAAAAAATTTTTAAATTAAAAATAAAAAAGAAGAATATGGTCAACAGAATTGGGTTTTTTGTTTGCTTGATAATTATTTTTCTTATAGCATCTTGCCCCTGAAAGGTGTAATAATTACAGAGATAAATATTCCATGCTGAATCAATTACAAATAGACTAGGGAGTTGGTTGAAACAGTTCTGTACTTGTTCTAAGAGCTACAAAAATATTCCCTGGAAGTTTGTCAAATAAATATGCATACATAAATGCATATCTAGCTCTCTAGCTATTATCTATCTAGACATCATCTATGTAAACATACATCCTCCCCACTATCAACTGTAGCTTTTAGGAGAAAGAGGCAAATGAGGAAATAAGTTGATAGATGATAGATCATTTCATTTATATTATTTCATATCATATATGCATGCTTTATTTTTAAGTGAAATATGTAGATGTTTACATATATACATGCATGCATTTATGTATGCATATATATTTGACAAACTTCAGGGAATGTTCTTGTAGCTCTTAGAGCAAGTACAGAAATGTTTCAACTGCCACCCTAGTCTATTTGTAATTGATTCAGCATGGAGTATTTATCTCTGTAATTATTACACCTTTCACGGGCAAGATGCTATAAGAAACATAATTATGAAACAAACAAACAAGATAGTAAAACAGAATCCTAACCTAGTTACAACCTAGATAACTAAATTTTAAAGCTTTCATTTGTGTTGTCTTTGCATTCTTTCTATTTTGCAGAAGTTACAAATGACAGGAGGAATTTTTTTTAAGATTTTGTTTTTCTTGGAACAGATCAATAAAACAAGGAATATGTTCTGTGGCATTTCTCTCCCTGTAGTGAATTCCTTTGCTCTGGTTAAAGTGCCTGGTTTTCTTTTGCCTTTCTTCTCTTTAGACAACTATTATATTTGCCTGAAGGCAGAAAAATGTTTTCAGTAATAGCTATCAGATAACTTTCCTGGCCTGTCCTCTATGGTATCATTCTTCTTTGTTAAGAAAATAATAATAAGAAAAAAGTCACCATGGGCTTCTCTCTTGTGAATGGTTCAATGGAAATGGAAATGGTATTAGAGCATGCATTGCACTGACTACTGGAATCCTTTGTTTTTCTTGTTTTTCAGTTGTTCCAGTTGTATCCTACTCTTCACGACCCCTTGGATTTTGTTTCTCTTTTTTTTTTTGGGGGGGGGGGGAGGGGGCAATGATACTAGAGTGGTTTGCCATTTCCTTCTCCTGCTCATTTTACAGATGAGAAAATTGAGACAAAAAGAGTTAAGTGACTTGCCAAGTGTGACACAGCTAGTAAGTGTCTGAGATCAAATTTGAACTTAGAAAGATGAGTCTTCCTGACTTTGGACCTGGTACTCTATCCGCTGTGCCACCTGACTGCCCCAGTCCAACCCTAGTATGAGATAACAGTGATCGTTGAAATATAAAGATGTATGTAAGGAAGTGAGGTGAATGATTAACCTAAAGTCAGTAGATAGAGCTCTGAACCTACATTCGGTAAGACCAGAGTTCAAATCCAGTTTCAGAAACTTATTAGCAATGAGATCCTAGACAAGCTGTTTAACCTTTATCTGACTCAATTTCTTCATCTTTAAAATAGGAATAGTAATAATAACTATCCCTCAGAGTTGTTGAGAAAATATTTATAAAGTACTTATCACACTGCCTGGTACATAGCAGATGTATGAGATGATGGATTTGGGTCAGTTTTATATGAGATGATTATGGATTTGTGTTAGATTAAACTCTGAGGATGGGGTCTGGAAGATACCCAGCCCCCCCAGTAAGTTTTATTGCTTGTCAGTTCTACCAATTAATACTATCTACTTTACTTCTGCTTAGTTTCCCCACAGCAGTAATAAAAATTATGTCTCCAGCTAGTCAGCATGGTATTCATCTCCTCCTCACATGTCAGACCCCAGTCCCTGTCATAGATTAATTGCAATCGGATAGCAGAATGATTCCTGCCTCCCCTTTTCTTTGACATTCTTCAGACTTGTTACCCCCCTCTTCTTTCCTCAGTTTGACCTTGTTCCCCCTACCCTTTCCCCCCTTGTTCCTAGAACTCCATACATTGATCACAAGCTAAGCATGCACCCTGGGTGAGACAAGATTGGATTTTAGATTGTGAGTTCACCATAGTGCATGTGGGGATTTCCCTCCCCTCAAAATTCCTATAAAAATCCAAAGCAAGGGCCTATTATTGTGGTTTCAATCTTAGGATTGAGTCATCCATTCTCATGAGAATGTAATAAATCTGTCTGCTTGACTTGGTGGTCTCCTCAAGTTATTTGGGTAAACTGAGGCAGTTTGTCCCAAACAGTAGATGTTTAATGAATTCATGCTCTCCCCACATAGGTTGCTGTGGAAGTTCCTTAACCTCTCTGTCAATCAATTTTCTCGCCTAGAAAATTAAAGTAGCTATTGATGAATTCAAAGATTCCCCTTTATCTCTAAATCTATGATTCTATGAAATCTAGAGAAGGAAGGGATATCAAACAGTAAGTGAAATAACCACTTGTATAAAATATCTCCAGTCTTAAATTTAATCTCTGAAGATCTGATGTGTCTCCACATCTCAGTCCTGAATGTGGATCCTTTCCTTAATGATGAGTTTTGAATCTGAGATGGCCAAAATAAGTGAAAAAATAAAAAAATAAAAAAAAAAAAATCTGTCATCAATGATAAATTAAAAAATGGATGTGTAAGTCATACTCTTCCCTGACTAATATGGAATCAGAACTGTTAAGGACACTTGAATGAATGAAAACATATTCACTAAATGTTTACTCTGTGCCTAGCACTGTGTTCAGCATAAACTATTTAGGCCAAAAAGTAGTACAGTACTTGAATTCAACAGACACCCATTAGAACTACTGAAGAAAACACATATCGGCTGTTTCAGCTACCTTCAGAACATAAAATCTAGTGGGTCTCAATGCTCAGTGGCAAAGCAAATCCTAGAAATATTATGACAATTGAACCTTTGTTCAACACTGGAGGCCTGGGCAACTGGGAGGATGGTGGTACCTTGGGCAGTAATAAGGATTATGGGAAAAGTGAAGGCTTTTTTTTTTGGGGGGGGGGAAGATATTGAGTTTCATTTTGAACACACTGAGATTAAGAATGTCTATTTGACATAAGTTCTACAAACCCAATAGGAAGTTGAAGATGCAAGTCTGAAAGTTAGGAGAAAATTTAGAGGTGGGTATGTAAATTCAAGAATCATTAGCATAGAGACAATACATGAATCCTTTGGAGCTAAGGAGTTCAACAAACAAAATAGTCTGGAGAGAGTCTGAAGAGAAGTGGATACATGGCAGAGCTTCCCTAGTGGAGCTTAGTATAACATCCTGATTCTAAGATCTTCATGGATCAAGTCGTAGGGCTTTGTCCTGCCTATGTGAAGAACTGAAAAGGACAAACCAAACAGAACAAAACCAAACCCAAGGCTCTTTCTCATGGCCATGGGGGAAAGAAAGAAGGAGGAAAAGACCTTCCCTACACCCAGTCTTTTTCATTGTTCTTGTGCTGTGGACAATCACCTTCATATTGTCTCAGGAAAAGAAGTGTGACTGTCTCAGTCTCATCATTTGCGATACATAGTAAAAAAAAAAAAAATGTTCTTACCACCACCTACATGGTTGGAAAATCTAGGATGTCTTCTTCCAGAAGGTAGGTGTCTCCATGTTAGGTGACCTGGGTATGCTCAGAAAATCCCATGTTATAAAAATAAATAAATACATAAATAAATAAATTATTTTTTAAAAGTTACAAGAGAGAAAAGAAAATAGTTTTTGCTAGTGTAACTAGGCCAGGGGAAAACAGTGAAATAACTTTAAAAAATAACTTTAAAAAATTAATCATTGAGTCCCCAAATAGTACAATTTGAATGGTTTTCTGAGGCACAAAGTAAAATTTCCTGAACTTTTTCATTTGTGTTTTCAATTAGTCCCAGAAGTACACAGAGAAAGGTCAAGATATTAAATCTCCTGGATTTTTTATTTTTCTAACTGCTCTGACTTTACTGTTTTAATTTCCTCAATTGACTTTAATTAAGTTTTCCCTGTGCTCATGAAGTCAAAGAGGATTTTCTCTAAGCTTTTACATTTCTCATCAATATTGTTTTTTTTTTTCTCTCCCTGTCTTTTGCTTTTCTCTTCTAAAATCCTAAGGAGTTTAATGGATGTTAACATCTTAGAAAGAGAAGCAAAACATTGCAAAGCTGACTGTGTGCCATTTAAAAGTGAGTGCAACTTGAAACTTAATTTGAGCTCAGAGATTCCCATATTATGAGAGGTATCAATATAACCTCCCTCTTGGTAACACTTTAGTGTATACTGGACTCTCCACAAAAGTATTACTGAATGCTCATGGGTCATATTGTCCTTTCTTTAATGAGACTGACTAATTTTCAAATCATAGATTTTTAAAATGAGAAGGAAACAGAGGGTCTCAAACCTTGATTTCACACCTATGGAAAACTGGGTGTCTTGCCCTGAATCACATGATTAGAAAGTGGTTTAGACTAGAAAATCACCTGGTTTGAAATAGAGCCTGAGATACAACAATATCTCATAATGTTGTACCTGAAGGCATGTAGCCTAAAGAGCTCCAGGAAGTAGGAAACCACCTTGCAAGGGCTCCAGAGAAAAGGGGAAGAGGGGTAACAGTCTGAGGAGAAAATAGTCTGCTGTGTCCTATCCCCCAGCTCCAAGGAAGGGGAAAACTCTCTTAGTCCCAGAAAGGAGAGTGGTTTTTCCAAGGTCCTAAGAGTAGCAACCTGAAGAGTCAGAATGTGAATAAGAGGGCTCATCCCATGTGATGCAATGGCGTATGTTTGTTTGCCTATGTCTGGGTGCCTTTTATTTACTGAATGACTTGATTTCCTTAAGAATGTCCTACAGGGGGCAGCTAGGTGGCACAGTGGATAAAGCACCAGCCCTGGATTCAGGAGGTCCTGAGTTCAAATCTGAACTCAGACCCTTGACAATTACTACCTGTGTGACCCTGGGCAAGTCACTTAACCCTCATTGCCCCGCCCCCCCCCCCAAAAAAAGAATGTGCTATAGACCATAATGGCACAGGGAATACAAGGAAAACTAACTAGATATTCTGGAACCTAGGACAAAATTCTCAGGGGTTGATAGGGAAAGTTCAGTTGTGCTGGGAGGCTGAATTGCCTCTCCTCCAGATTTTATCATCAGGGCCAGTATCCTAGTAGGGGCAGTAGTTTGTTGCCTGGTAGTGCAGGGAGACTGGTGTAAAGGGCTGTGTGGGCCCTTTGCAGATAGTCCTGTCTAATGCATATTAGGCATGTGAGATTCTGAAATGGTGAGGAAATTGGTTCATAAATCAATCTTGTGGAGAAAGTAAAACTCAGCCCCCTTCTAGATATTGAGACTGTGTGCAAACACAAGTCATTCTACTCTAGGCACTATTTTACTAAGTAATCAGCACTGTTTTCATATTTGGATAGAAACATTCTGGAAAACTCCTTCTCTTCAGACATTGCAGAAACTCTCCTGTGTGACAGGACAGATTATCTTTGTAAATACAGGTCTCTCTGGTTTAGTTTTCATTATTCCCTCTAAGATAACTTTCCACTCATACTGTATCTGTTTTCTATATCCCTAAGCATTTGCATGTTGTCTCTTCCATGAGAATATGAACTCCTTGAGGGAATGGACTGTTGTTTTTGCCTTTCTTTGTACCCCCAGTGTTTAGCACATAGTGTTGGGCACATATAGCAAGTGCTGGAAAGAATAGTTGTTGAGTGACTATGTCTATCATGGAATCTTCTCTGACCATTAGGTTATTAAAGGAGGTTGAGAAAAAATCTTCCAGTGTCATTTTGTTATATGTAGTCAAAAACTTTATGTTGTAATTACTGAATGTTAAACACAACAGCTCCTTGGATTTTGACTCCTAGTCTAGATGGAAAATTCCCCACTCCCACTATTTTAGCCTCCCACTCTAAAAATACCAAGTCAAGTGGAAGACTACATAGAAGGGAAGAAGGCAGAGAAGGTCTGCTTAGTCTCATGAGAGAGAAAGCCCAGTGTAGATAACTTAGCAAGGAACCTGAATGTGTATGAAGACAATGTTGGAAGGAACAAGCAAATCAGAAGTTGAGTGCTCAGGGGCAGAGAGTATATCCAAAGTCAAAAATAGGCCAGAGATGAAGTGAGCTACCAGTATCACAATGTTTCTATGGCATAATAGAGATGTATAGTATGTGGTACATTTGAGAATTTGGAGCCAGAATAAAGACTTTCTACAAGAATGAAAACCAATTCAAATGACTCAAATTATTTCTCAGCCATGAGGCAACCAATTAAAAAGAACTGCATAATTGCAAAATCTAGAGAGCTCAAGATTCAGTCTAAAACACAATACCCTGTAGAGCTGTCTAATAATCAAAGTAAAACTCAAGCAATGGTGATATTTGAGGTATTCTTACAAAAACAATCTAAGAAACAGAAGGTGAACAGAACATTCAACTAGTAATAAGTACACAAAGACAAACACAGGAATGTAAATGAGGGATGATCAAGGGTAGAAAATGAGTTCTATAGCTTAAGAGATCTTAAGAGATCTTAAAGACTTGGTATAAAGGAAAGAGAAAAGATTCCATTGATGAACAGTTTTTCTGTTAAATACATGGCACCGTCCTTTAATCCAATAGGAAAATGTTTCAGTCAGCATAATCCAGAACACTTTTCTAAGTGATAATGTCCAAGTGGCTATTTAATAAATGGTGTTTCTAGAGCTTTGAGGAACTAATATCTAAGAGTTACACAACTGGCAGAAACAGATACAGATGATAACTAACTTATTTAGCCCCATGGTTGCTGAAATGTTTAGTAAGCTTTATTGCACTTGAGTCTCACAATTACACAGTGATGTTAGTATAAGATCTATAATGGCAATGCTGTAGGGAAGTCCTGGTGTGAAAACTCCCTCTCCTGTCAAATATCATTGATTGATAGTATTATAATTCTGCCTGGTGTACTGAGAAGATAGGTGACTCAACTACATTCACATAATCAGTATGTATCAGACAAAGGATTTGCACCCAGGTCCTCTGACGTTAGACTCAGTGTTTTTCTCATTTTTTTTTCTTGTTTAACTTTTTCAGTTGCCTGATACTTTGTGACCCCACACCATATCTTAAAATCAAAGGATTCCAGATTTATAGCTGGAACAATTTAGAGCTTGGAAACAACTGGGTACATTCCTTTTATTTAAAAGATTTTTTAAAATGAGGATCAGAAATGGCAAGAGATTTGATCAGGATCACACAGCTAGTAAATATCAGGGGTGGGATTTGAACCAGGTTTTTTTAAAGCCAAGTCTACCATGCTACACATTATACCATGGTAACTCTAAAAATAATGCAATGAACACAAGAGAATCTTGCCTCTAACATTTATGATCTTTGGACTTTCGATAAGTCTAAGGTTTAAACATTCTAGGCCTTAATTTTCCCATCTGTTAATGAGGATTGTGGATTGGAATTATTGGAATGATGCCACCTGCTGGAGACTTACTATAGAAGCGCTTTGCCATGAGGGGAAGGCCTCTGAGGGCAAGCCACACAGCCAAGGTCCTTGGCATCAGGAAGTGACGTTTGCTCATGGGTACTGTCTATCAAGGCTATCAGACAATCAATGTGAGGAGCCTCCCATTTCTGGGAGGAGGACATGAAGTAGGAAGCAGACACTGGTGGAGGGGTTCTGGTTCTTTTTGGTTCTTGACCTTGCCATGATGGGTCAGATGATGGGGTCTCTTAGAAAGAGTTAGATTTTTACCTTTCTCTCTGATCCTAATGCTCTTTAATAAATACTTAAGCATTTAAATACTCTTGCTAAAGCTTATAATTTATTGGCAACCACTCATCAGATTTTAGACAGTATAGCTAGAATTTAGCCCCTGACAGATGGCTGACCATGAAGAAGAAAGCTTAACCTCAATCTTCTGATCTTCCAGTTGGGTAAGAAATTTCCCCTACCCTGTCCCTTTAAATCCAAAGTACTGCTGAAGTATGGGCTGTTTTCTATTTGAATTTTCAAATGGGCCTTTTAACCTCCCTAATTATCCTATTTCTGATTTTAGTCTGTTTAGTCACACAAATGGGGGATAAGATTGTGTTAATGCTTTGTTTTTGTGGATTTTCTATTTCTTTTTTTATTTTTGTTAGAAGAGCCAGCAAGATGCTCACACAAGGGAATATAGATATACTCCATGCCTTTTCAGAGAAACCTCTGACTCTTGCATTTTTTTTCAAATTCTAATGCTAAGAGGTTCTCTAATTTTTCATGCTCGGAGGTGACGACCCAACCTCTAGAAGCCTTTAATCCCCTAGCAGTCTGGGAAGGGGAAACCAGGCCTGAGTTCAAAATCAAGTCTGATTCAAATTGCCCTGGTCCCTCCCCTCCTCTCCAGACCCCACCTTCTACTCCTCCCATGGCCAAGCCCCTTGATCCTCCTGCTTGGGAGGTCATGAGATCTAATCCAGCTTTCTCAGGTCCTGATCATGCACATGTGCAGCATTCTCTACCTGCATATTCAGCCCTACCCCAGCTAAGCTGTGATTCTGACTCTACCTTAGAAAACCCTTTAAATTCCAGATATGTCTGTTTTGTTCATAATTTTTCTAATCTGCTTTTGTCTTTAATTAGTAACCTTATAAAGCATTTGTATTATGAAAGGACTGACAGACAATATAAAGGGGCAAAATAAGAGACACTAAAGCTGAATATAGATGTACAAGACATGCCTCATCATCATAGTTCAAGACTCCACTTCTTTTGCCATGAAAGGGTACATATTTTACAGAAATGTAGAAGTAAGCAGCAAGGTATTGATATGAGTATTGGGGATTTTAGATACCGGAAGCAGAATGTTCTAAATTCACTCAGAATAATAATGTTAGTTCAGAGGTTACATAGGATTTCTATGCTATTACATCTACATTTTGAAATTAATGGCATGTGTTTATTTTCATAGAGATTTTCATGCTTTTGAGATTGTGTTTTATACTTATTTTTTTTAAAAGGGAGAATATTTGTAAAAGATTTTTATAGTCATGTGATCAAGTTTATATTTTGTAATGCTCTTATTACTGTTAAGTTCATATTCATTTAGATTTCCCTAGTTTGAATTTCATTGTCTTTTATTCTTCCATGTATATTTTCTTCTATTAATTCATCTATCTATTTTTTTTTTTTGCAGGGCAATGGGGGTTAAGTGACTTGCCCAGGGTCCCACAGCTAGTAAGTGTCAAGTGTCTGAGGCCGGATTTGAACTCAGATACTCCTGAATCCAGGGCCGGTGCTTTTATCCACTGTGCCACCTAGCCGCCCCCTCATCTATCTAATTTTGAAACAATGCAAAATGGTTTTGATTTCATAATACAATGTTAATTCTGGGATTATGGTGCTCCCATATTCTGAGTTGTTTGTTTTTGCTATTTTTTTTCTCTCAACCAATTATTTGATTGAACTCTATAAAGCTTTTCCCAGGCAAATTGGTTACCATTGCAAGTGTAAATTGATTCTAGAAGTAAGCATTTAAGAAAAGGGGGGGGGGACTTTTGTAAAAGTTTTCTTTTAAAAAAAAAATTTCTTTAGGATTGTGTTGTATTTTAACTTGTATTTAATTATGTTCTGATTTTTCAAAAAAGTCATTGTATACTTAATAAAAAAGGGGGGTATTATTTGAAATTGTTGCATAATTGTATATTATATTCTGAGTCAAGGTACATTCACATTCTATTGTGATCATTTATTATCATCAATTTTTAAATCCATATGAGACTTGGATTATGGGAACTTATCATTTAAGACATTAATTGCCTTCATTCTGTGTTATCAGATGCCATTTGGCCAGGATGTCATCCGATCACAAGAGGAATACATGCAAGAGCAGACACTGAACTGTCACACAAGGGGAGACATGCATGAAGTCAAGGTATGGGCCAGGGAATGACTTTTGACAAATGTTGAGGTTGGTTTCTCTTGGTTTAATTTTTTTCCCCACAATATTTTACAGATGGCTGGAAATTTTGATCCCACCCATATCATTCTACACCGGGCTTCTATGCCCCCTCCTACATGCCTGATGCCATGGATGTTTTAATTCCATGAATCTGATTAAGTCTGACTCAGTTTCCTCCAATATGTTCAGTGGCATGTACGTATATTCCATCCACCTATTTTAAGCCTGGCATACTGCATGGGCTGTATATATTGTTCAAGTGTGGGAATGCTCAGATCCCATCATTTCTCTTTTCTTTTATGGTAACCCCCATAATTATCTCAGGTGTCATGATAAATACACTGTTGAATTTGACCTTGACATCTGTTACCAGTTATATTAGATTCTTTAATTTCTCATAATGGCATGAGGATAATTAGTCAGATGATGCAAAAAGTGATCAAACAATGATAAAAATTATTTTATTTATTTATTTATTTTTATTGTTTTTTGTTTTGTGGAGCAATGAGGCTTAAGTGACTTGCCCAGGGTCACACAGCCAGTGTCAAGTGTCTGAGGCTGGATTTGAACTCAGGTCCTCCTGAATCCACAGCCAGTGCTTTATCCACTGCGCCACCTAGCTGCCCCAAAAATTATTTTTTAAAATGAATATCGCAGCAATTATTTTCTCAATTTACCCTCCACAAGCGGGGACTATAGTAATATTAAGTTTTAAAGAATGTTTCAATTTTTTTTATTATATGTTTCATGTATAACAACCAAGATTCTGAATTCCCTTAGACATGTTTTTGAGAATTTTCACTGTTTGATTTGATTATTGACAAAGCTATTTTGAAGCTGTGTTAAGCTCAATTTTGTAGGAAATTTTCCTGTCTGATAACCAGCATCTACACATCAACCCCTGAAAGACTTCCATTCCACGACTATACCCAGAGGATGTCCCAAGAACCATCTGAGAAAAGACTTTCAAAGATTTAAATGAACAGTTTTGTTTTATTGATTTTTATTCCTTTTTGTTGTTATGTACACCATTTGTAATATGTATTCTCTGCAGAGGCCCTCCCTCTGCAGGCTAGGGTCAAAGTGTCAGTTCATGAGGGACCACCCCTCTGGACAAAACTTTCCTCTCTCCCTTTTCTAGATTGTTATTAACATATTGGTAGTTAGCATATGGTATTATATTCTGTTATTTTTGACTGTTTCATCAAGGAAATACCCCATTTCTTAAAGAAACAAAGTGGGGACTGTAATGATTGGAATGATGCCACCTGCTGGAGACTTACTGTAGAAGCACTCTGCCATGAGTAGGAGGCCTCTGAGGGCCTTGGCGTCAGGAAGTGATGTTTGCTCATGGGTACTGTCTATCAAGGCTACCAGTCAATCAACTTGAGGAGCCTACCATTTCTGGGAGGAGGACATGAAGTAGGAAGTGGATGCTGGCAGTGGGGCTCTGCCTCTTTTTGGTTCCTGACCTCGCCATGGTGGGTCGGATGATAGGGTCTCTTAGAAATAGTTAGATTTTTACCTTTCTCTCTGATCCTAATGCTCTTTAATAAATACTTAAGCATTTAAATACTCTTGCTAAAGCTTATAATTTATTGGCAACCACTCATTAGATTTTAGATGGTATAGCTAGAATTTAGCCCCTTACAGGATTAAATATCCTCTGAGGTTCTATTCAACTCTATATCTAATAGTCTTTGGTCCTAACAATAATGAACTACAACCCAATCCTGGGGAAAATCATTGTGAATATTAAGACCAACATTTTATCAGATGAAGAAACCAAAATTCAGAAATTCAGAAAGATCCTGTGAAGTCTAAGGGCAGGACTAAAACTCAGAACTTCCCATTGTAAATTAATAAAAAAAAGAAAAAAAGAAAAAGGCTACAATGGAGTAGAAAGGGGAAAAAAAAAGCAGTCTTCAAACCTTGCCTAGGCAAAAAGAAGGATGTTTGGCCCTCAATCTCTCAAACTCTGGTTGGAAGGATTAGATTTTTTTTTTTTTGGTCTATGTAATGAGCTGTCTAAATGGAAGCTATTTTTAAAAATTGTCTTAATATTCAACAAAAAAAATCAGGTGTGACCAATTGACTTTCTATGATTCTAGAAGGGCTGACCAGGGTCCTATACATTGTAGATGATATTTTTTTATTATGGTCTCTTTATTGTAGTTGACAGCATCCTAGAAGGAATGAGGGCTGATCAAGTCATCTAGATGTCCTGCCCTGGCCCTGATGAATCCTTAGCACTCCCAGGGAAACATGTGAAGTCTCTGCCACATTGCTTTCTTCATTATCAGCTTTCATTAAAGCAAGCCTTCCTCCCTCTAGATATTTCAACACCTAAAGTTCAGATTCTGAGAATCTCTATTTCACATTTGTCATTTTTTTTCCTCTCTGTTGTTGATTCTATTTTATTTTAGTAGCTGCTGGAGTTTGTATCTATATATGTTTGCAGATAGCATAAAGCCATCATTGTATGAAAGTCAGGGCTAAGCAGTCATAAACCAAGAGTTGATAGCTATAGATTAGTGACATGAAGGCATTTTAAAAGAGGGAGGGGCCACTGCCTCCAGGGATTACAGATCTATCTATTACACAATTATCTCTAGCCCCAGGCTAGCCCTGACTGGAACATCCTTACTGGTATCCTTTCAGAAGTCTCTAGGAGAGACAAGTTGTAGGCTACTAAAGGGATGAGCAGGAATTTTATTGCCATAGATTAATATACATAAAAGTAATGTGGTATTATAGAAAAATGTCTGGGCTAAGATTCAATAGATTTAATTCCAGCCCTTGTTCTACCCCTTACCTAGTCATGTCATTCACCTTAGAGCCTCAGTTTCCTCTTCTATAAAATGGCTGGGCTGGACTAGAATTCCAAGTTCTATTCAAGGTATAAAATTGTACAAGGCTTTTAAAACCTTTTTTCACTAAGATCATCCCACTTGATCCTTAAGATAATAACTTCATATGTTAAGTGTTGTTAACTCCATTTTTCAAGGGAGAAGAAAAAGGCTCAAGAGAGAGGGTTGTGACCAATCTCACAGGACTAATAACTGGAAGAGAAGAATTAGTTTTGCTTTTAGTAATTTACAATGCTCCTTTAAACTTGAGTGATTGAATTTAAGTCAATTGAACCAAATAATTATTAATAATGGATTTCTTGGGGAGGACCTAGAGACACAGTTTAGTGGGCTTTTCTCTACTCCCTTCCCCTCCCACTTCAAAGATCAATTGTTAGGAGGGAGTTTTAATCCTGTGCAGGGCATACAATAGAAATGGAGATAGACTCTTTGTGACTAGCTCAGTGAATGATAAAGATTAAGCCACACATATCTGGGCTTTGATTTTGCCCCTCAGGGGGTCTCTCCCATTAGGCTATGAGGTCACGGTAGAGCTCATTTTAATCTGGACCACCCACACATCATGCCAACTAATGGAATTGAATGATACTAGCGAATTACTTTGATCACTGTGCAGTGACATACCTCTATCAAAAAGGGAGAAAAGGAAAGAACACATGAGGCTCCTGGCCAGCACCATTTTAGAAAACATGCTTGGTCCAGGGTAGGCTATTAGGATGTGTTCAGGGGGCAGCTAGATAAAGCCCAGTGGATAAAGCCCCAGCCCTGGATTCAGGAGGACCTGAGTTCTAATCTGACCTCAGAAACCTGACACTTACTAGCTGTCTGGCCCTGGGCAAGTCACTTAACCCTCATTGTCCCCCCCACCCCTCCCCCAAAAAAGACATGTGTTCTCTCTCAGAAATATGGCACTGGGGGTTTTTCAGCTTGTGTTAACTGCCATGTAGTCAATATTCTTCTAATATTTAATATACTTTAATAATGTGATATTAATAAATAATAAATACTTACTGCCTAAACTGGTATAATAGCCATTATTATATAAATAGCAATTAGTATATAAGTAGTAATATTTTAGAAAACCAAGCCTGGTACCCCAGTAATTTAGCTAAAACAGTTGGCAACCCCCATAATTTAAATAACACAAGGAAATAAAAATGGAAAATAGCAAAGCAATATAAGGCACATACATTCACATATGGTATGTGTCTACATACCAACATACACACATGCATGCACACAATACACATATGTATATACATACATGTGGGTACATGTATATTATATACACAAATAAATATTAAGTGCCCAGTAGAATGCAAATATATATATATATATATATATATGAATAAAACAAGCATTTCCATAACATGGTATAAGAAAAAGATGATTGCACATGAAACTGCAAATCTATTATATAGAACTTGTTATTCCTTTTAAATATATAACAAAGATTTCAATGTAAATTTCCTTTTTTTCCTTCCCCATCACCCTAGAGACAGCTACCATTAAACACTAATGTGTATATATACATAAAATAATTCTATATGTACTTCTATTTTCCAGTTCTTTTTCTGTATGCAGACAGCATCTTTCTTTATATGTCTTTTGTAGTCAACTTGAGTATTTATAATTATTGTTTGGGACAAACTGCCTCAGTTACTCAAATAACTTGAGGAGACCACCAAGTCAAGCAGAGACAGATTTATTACATTCTCGCAAGAACGGGCAAACTCAATAAGTGAGTTGCAATGATAGACTCAAACTTTTGCATTTTTATAGTAATTTTGAGGAGGAAAGTCCCCACATGCACTAGGGTAAGCTCACAATCTAACATCCAATCCTGTCTCACCCAGTGTGTGCTTAGCTCATGATCAGTATATGGAGACATGTATATGTGTTCCAAGAACCAGAAGGAAAAGGGGAGGGGGAACAAGGTCAAACTGAGGGAAGAGGGAAGGGGCGGGGGTAATGATTCTGAGGAATGTCAAAGAAAAGGGGAGGCAGAAATCACTCCCTTATCTGACTGCAATTCCATGACAGGGACTGGGGTTCTGACATGTGAGAGGGGGTAGGCAGACTGGTCAGAGACACGATTTTTATTACAGGCAGTAAATACTGCTAATTGGTAAAGGAGACATTGAGAACGTAACAAGAAATAAACTTTTAAGCAAAGAGAGAAACTAACTATATTGGGGGGAGGTGGGGGAAGGGGGGCTGGGTATCTTCCAGACCTCATCCTCAGAGTTTAATCTGACTCAAATCCATAATCATCTCATACAATTGTCAAAATGAATTCTTTGCTCAAAGTTGTTCTTAAAACAATATTACTGGTACTATATACATTCTTTTCATTGTGCTCATTTCACTTCGGTATTTTGTCTGTTAATATCATCAAGCTAATTATTTCTTATAGCGCAAAAACATTCTTTAAAAAATGTTGTTTGATTTGAAATCAGGGGGTTGAGTATTTCTTACTTCAGGCCTGGCACTCTATCTACTGTGCTAACCAGTTGCCCATGCAGTACTTACTGAATAGATTTTCCTTTGAACTACTTAAGGTATAATTCCTGATTTCTCTAAGCATAGGCTGGCGGAACACAGAATTGTGTATTTCTGGTGTTAGATTGTCATGCCGGGGTGGGAGTGGGGATAAGCTCCCACTCTCTATAAAATGTTCCAATAGCATTCGTCTCAAATAGCCTCTGACAACAGAAGCCCAACTCCTGGCCTTCTTGTGGCAGAACTGTTTCCACTAACAGGAGAAGGGGTGAAGGCAAGTCACTGGCACCTTAAAACCAGTCGCTTCAGGAAGGTGGGGCTTGTTAGCCTTGGTCAGGCAAGCCGTCTAGGGGAAGGAAACCCTGATTTTAAACCTTTGCTGCCTTGCAGCTATACCCATATATGGGAAAGGCTTCAGGAGTTAATCCTAAGGAAAAATCAAGAGTCGGAGTCCCTTAGGCAGTTGGATGTTGGACATCACATTCCTCTGGCAACTCCTGCGGCGGCCCTGGTGCCAAACTGTATTGGCTCTGCCTCTCCTTTGGATCCACCAATGTCGAGGAGAGGGAAAACGTGCCGCATGGGCAACAGCTTGTTTTCCATATTGATCCGCCCAGGCCAGCGCCCTGGAGAGGACACTCCAGCTCCTCTTCATGGGGTAGATACAACACGGGATGCAGCAGTTACCGGTTATAAGTCACTCAGGAGCTGCGGCTCCCGTATCGGACTGCACAGCCACACTGTGGCCTGTGGCTCTTCAAGGCGCTGATCCATGGTCGTCCACGACTGATGGAAGCCTATACTACACAGATTGAAAGATTAAATAGTCCAAGGTCTAGTTCTGTTACCTTTCATTTGTTTGTTTTCTGGTCCTATTGACTGAGGAGCTTACTCTGTATTAAAGGAAAGAAAACAAAACAAAACATGTAGATCATTACCTGTCAAGGAGATGTCTTTTCAAGCTTTAGTGGAATTCAAATTAATTCAATAAACATTAGGCACTTTTCCCTCTGCTTGAGAAGAGTGTTTTGAGTCAGAGATGAAGATTTCCTAAAAGCAGGAGTTCCTTATCCCTTTCTTTTGCTTAAGTAATACATTATCACCATCCACAAATAAAAAAATATGTGCAATTGTGAAACACACACACACATCTGAAAGATTTGATATCCATTAATCTCTCTCTGACTCTCTGTCTCTGTCTCTTTTTGCCTTTTTCTCTCTGTCTCTCTGTCTTTTTCTAACTGTCTCTATCTCTGTCTCTCTTTGTGTGTTTCTGTCTATCTTTCTGTCTTTCTCTCTCTCATCTAAGTATCCATCAATCTGGTTTTATTGAATATTAAGCCCATTACATGAAAGAGTGCCAGATTTTGAGTCAGAGGGCCCAAGCTCAAATCATAATTAAGCTATTTATTAGCTTTGGGATCTTGTGCAAGCTACTTCCCCCTTTTAGACCTCAGTCTTTCCATCCGTAATACTAATCAAAGTACCTAGTAAATCAACATATATGTATTAAAGTGCCCACTAGAATGCAAGTAATGTATTACTTGTTGAGAATCACAGACGGAAAATAAGTAACTCCTGCCCTCAAGTTGTTTATATTTTATTATGTATAAAATTAAATGGTGGGACTTTATAACCCCTGAATTTTTACCTGATCTTTGATCCTAATGTGTACAAAAATGGACTTGGCAATGAGGATATTTTTGGTAGGGGTATGGAATTTTGGGACCTTTGATTTCATAACTTTTAAGAATTCCTATTGAGAACATTCGCTCTATCAATGTGGGTAAATAAGTGGCACAGCAGATAGAGTACTAGGCCTGAAATCAGGAAGATTAATCTTTGTGAGTTCAAATCTGTCCTCAGATACTTACCATCTGTGTGATCCTGAGCAAGTCACTTAACCCTCTTTGCCTCAGTTTCCTCATCTATAAAATGATCTAGAGAAGGCAGTGACAAATTACTCCAGTATCTTTTCCAAGAAAATCCCAAATAAGGTCACAACAAGTCAGAGAAGGCTTAAAATGATTGAAGACCAATTCTATCAATGTAGATTAGCAATTATTTTGCAATATATATCTCAGAGGCACTGGATAGTCAAAGAAAAAAAATTAAACAACCATTGCTATTTGCTCAAGTATAGTCTACTGTGGTGTGTAAAACTATATGTGGTCTCCTTATTTCTGTCCCAAGTTTGGGGAAAATTATCTGGGCTTTCTAATATAGCTGTTACTTATAAATTAGAAGCTTTAGCACCAGTTTGGGGCATTAAGCATTTATTAAAGTATATTAGATATTAGTAAAGAGAGAACACCTGGGTCAAAAAGTTAAGAAAAAGCCTATCTTGCCTAGAGGAGAGAATAGAACTTAGCCTGGCCTGCTTCTTCCTCCAAGTCCTCTGCCTCCAAGAGCCAAACTGAGAGTAACTGCATGTGGAAGCTTTCTCTGGGTCTGGAGGAGAAGCGGTCCTTACAGACTCCTTCAAGCTAATTGGCTAACATCAACCAAATCCATTGGTTCACTGGACTTGAGAGTGGTCCTATTTTGAGGTCAGGGTTCACACCCTCTGAGAACACACCCTCTTGAGGGCCAGGCAGGTGTGGTTTTAATTGAATTAACTATAAGTGAGTTAATCAGCAAAGTCAGTCAATCCAATCAATCTTAACTCAATCAATCCCCTGGTGGGGTAGAGGGACTTTGGGCATTTCATAGACCCTATTATTTTCTCACAGTACTGAAGATGAAGGGATGGAAGGTATGCATTATATAGAAATATAAGTGCATATTAAGTAATTTCCAAAGGGAGAAAAATTCAATATTGCAGATATCCATAGATTTGCAAAGTTTTAATAACTAAATAAATCTGTCTTAAATGCTCTCCTTTTCAGTTATCAATGTGCTCCAAATGAAGAAATCTCCCCCAAGATAATGCTTCAAGAAAGGATCATTTGCTTTTTCTCTGATCAGTGAGTCTAGAAGAATTCACTGATAACCTGAAAATTATAGTATTTGAGTCAGGATTCAGTGGACAAAACAGACTTGATGACAGGTATGGATGAGAAAGTTGCATGACAATGTCATCATCTCTGACTGTCTTCTTACTATGGATTTTACTCCCCAAGGACACTTATGATTATTCACAGACAAGACGGATCAGATCCACACCTGCATGGATTACAGGCACCACTGTGAATATCTATGGAGAGACAAAGGTAGCAGTGCTGAATTATTTTCCATTTCAATTCTACATGGGGAATGTAGGACTTCCTAGAAGCCTGCTTGACCTTACTGAGGAACTTTAATGGTGATTTAATTCTCTCTTGAAGTTACCTTCAGGGAGACCCTGATGGCATGTCAAAAGAGAAAGTTCTGAAGAAACAATCTTGCCTAAGGAGAATAATGAACACTGGCCCTGGAGTCAGAAAGACATGAGTTCAAATATCACCTCAGACACTTACTAGCTGTGTGACCCTGAACAAGTCACTTAACCCCAATTGCCTTAAAGTATGTGGGTCAATCTTCAGTTGTCCTGAGTTATATCTTCACCACAATGTCACAGTCCTCTTTGAGAATGAAGGGCAAACAATAACAACAACAATGGGAGAAGAATCAGTTGCTCTGTAGTTCATAGTCCAGTGGGAATATTCCCTTAGAAAAAACAACTCAATGTAACAGAATGAGAAGGAACCATGTGATCACATAGTTTATCACATGACAAGTAGGGGTCTTTTCCTTCTTTAATGTTCTACTGGAAAAAACAAACAAAGCAAACCATTCCATTTTTGTTATTTCTTGTTTTTCTCACCAGAATACCCTCATTCTAGATTTTTACCCTGCTGACACAATTTTTATGGGATTGTGCCAGGCTCATATTCACCATGTATTGGCTGTCCTTATTCCCAGAATCAGAACATATCTTCTGCACCAGGAGACTGGTGAGACTTATGAGCATGAACAGAATTTATGACTAATGCAGTCCTCATGTGGACTTTAGTATATATGCAGATATTCTGCAAATAGTTCTGGTCTTTTAGCCATGTGAAGCAGAGTTGCCTATTTAAATGATTGTGTCCCTGAAATTAGGGTGCATTAAAATGGTACCCATCAGCTAGAAGTAGTCGTTTTGTATCTTATACTATCCTGCCTCATTGCCTTTGGTAACATAAGAAAAAGCCAATAATGTGAGAGGAGTGTAAGGTGCTAAAATTCTAGCTAGTCTGTCTAAAATATCTAATGAGTGGTCACCAATAAGTTATGAGCTTTAACAAGAGTTTAGATTTTAAGCATTTATTAAGGAGAATAAGAATTTGGTGAAGGGGGCAGCTAGGTGGCACAGTGGATAGAGCACCGGCCCTGGATTCAGGAGGACCTGAGTTCAAATCCAGCCTCAGACACTTAAGAATTACTAGCTGTGTGACCCTAGACAAGTCACTTAACCCCAATTGCCTCACCAAAAAAAAAAAAAAAGAATTTGGTGAAGAGAGAGAAACAGGCCTAGATGCCTACATCTATCTATCTCATGGAGTGTGCATTTTAGCTCCACTCTCCACAAGAGTCCTCACAAAAGAGAGTGAGCCACATCTCCTTCATACCACAAGTCTCCTGTGAAACTGGGAATATCCCATCTACTCGCACACACAATTCCAAGCTAATTGGCTGGTAGCCTTGACTGACAGTACCCACAAGGAAACGTCACTTCCTCATGCCAAGGAAAGTCACATGGCTTGCCCTCAAACGCCTTCTCCTCATGGCAGAGCTTTGCTACAGTAACTCTCCAGCAGGTGGCGGCATTCCAATCATTACAGTAGAAACATTGAGTCCCTCTCTATGTAAGCCAAATAAATGACTTCTGAATAAATATCTACATTTTTATCTTGGAATTTTTTTCATTTTAGATAAAAGAGATTGGATATGCCTAGAACCTTATGAAATTTTAGAGGTCAGGAGAACAAACTTTATGAGGTTTGGAAGTAGAGACTAAGCAACTTTTCTTTAGTCCAACATTGAAGTAAGTTAGTGACCAAAGTGCAAAAGTATGTCCCTTTTCCCAGGTGTTGGAGGGTGGAATTTTTTTTTGAGGGGGGGGAGAAGGCAGCTATGAACTATTGTGTAGTGCCTAGAATTCTGTAATTGGAGTCAGGAAGATCTGACTCATGCCTCATATGATTACTAGCTGTGTGTGACCTTGAGCAAGTCTTTTAATCCAACTATGCCTCTGTTTAATCATCTAAAAACATAAAGATAATGCTTGCCTCCGAAGATTGCCTTGTGGATATAATGAAATAATATAAAGTAGTAGGTGGCACAATGGAAAGAGTGCTGGACCTGGAGTCAGGAAGACCTGAATTCAAATCTTAGTAATGGTGTGACCCTGGACAAACCACTTAACAAGGTTTGCCTCAATTTCCTGATATATAAAATTAGCTGGAGAAGAAAATGGAAAACTCTTTCAGTATCCTCATCAAGAAAACCCCAAATAAGGTCATGAAGACTTAGACATCTCTAAATAACTAAAGAACAACACCTTGTAAACTTTGTAGCACTAACGAAATATTAGCTATTCTGATTGCTTTTGATATATCTTTAAAACAACATCCCTTGGGAAAACCCAATTTATGTTAATTGATGAAATATAAATTGAGGCATTAATCAGTGTGAGCCACTATAGTACCAATATAGGAGAAAATTCCCATTCAACTGCTCAAGAATGTCCCTGGGAAATTTAGGGAAGACAACTTCTTTTTCAGAAAGTGAGATGAGAACAGTCATTATACTTCTTTAAATCTAAGATTTTTTGGAATGTCCCTTATTCATTCCCACAACTGATATCACATTTTTGCCTTTTCAATGGATGAGGAAGGAGCAAGAGGGAGAGCGAATTAAGCATTCCATTTTTAAAAATCAATGTAAAAATAAATAATACATTTATTAAGAAAATAATTTCCCATCCTTTGTGGGCTAACTATCCTCTATAATTCACCTTGTGTGATCCAACAAACCTGCCTTTTAACTCTCTAATTTGCTCAAAACTCAGAATTAAAAATTTTGTCCAACATCTCTTTCCGTCTTTGTCACAAATTCAAGAACACAGAGGTAACTTGTCCTCAATGTTTTCATAATGTCAATTTCAATAAGCAGCTACCTTCTATTAAGAAATAGATCCCAAATCAAATTTTTACCTTCTGTTGGTTGCTTCAAATTTTGAGGCACAAAATCATTCTTAAAGAAAGTCACAAGATTATTTTGTTTTAGGCAGAGAGATCACCAACACATTTTTTTTTTTTGGTGGGGCAATGAGGGTTAAGTGACTTGCCCATGGTCACACAGCTAGTAAGTGTCAGCCTGTGCTGAGCCCTGTCCTTTCTTCTTGAGTCCCGAGTATTGAATTGGTGGGCAAACTCCCCCGACCCACTCAACAGGGACTGGGGTTCTGACACATGATGGATTCCAGATAAAACTAATATGTAGCTGACAAGTGGGGAGACTGAGCAGAAGTAAAAATACTGTTAATTGGCAGTAAAACTTAAAGGAGAAAGTGAGAATTTGACAAGCAATAAACTTTTAAACTAGCTATACTGGGGCGGGGTGGGGTACCTTCGAGACCCCACCCTCAGAGATTAATCTGACTCAAATCCATAATCATGTCATACAGCTCCATTCAGCTCATAAATGTATGAAGCAGGATTCAAATTCAGGTCTTTACCCTTCCAAATCCAACACAATCAATTATGATATCTAGGTGCTAGAATTTATATTTATACATTTCTTTTACATATATTATCTCTTCATATTCAATTCACACTTGTGCTCCATGCAGCTACCCTAATAACGAGAAAGTTCTAATGAGATACAAGTAATATTTGTACATTTCTAGGGAACATTATTCTTAACCCCTTTTTATACCCTTTCCTTCATTTTACTATGCACCCTATATTAGCAGAAAGGCACTATGTAATACTAAGGGTCATTTTGTAATGTCCATTATGGAAAAGGACTATCATGCTTACTTTTCTTCTGAAATCTATTCCTTCCTTTCTCTCCCCATTTTTCTTTTAGCTCTCTCAATTTATTTATTTATTTATTCATTCATTCATTCATTTATTTATTTATTTATTTATTTATTTATTTATTTATTTATTTATTTATTTATTTACTTACTTACTTATTTGTTTGTTTGTTTGTTTGTTTGTTTGTTTGTTTATTTATTTATTTATTTGTTTGTTTGTTTGTTTATTTATTTTTTGAGGCAATTGGGGTTAAATTACTTGCCCAGGGTCACACAGGTAGTAAGTGTCATGTGTCTGAGGCCAGATTTGAACTCAGATCCTCCTGACTCCAGGGCCAGTGCTCTATCCACTGCACTACCTAGCTGCCCCTCTCAATTTATTTTTAAAATCCTTTTTGAGCTCTTCCAAGAAGGCTTTTTGGTTGTGAGACCAATTCATTTTCCCTCTTGAGGTTTCACATGTGGCAATTTGAGAGTATTGTCCACATCTGAGTTTCTGTTTTGTTCTTCCCTGTCCACTCAGAAACTCTCAATGCTAAGATCCTTCTTCTGTTTCTTATTCATATTGCAGCTTATTTTTTTAAAGTTGAGGTCTGCTCCTGGGGCACAAAGGTCACTGTTTCAAGCTTCTTGTCATGGGGGATAGGGGCTGTGTCACTGGCTTTCTATTCTGAGACCTCTATGGCTTTTGGATTTCTCACTGCCCTGGGCTTTCTCTCTGCACTTGCTCTAGTGGCTGGGATGGTCAGGCCTGGTCATGCTAGTCCTGTGGGTGGCATTCCAGATGGCATCCTGCTCTCTCTGCTGGTACTGGTGTGCCTGCTGCACCACCAGATTGCTGAGCCAGGATCAGAGGGCCTCAGTTGCTCCTGTGTCCGAGAGCTTCCTGCTGACTTGCCCAGATCACCGCCATACTGGCAGCTCTGTGAACTGTGCTGCACTCCCCTTTTGCCCAAGTGAGACTGACTTTTCCTGAGGGCTTCTAAATTGTCTCAAGTTGGAAGGTTGTATCTCTCTGTCCTTTTGTAGGTTCTGTATTTTCAGCATCCATTTAGAGACTTGATTTAATATCGTTCTTGAGGAAAACTTGGGAGAACACAGACAACTTCCTGGCTTCTCTACACCACCCTGAAATCTATTCTTGATATATATATGTTTCATCCTATTTCTGCTGAAGACCCTATGATCCTAGCAGCAATTATAGTGTGGTGTTTTTTTTTAATTTTTTATTTTGATATTGCCTATACATCAATTATTTCTATTGCTGTTTATTAGTCCCCCCCCCTTTGGAATGTCTCTGATCATTTACACCATGCACTGTCATACATATCTCTATATAGTCACATACACTTTTGAACTCCTTTGTAATCCCAATGAAATTCAATAAATGTTTCCTATATTGAATTTCAAAGTTGCATAATTCAAGAAATAGAATCATAGTGGTGTTTCTATATTTTTTATTTAAAATTGTCATGGAATATATTCAATAAACTGAAGGTAACATGAATTACCAGTATAAAAATAAAAAGGTTTGTCTTTCCTTACTAGTCTCACTGATAAAGAAAAATATTTTTGTTTAAAATATATTATTCTACTTTTGGTCTTTCTTTTTATATGTTTGTTTGATCATTTACTTATGTCGAAGAACATTTGAGAGGCAGTGACACTGTAGGGAATAGAGTCACATAAACAAATCAAAAAGTATTTGTTAATTACTTAGTATGTACAAGTACTGTACACAATATGGGGAAAACATATACAAGCAAAAAGGTAGAAAAAATAAAGGAATGATCTCGAATTTATGGAGAACTGGGTTTAATTCTATCCTCTAACACAGAATAACTCTAAAATTGAGCAAATCAGGTGACCTCTCAGTGCTTCCAGGCAAATCTCTGATAGTATAAATTAAAGATGCATTACCTACCTATTTAAGTGGAATGAGCTTCCAGAGTGGGAGATCCCCACATTTATAGAAATTACTTTAATGGTACCTTTCACTCAAATTTTTCCCACACAAATCATCATAATTAATGTGCTGTACAACTCTAAGCCCATTTCCTTTTGAATCTTTTTTTTTTTTTTTAATCATGGGTATTCTCCAATTTTAAGCTATAGGATATCAGTGGGAGGTTTTTTCTTTCTTTCTTCCTTTTTTTATTCAAGAGATCCTCCAAGAAAACATTTGTCAATCTTCATTTAAATCTTCATCAAAAGGTATTTTCTTCTTACAACAGTCTACCTTTCCATGCTTTCAAATTTGCAGCAAATTAACCCAATATAACAGAAAATATTTCCCTAGGATGTTACTTAGAAATCTTACCCCTATCCAGAAAATCCCTAAAGACGATTCTATCTGTCAATAGTAAGGTATCTAATACTAATGAATTAAATTACTAAGTAATGATAAGACTACCTTGTAGGAAAAAAAATAATTTCATAAAATATTTGATTTCATAACTGCATAAATTTTTCTCATATTTTGTGCTGTATGTAATATTGGTATCAGTACACGCTATTGACTTGTTTTAAAATGTTATCACTGATATCCCTGTAGTATTTTTTTTCCATTTAACTAATAAAGAAGATGGGCAATTAGCATTTTTAAAACTGACCAAATGCAATCTGTGACCATAATGGGAAATGTATGCAACCATTTCTCCATCTGGGTAATTTATCTGCCTCCAAAATGAGATATTGACCAAAATCTGTCTGAAGAAAAATCATGAAAACTTGATTATGGGAAAGGTAATGATTACCTGGGAAATAAGAGAACTAATAAAAGATTTGAGGGGTTTAAATTACTAGATAGGACTAACCAATACACTTGAGGTATGCAAATAGAGTGATTTTGATTCATTTGCAGAAATACTATTTAAAATAGAAGTATTTTTATGTATACTTTGCAACTTATTGCATATCATATTAAACTACATGTAATTTTTCTGTATATATATGTGTGTGTGTGTACACCCATATGAACCATATATATATATATGCTGTGTACATAGATACATGTATACACACATGTATATACAAGTGTACATATATGTGTATTGTGATGTTTAAAATCTCATACAAACTAGACCACAAGGTCACCTGATCTGACCCCAGTGTGGGGGAGAAATTAGCTAAGATTTACTGATAAATTCAGCAACAGTTTAGGCTTTTAAGCATTTATTAAAGAGTAAAGAAAATACATGAAATACAGCCTATCTCCTTTCTTTCCATTCTCTGCCACCAACCCAAAGTCCCAGGACAAAAAAGGTTGATGCTCAGCAGCTTCTTCCAAAAGCCCCTTGTGAAAGAGGAAACAGGGCTGTCCCCACAAACAGCTCCAAGCTAATTGCCTGGTAGCATTGATTGACAGGACTTACAGGCAGTTCTATAGATGTAACTTCCAGATGCCAGGCAACTTCTGGACACTTAGTCACATGTTTTATTTTTAGGGAGGTGTCAGCCTGGTTCTCACAATGATTTTCTCAACAGGAGTTGGT
This sequence comes from Dromiciops gliroides, assembly GCF_019393635.1. Lineage (NCBI taxonomy): Eukaryota > Metazoa > Chordata > Mammalia > Microbiotheria > Microbiotheriidae > Dromiciops > Dromiciops gliroides. The sequence continues at coordinate 18,929,925 of NC_057862.1, forward strand.
ATTGTGATTCTCACAGTATACATATAAGCGTGTATATATAAATATCTACATACACATGCACATACTCCACCATGAGTAACCTGCATTTCTCAAGACAAAGGAAAAAATAAAGTTTGCTTTGTAGGGAGTCAAGATGCAGAGAAGAGGCTGTGACTCCCACAAGCTTCAGATAAACCTGGTTACTCACTCCCAAATAATGCCATTAATAAAAAAGGGGGGGCAGCTAGGTGGCACAGTGGATAAAGCCCTGGCCCTGGATTCAGGTGGACCTGTGTTCAAATCTAGCCTCAGACACTTGACACTTACTAGCTGTGTGATCCTGGGCAAGTCACTTAACCCTCATCACCCCAGACAAACAAACAAACAAACAAAAACAAAAACAAAAAAAAAGCATAACAAAACAAAACAAACAAACAACAACAACAACAACAACAAAATAACCAACAGAGCAGCCTAATACACTTAAGAACAGAGTAAAAGTATTTTCCAGCCAAAGATGGTAATTGGGATCACCTGCTTATTGGGCTGAGGGAGGAGCTCAGTATGCAGTCCAGACCCAGACAGGAACAGATAGTACTTCCAGAGACTCAAAGTCTTCAGCACCAGCAGCTCCTTTTGAGGAGACTGGTGAGGGAGTCCAGCAGTTGGGCAGAGTGAAGTGGCTGCAGTCTCTATTATAGTTGGGTCAAAGTGCCCTGGTTCTGAACCAGTGGCCTGGATTGAGTGGTGGCAGCCAAATAGGGGAGGGGCACAGGCACGCCAAGCTTCCAACTGTAGAGAATCAGATTTCAATCAGACATCTGTTCTTAGCTGAGATGAGTAGGCAGCAGACAAGAGACAGAGTCTTTGGGGAGGGGTAGACCAGAATATACCCTCAGAAGAAGATGACAACAAAGTCAAAGCTCCACATCCACAGCTTCCAAAAAATATGAATTGGTCTCTGGCCATGGATGCACTGAAAAGGGACTTTGAAGAGAAAGTTGGAGGGATAGAAGGAAAATTTAGAGAGATGGAGGAAAGAATGGAAAGAGAAAAGAGAGCAATGCAGGAGAGTCGTGGGAAAAAAGTCAACAGCTTGAAAAGCTAAATGGGAAAGGAGATACAATAGCTCTTTCAAGAAAATGATTGCCTAAGATTTAGGATTGAACAAATGGAAGCTAGTGACTTTATGAGAAACCAAGACACAAGAAAGCAAAAACAAATGAATAAAAAAGTAGAGGGTGATATGAAATATCTCCTCAAAAAACTAGCTGACTTAGAAAATAGATCCAGGAGAGATAATTTGAAAATCATTGGACAACCTGAAAGTCATGATCAAAAAAAAAAAAAAAAAAGAGCCTAGATATCATCTTCCAAGAAATTATCAGGGAAAATTTCCCTGATATTCTAGAAGCAAAAAGTAAAATGGAAATTGAAAAAAAAAATCCACCAATCACCTCCTGAAAGAGATCTGAAAAGCAAAACTTCCAGCAATATTATAACCAAATTCCAGAGATCACAAATCAAGGAGAAAATATTGCAAGCAGCTAGAAAAAAAAGGAATTCAAATACTGTGGAGCTAAAGTAAGGATAAAACAAGATCTATCAGCATCTACATTAAAGGACCAGAGGGCATGGAATATGATATTCCAGAGGGCAAAGGAACTGAGACTACAGCCAAAAATTACCTTCCCAAAAAAACTGGTCATAATCTTTTGGGGTAAAAATGGGACTTCAATGAAAAAGAAGACTTTCAGGCATTTGCTATGAAAAGAAATCATGAGGGATATTAAAAGATTAAACTGTTTACATTCCTACATGGGGAGATAATACTTCTAACTCATAAATTTTTCTCAGTATTAGGGCAGCTGAAAGGAATATACTTTGGCAGAGGGCACAGGTGTGAATTGAATATGAAAGAATGATATCTATAAAGCATATATTTTTCATTTATCCTTGTTTTTTGTGGGTCAGGCAAGGTGGGGTGGATTATGTCTGGGGCCATATGTGGCCTCGGGGCCTCCTGGTTCCAGGGCTGGTGCTTTGTCCACTGTGTCGCCTAGCTGACCCATGATGATATCTTCAAAATAATGTTAAAGGGTGAAAGCAATGTACTGGAAGATAGGAAAATGGAGAGGTGGAATTGGGGAAAGTAGTTCACATAAAGGAAACAAGAAAAAAGCTTATGAGGTAGAGGGGAAGATGAAGAAGGAGTGGGGGTAGTGAGTGAGCCTTAGTCTCATGAAAAATTGGCTCAGAGAGGGAATAACATAAACACTCAAGAGGGTATAGTAATATATCTTGCCATGTGGAAAAGTGGGAGGGGAAGGGGATGGCGGTGGGGTGAGAGGCAATGGATGGAACGACAGGACACTTTTCAGGAAGGATAGGGTGAAGGACTTATATGAACTGATGCTGACTGAGAGGAGCAGAAGCAGGAGAACATTCTATACAGTAACAGCAACATTGTGTGATTAATAATGGTGATAGACTTCGCTCTTTTTAGCAATGCAATGGTCCAAAACAATTTCAAAGAACTTCATAATAGAAAATGTTCTCAACATTCAGAAAAAAGAACTGTGTTTTATGAATGCATATTGAAACATACTGTTTCTACTTCTGGGCTATTTTTTTCCTTTTTTGAGGTTTTTCCCTTGTGCTCTGACTCTTCTTTTAAAACATGACTAATGAAGAAATATGTTTAATGTGACTGTACATATATAACCTATATTAGATTGCTTTCTGTCTTGGGGAGGAGTGAGGGAAGGGATAGTGGGAGAAAAATTTGGAGCTAAAAATCCTATGAAAACAAATGTTGAAAACTGTCCTTATATGTAACTGGAGAATAATAAAATACCGAATAACAACAACAAAAAATAATAATAAAAAATATGTGCCTCCATTGTACTGTAAGAAATAATGTGCAGGATGGTTTCAGAAAAACTTCAGAAGATGTGTATGGACTCATGAGAAGTGAAATGAACAGAACCAGAACATTGTAAACATTTGAAGCAATATCATAATGATGATCAAATGTGAAAGACTTAGCTACCCTAATCAAGACAATGATCTAAGACAATTCCAAAAGAACCATGATGAAAAATCCTATCCACCTCCACAGAGAAAACTGATGAACTCTTTTTTTTTTTTTAAGTGAGGCAATTGGGGTTAAGTGACTTGCCCAGGTTCACACAGCTAGTAAGTGTTAAGTGTCTGAGGCCGTATTTGAACTCAGGTAATCCTGAATCCAGGGCCGGTGCTCTATCCACTGTGTCACCTAGCTGCCCCTGATGAATCCTTAATGTAGACTGAGACATACTTTGAAAAACTTTATTTATTTTTCTTGTTTTATATTTTTGTCTGTTTTCTTTTACAGTTTGGAAATATGTTTTGCATAACTTTGCACATTTAATATATATTTTAAAAATTGCCTTAGAAGTTTATTATACACACTGAAATGAAAGACTTTCAAAAAGCCATAGGCCAGGAGCAGCCAGGTGGCACAGTTGATAAAGGACCTGCCCTGGATTCAGGAGGACCTGAGTTCAAATCTGGCCTCAGGCACCTCAGACAGAGAGGCAGAGATAGAGAAAGACAGAGATGGAGAGAGGAATAAAACTGGGTATGCAGACAGACACAATTTTCAATCAAATATATCCCCTGAATAATAAAGACTATATATCTGTCAATAAAAACTAAATGCAAAAAGGTATTGCCATTATCCTGGACTAAATATAAGCACTGATGTTTATGGATTTGCGAAAAGAGGCTCTGAGTTGTTCTTTGACAAACACTAATTTTCCAATTTTAAGTGACAGGGTGTCAAGCAGACTTAAGCCCTGCTAATTCTCTCTTGCTCTAATTGTTGCTATTTGAATACTGAGCACAGCATGGTGCATGTTTGTTATGAATAATGTGCTCAAAGAGAAAGACTAGAATTTAGGTATTAGAGTTTACAAGCACATTGAATGTCTCAGTTTTTCCCCCTACAACTTCCAAAGAGGGAGAGACACCATTGGACATAAACATCACTATTTTTCTTGCTTCTAAGCTATGAAATCTAGGGATAGATATTGGAACTGTGAAGCCATTTTTCTAGAGAACTCCCAAATTAAGAGACTCCTTCTGGTGATGGAGGTTGTTGTCATCTTTGTAAACTTTAGATGTAAACAGTTGAATAGAGAAATGAGAAGTTCCATGATTTGTTCAGGCTCCTATAATCAGTTGGTGTGATTGATTAATGAGAATTAATACCCTTCTCATAGTGGAGAGGCCAATGACAACCAGTTGTATAGACTATTTCAAATGGACAAGAGGACAGCAACCTAGATTTTATTTTTCAGAAATCATGAAAAGAGACATTTTCTTGTTTTTAAGATTTAATTTATTAAAAAAAAAGTTTATCATCAGTAGTCTTCTGAAAATTCCCTAGGCTCTAAATGGCAAAGCAGGACAAAACTAGAACAGTAGAATCTGTTTCCTCACTGGGGACGTCAACAGCAGTAAAATCCTAGGTCTAATAAAAGAATAAAAGAACAATAAAATGTTTTTTTTTTTTTTTTTTTTTTAAATTTTTTTTTTTTTTTTATTTAGGCAATTGGGGTCAAGTGACTTGCCCAGGGTCACACAGCTAGTAAGTGTTATGTGTCTGAGGCCGGATTTGAACTCAGGTACTCCTGACTCCAGAGCCAGTGCTCTATCCACTGCGCCACCTAGCTGCCCCACAATAAAATGTTATTGGGATTATAGGCTTAAAATTGTTTGAGACTCCTGAGATGACTTAGTATAAGATCCTCATTTTACACATGAGAAACCTAAAGGCTCAAGACATTAGTTGGATTGCCTTAGGTTACACAGGAAGAAAAGAGTAGTTCCCAGATCCACACCCAGGTTCTCTGACTCCAAATTTAATGCAAATGCAAATCCAAAAAAATCCAAATTTTTCCTTTGAGTCATACAAGCTCACTCAAAGATTTCCAAAAAGAAAATTAGCTTCTCAAAGTGGAGTAACTATATGCCTTCCTGCCTCCGTGACACCTTGATTCCCTGTGTCGAGTTGCAATGTGAAAGGTTGAGCAATATCATGGCTATCCTATCCCTTTACATGTGATATGATTGAAAGAAATGCAATGCCACAGTCTCAAAGAAATAAGTTGAGGATGACCAAAGGGTAATGGCGAATTTTATGCTGACAAAATAAAATGTTTTCTTTTGTCTTGATTAGAGTATTAGTTATAAATAATGACTAGGCTCCCTTTCCCCCACATGCAAAAATAATATCCACATATATAATTCAGTGAACAATTTTGATTTATACATATGTTTGTGTGCATACATTTATAATATGTTACATGCAAACAAAGAGAATATCTTTTATTTCAAATACCCAATGGAAAAAAGGGGTGGGGGTGGGGATGGGGATGTTCTTTCATTCAGTATTTCAAGAAATTGCTTCCCACTTAATATGTGAATGTGTTTGTGTTCCTAGATGTGGCACTAGTTATTATATTATCTAAAAACTTGCCTTAATTTCTGTAAAATAACTTGGCTATTTCTGCCACACCATAATTCCATACTATAAAACTGTTTGTTATTTGAGCTAATGAAATAGTGCTATTAGGAGCAAAGAAGTAATGGTTTCATTTTCATAAACAATTTTGTACCTCAATATACTTGGAAATCACAGAAGAATAATGTGTTTCTTCCTTTTCTTTCCTTGTATTGGAAAAACTAACATATTGTTAATACACATGACATAGGGGAAAATATAAATATGTGTTTCCATGTAAATGCAAAATACATAATTGTGTTTTCAATGATTAATCACAGAACTGCTATTCTTTGAAAAGATCTTTAACAAGCTCTTTGTCCAAAGGATTGTTAAGCTAAAGTTGTTTCTGGAAGCAAAATTTATGAATAAAACACAAAGTTAAAAACAAAACAAATTGCATTTACTTCTGGCTTTACTTTTCTCTGGCACATAATAATTATCACATATTTTTAAAACTTTCCAAAGAACAGCCACTGCACTCTATGACTTTGGCTGTGCATTTAAAGAATTTCAACTATCACGGTAATGTTGACTTTTAGCCAAACAGCCATAGGATTTATCAACTGGGAAAAGATAATATTGGAATATGTACCAAGAATAACTTAGGATCTATATTATGGTCCATACATGAAAATGGCACATATTTATTTTTGTTATCATGGTTCTAGACAATGAATTATGATTTTTCTTTGTGTATTGCTCCTGGTATAATGGGAATTAAAAAAAAAAACTATTTTGGGTTCAAAGGATCTGGATTCAAACCTAATCTCTAATTCCTATTATCATTAGTAATTAACATCTATAACTGAGTTATTTCTTCTATAAAATGAAAGGTATATATTACATAAAAATTGGGGTCTCTTCTGCTCATCTCACTCATCATCAGCCCATGCAAGACCCTCTAGGTTTCTCTGAACTCCTCCTGCTCATCGTTTCTTACAGCACAATAGTATTCCATTATATTCACATACCACAACTTGTCCAGCCATTCCCCAATTGATGGGCATCCCCTCAAACTCCATTTCCTTGCCACCACATAAAGAGCAGCTATAAATATTTTTGTACATGTGGGTCCTTTTCCCCTTTCCATGATCGCTTTGGGAAAAAGACACAAAAGTGGTATTGCTGGGTCAAAGGGTATGCACAGCTTTATAGCCCTTTGGCCATAATTCCAAATTGATCTCCAGAATGGTTGGATCAGTTCACAGCTCCACCAAGATTGCATTAGTGTTCCAATTTTTCCTCAGCTTCTCCAACATTTATTATTTTCCTTTTTTGTCATTTTAGCCAATCTGATAGGTGTCAGGTGGTACCCCAGAGTTGTTTTAAGTTGCATCTCTCTAATCATTAGAGATTTAGAGCATTTTTTCATATGGAATAGATAGCTTTGGTTTCTTCATCAGAAAACTTCCTGTTCATATCCTTTGACCATTTCTCAATTGGGGAATGACTTGGATTCTTATAAGTTTGATTTAGTTCCCTATATATTTTAGAAATGAGGCCTTCATCAGAAGTACTGGCCATAAAAATTGTTTCCCAGCTTTCTGCTACCCTTCTAATTTTGGATGCATTGCTTCTATTTGTACAAAAACTTTTTAATTTAATGTAATCAAAATCAGCCATTTTGCATTTTATGATATTCTCTATCTCTTGTTTGGTCATAAACTGTTTTCCTTTCCAAAGATCTGAAAAGTAGATTATTCCTTTCTCTCCTAATTTACCTATGGTATCATCTCTTATGTCTAAATCATTTGCCCTTATTTTAGTATAAGGTGTAAGATGTTGGTCTATGCCTAATTTCTGCCATACTATCCTCCAGTTTTCCCAGCAGGTTTTGTCAAATACTGAGTTCCTATCCCAGTAGCTGGAGTCTTTGGGTTTATAAAACACTATATTACTAGTGTCATTTACTATTGTGTTTCCTGTGCCTATTCCATTGATCCTCCACTCTATTTCTTAGCCAGTACCAGATAGTTTTGATGACTGCTGCTTTATAGTAAAGCTTCAGGTTTGGTACTGCTAACCCACCTTCCTGTGCATTTTTTTTTTATTATTTCCCTGGATATCTTTGACTTTTTGTTTTTCCAGATGAATTTTGTTATTATTTTTTCTACCTCTATAAAATAATTTTTACGTAGTTTGATTGGTATGGCACTGAATAAGTGAATTAATTTAGGCAGTATTGTCATTTTTACTATATTAGCTCTGCCTATCTGAACAATTGATATCTTTCCAATTATTTAGATCTGATTTGACTTATGTGATGAATGTTTGGTAATTGTGTTCATAAAGTTCCTGGGTTTGCCTTGGCAAGTAGACTCCCAAGTATTTTATATTATCTACCATTACTTTAAATGGAATTTCTCTTTCTATCTCTTACTGCTGGACTTTGCTGATCATGTATAGAAACACTGATGATTTATGTGGATTTATTTTATATCCTGCTACTTTGCTAAAGTTGTTAATTGTTTCAAGTAATTTTTGACTTGATTCTAGAGGATTCTCTAGGTATACCATTATATCATCTGCAAAGAGTGATAGTTTTGTTTCTTCCTTGCCTATTCTAATTCCTTTAATTCCTTTTTCTTCTCTGATTGCTAACACTAATATTTGTAGTACAATATTAAATAATAGGGGTGATAATGGACATCCCTGTTTCACCCCTGATCTTATTGGGAAGGCCTCTAAATTGTCTCCATTACACATAATGTTTGCTGATGGTTTTAGGTAGATACTGTTTATTATTTTAAGGAAAGCTCCACCTATTCCTAAACTCTGTAGTGTTTTTATTAGGAATGGGTTCTGTATTTTGTCAAAAGCTTTCTCTGCATCTATTGAGATAATCATATGATTTTGGTTAGTTTTCTTATTGATGTGGTTGATTATGTTAGTAGTTTTCCTAATGTTGAACCAGCCCTGCATTCCTGGTATAAATCCCACCTGGTCATAGTGTATTATCCTGGGGATCACTTGATGTAATTTCCTTGCTAATATCTTATTTAAGATTTTAGCATCAATATTCATTAGGGAAATTGGTCTATAATTTTCTTTCTCTGTTTTGGCTCTGTTTGGTTTTGGTATCACCACCATATTTGTATCCTAAAACAAAGTTGGTAGTACTCCTTCTTCACCTATTTTTCCATATAATTTGTATAATATTGGAATTAATCGTTTTTTAAATGTTTTGTAAAATTCACTTGTAGACCCATCTGGCCCTGGGTCATTTTTCTTAGGGAGTTCATTAATGGCTTGTTCACTTTCTCTTTCTAATATGGGGTTATTTAAGGATTTTATTTCCTTTTCAGTTAACCTGGGCAGTTTGTATTTTTGTAAATATTTATCCATTTCATTTAGATTGTCAAATTGATTGGCATACAGTTGGGAAAAGTAATTCCTAATTATTGATTTACTTTCCACTTCATTGGTGATAACATCACCCTTTTCATTTTTGATACTGGTAATTTGGTTTTCTTCTTTATTTTTTAAAATCAAATTAACCAATATTTTATCTATTTTATTGTTTTTTTATAAAACCAGCTCTTTGTTTTATTGATTAATTCTATAGTTTTCTTGCTTTCAATGATTCTCAATTCTTAGCCACCATAAAGAGTTGCTATAAATATTTTTTGTACATTTTTCTCCTTTTCTCTTTTTTGTTATTACTCTTGTTAACTGTTTCCCTTCCATCCTATTCCCTTCCCTATGATATTTATTCTATTATCCATCTTATTTCATCCTATCCCTCTTCAAAAGGGATTTGCTTCTGTCAGTCCCCTCCCCATTCTGCCCTTTCTTCTTTTGCCCCTCTCTCTTTATCCCCTGCCCTTCCTATTTTCCTGCAGGGTTAGAGAGATTACTCCACCCAATTTTATGTGTACATTATTTCCTCCATGAGCTGATACTAATGAGATTGAGGTCTTTCAGCCAATTCTGATAAGTGTTAGGCTCATTTTCTGCCCAGATTAAATAGATTACTCCACCCAGTTGGGTGTGTGTGTTAGTCCCTCTTTGAGGCAACTCTGAAAAGTTTAAGGTCTTTGAGCCTTTTCTGATGAGTGTAAAACTCATTTACTGCCCTGCTCCTCCCCTATCTCTTCCCCACTCCATAAGCCTTTTCCTGTTTCTTTCAAGTAGGATTTCACCTCTGCCCCTTCCCCCTCCTGCAGTGCATTCCCCTCACCCCTCAATTTAACCCTAAAGATGTCATCATGGGGCCGCTAGGTGACGCAGTGGACTAAGCATCCACCCTGGACCCAGGGAGATCCCAAACTAAACCTGGTCTCAGACCCAATATAGTCATCCACTGTATGACCCCAGTTATGTCCCCTAACTCCAATTTTTTTTCTTTTTTTTTTTTTGACGCAATTGGGATTAAGTGACTTGCCCGGTGTCTCACAGCTAGTAAGTGTTAAGTGTCTGAGGCCAGATTTGAACTCAGGTCCTCTGAATCCAGGGTTAGTGCTTTATTCACTGAGCCACCTAGCTGCCCTTGCAGTATTGTTTTAAAAACTAATTTGAGGGGCAGCTAGATGGCGCAGTGGATGGAGCACCGGCCCTGGATTCAGAAGTACCTGAGTTCAGATCCGGCCTCAGACACTTGACACTTACTGGCTGTGTAACCCTGGGCAAGTCACTTAACCCCAATTGCCCCTCAAAAAAAAACAAAAAACAAAAAACAAACAAAAAAAAAACTAATTTGAGTGAACAAGTTATTTTGATTATTATAAATAACCATATTATTCATAAAGGATATATGAAGAAAGATGCTATCTACAACAAAATAAATAACTGATAAGTAGAAGAATATGTATAATAAATTTTTTTTTGGTGAGGCTATTGGGGTTAAGTGACTGGCCCAGGGTCACACAGCTTGTAAGTGTTAAGTGTCTGAGGCTGGAGTTGAACTCAGGTCCTTGTGACTCCAGTGCTGGTGCTCTATCCACTGTGCCACCTAGCTGCCTCATAATAATTATTTGTATGTGTGTATCTATAGATATCTATACAATCTATCTACTTTTTATCTAACAAGTAAAACTAGAAGCTGGTTTTATTTTTTAAATGCTAAAGGATTGGTTAATTTGATTGAAAAAAAAATTACCAGTATAAAAGAATGAGATAGATGAATGTGCCACCAATGAAGATGAAATTAAAGTAATTCTTGGAAGTTATTTTGCATAATAATATTCCAGAAAAACTGACAATCTAATTGAAGCTGATTTTTACAAAAATATGAAGTCTAGATTAGCAAAAAACAAACAACAGAAAAAGAAAACTTACATAATCCTCTTCAAAAATAAATTAAATAAGCCATTGATAAATTCTCTAAGAAAAAAAAAAACACCCTAGGACAAGATGGATTCACCAATGAATTTTACCACATACTTAAGGAACAATTAATCTCAGTAATATATAAACTATTTTCAAAATAGGTACGGGGGCAGCTAGGTGGCACTTATCCCCAATTGCTTCACACACACACACACACACACACACACACACACACACACACACACACACACACAGGTAAAGAAGGTGTCCTATCAAATTGGTTTTATGATGCAATTATTGTTTTGGTATCTAAACCAGAAAGAGCAAAAAATAGAAAAATAATTAAAACCATGGACCAATTTTCCTAGTGAGCATAGATGCAAAGTAAAAAGGAGGAGTATAGTAATATATTACAAAGATCATACATTATACACAGGTAGAATTTATACTGGGGATACAGCACTAGTTCAATATTAGGAAAACCTATAACATAAATTACTATAGCAAGAAGAAAAATAACACATCCATATGATTATATAAATTATCATATAAACATATTATTATATTAATAGATGCAGTAAAAGCCTGTGAATTACAACCACATTCCTATTAAAATCATGACAAAGCATAGGAATTAATGAATTATTTCTTTAAATGATAAGCAACATCACTCGAAAAACTAAGAGCAAGCATTAATTGTTAAAGGGACAAGCAAAGCCTTCTCAATAATACCAGTTCTGAAGCAAGGATGTCCATTATCACGACTCTCATTCAATATTATATTTGAAATCCTTGTGTTTGTAATAAAATAAGAAAGAAGACATTGATGAAGTAACAATAGACAATTAACAAAACTATAATTCTTTGCATATGATATGATGGGATTCTTAGAGATCCCTGGATATATGGGGTATTCAGGGAATACTAGCAACTCTGGTGTGAGGGTTGGCCAAATTCTTTCCAGGGATGCTCATCCATCTTTGATGTCCACCTGATTCACTCAACTTTCACCTGTTCTCACATCACAGAAAAACTACTTTGGCAGATGAGCTAAAGCAGTTTGAGCATAAATGCCAGGCTTGGATATGGAAGATGCCAAAGTCAACCACTACATCTAGGCCATTTTCAATCATCCCAACTTTTATTTCACCAGTGGAGTTTGGTGGTTCTGAAAGAAAGAGTGAGGCTGATGACTTTATGCAGCTCTATTTCACTTAAATCCAATTCATGCAGAAGTCAAGGCATCACCTTAGGCTTACATTATTCCTCTTCGAAAAACAATGGATGAACAATAACAAATACTTAGGGGACCCTAGAGAGTCAACTAAAAAAATACTGGTTGAAACAATTAACAGCTTCAGCAACATTTTAGGATATACAATAAACCCACATAAATCATCAACACTTTTATATAGTATTAAGAAATACACACCAGGAAAAGATAAAAAAAAAATTCAGTTTGAAATGACTGCTTACAATATAAAAGACTTGAGAATATACCAATCAAGGCAAACCTAGGAATTTTATGAAAAAAATTACAAAACATTTCAGACAAAGAAAAGGCCTAAACAATTTTAGAAATATTAGTTGTTCGTAAGTAAAATGAGCTAAGGATAACTCTACCTGTTAATTTACTTATCCAATGCCATACCAATCAAATTACCAAAGTATTATTTACAGAGCTAGAAAAATAGTAATAAAATTTATCTGGAAGTACAAAAAGTAAAAAATATTAGGGGGAATCAATGGGGAAAAAAAGTAAAGACAGGTGACCTAGCAGTTCCAGATTTCAAACTATATTACAAAGTGGTAATCACAAAAACAATCTGGAGCTGGCTAAGAAATAGAGTTTTAGATTAGTGGAATAGTGTAGGTACAAAGTACACAGTGGTAAATGACCATGGTAATAGAGTTTAATAAATCTAAAGATCCAGGCTTTGGAGACTTTTCTGACAAAATGTGCAGGGAAAACTGGAAAGCAGGAACCAGGCTTATATGATCATTATATATCATATACCAAGGAAAAGTAAAAATGGATAAATTATTTAGACATAAAGGGTGATCTAAATTAGGGGAACATGGGAAAAAGCATGTGTCAGATATATGGATAAGGTATTTTTTTTTTGCCAAACAAAAGATAAAGATGATAATGGAAATAAAGTAAATAATTTAAATTATATGAAATGAAAATATTTTGCATAAAAAACCTAATGAAACTAAAAGTAGAAGGAAAACTGGAAAGTGTGGAGAGTTTTTCAAGCTATTTTCTATCATTTTTCAAATATATAGGGAATTAAGCCAACTTTCTTTGAGAGAGTGAAAGACAGAGAGAGAGACAGACAGAGGCAAAGAGAGACAGAGACAGACATAAACAGAGACAGAGACAGAGAGAGGGATTCAACAGTTTGTAAATATTAAAAGATATGAGGCAGTTTTCAGATGAAGAGACATGAACTATCAGTAGTCATAGGAAAAAATATTTTTAATTGCTACTGATTAAAGAAATGCAAATTAAAACAACTATGAGCTGCCACCTCACACCTATCAGATTAGTAAACCTGACAGAAAAAAATCACAAATGCTTTAAGGGATGTGGAAAAATTAGGACATTGATTCACGATTGGTGGAATTATGAACTAATTGAACTATTTAGAGAACAATTTGTAACTATTTCCCCCACAAATTATAAAACTGTTCATATCATTTGACCCAGTAATGCCACTAAATAGTTCTGAATTCTAAGGACAAAAGAGAAAAAAAAAGGTCTATTTGTACAAAAATAAATTTATACCAATTCTTTTTTATGGTGACAAAGAATTGGAAATTTAGGATATGTCTTTCAATTAAGGAATGCTAATAAATCATGGTATATGTTGTGATGGAATAGTATTATACTATAAAAATAATTATAAGAATAGATTAATATTAAAAGAAATCTGGAAGGACATATGAACTGAAGGAAAATGAAGTGTGCAGAACCAGAAGAACATTGTAAATGGTAACGTCAATAGTATAAGTATGGTCACCT